>NC_084515.1:14482285-15082285 GCF_024500385.1 Phyllopteryx taeniolatus | reverse complement strand
GAATGAATATACTGCACAGTGAGTTGATCAATCATTCTGAAAAATTTGTGAATGTGATTATGTTGGTCGTAATTTGTGAATGCGATAATGAAATCAAAATAAAATAAAACTACTGACATTTTGAAGACAGCTTACAGACATGTAATGGTCAATACAGTTAGTTAATTATATCCTTTGTATGATATTTGGCAGCTATTTAAAAAAAAAAAAAAAAAAAGTCGCAGTGAGTTGACTTTCCTGTTCTGTGTTTATCGCTTTTTTTTTTTTTTTTTTTTTTTTGGGCATCACTGGTACCCTTCTCATGTTCCTGACACAGTTTGAGTTGAAAGCAGCGCACAATGATTTCTTCACTAGCATCCGCTACATGTGCACCGCTGTGTGTCTGTGGGCTCCATTTCGCAGTGACGCCATCCCATGTTTGGCCCTTTGTCAGCTGCTAAGTGCGCTGGAGACCGTCGCACTCTCATTGAGCATGACGTGATGTGGATGCTTAGTATCTCGGTGACAACGAGCTTTACATCGCAATAATCCAAAACCACTTGCTGTTGGTGTCGTGCAGTTGATTCTCTTGTTTTTATTAAAATAGATTGTCCCACAAATACTTTTTTTTTTTTTAACAGATAGGAAGTATTTACGTGACTGCACAAAATGATAAATTATGGTAAATGAGATTTAATGAACATAGTGACTCACGTGTATAGAAAAACATGCCATTGATATTATTGATGGAAGTTTATAAATTATTACGGACATCAATTAAATAATTGAGCTATGATTGATGAAATATGCTGAATAGAATTTCATTTCTGCTATGAATAAGAATATACAAACTGTATACAATAATTGAGATATTACTGATGTCATTTACACAAATACTTTGTGTAATTATGTTATTTCTCCGCCTAGTGACATCTTTTACATCCTGAAGTCTAGTTAATGTTTTGCATCTTTTTTCATCCCACGTCATAACTTCAACTTCCCAAGTTTTCCCATCAGGGCACTAAAATCCGGCTTGCCATCCATCCAAAGGAAGACAATAACAAAGCTCTGCCTGCAAAGCCTGGTGGGGGTTGGGTGGTCTTCATCTTTGACATTATCTTGTCTTAACCAGCCGTGTCATAAAGGCCGAGCAGGGGCACGCCCGGAGGAGCGGCAGACCTCGTCAGGGTCATTTGCGGTAGCAGAGAAATGTTAACTGCATCTTCCATCCTTCCTCCTCTTGATGCCTCAGTCAAACTCAGTGAAGTACCAACACTGCAGGGGGCCCCAAGGGGGCACCAAGGGGAACCTCGCACACTCGCTCACTGCCTCCTCTTCACGCAACGACAGCTCCTTTCCGCGCATTACTGTATATATCGGCTTCTTGTGAGCAGATGATACATGACTCAGCTTTTAAAGGCGGCATTAAGCGTGTTTGAGGTTAATCATTTACACGTGTTCAAGGTCATACAGTGAACGCATCAAGGGTGAATTTCTAGGAATAGTTTATTTATTTACTGGTTATGAGAAAAAGCTCAATTTTAAAAAGAACTTGGAGATACAGTATTTGCTTCTTTTCTTTGTTTTTGCGGTTGCAACATGTAGCCACAAGGTGGGAACCATGTATTCCAATAGGAGTCTCCGAGTTCATCAATGACAAAAGTGTGTTTTTCATGACTTGGGGTGTCGAGACAAATTCTAAAAAAAAAATATTATGATATGTTGAAGTTATTTAAGCATTGAATAAATATTTTAGAAGTGCCAAAGAAGTAAATAAACAAGACAAGTCCTAAGAAAAGTCAAACATATATCATTTTTACATTATATATATAAATCATATATAATAAACAGGTCTAACTAGCTTCATCAGCCAAATTACTTATTGAACCAGCTCCTATCCAAAACATATAAACCCGATGCCTCAAAAATGTATTTCATATTTGTTGTATTTATAGCGGACTTTAAATGTGGGAAATTAACCTCTCTGTTATGTTGGTGTTAATATTTTTTCATGAAAATAAAATACCCTGTTGGCCTTGTTTTAATCTTCTTTTTTGTTTACATAATTTATATTACATATACATGTGTATTTGTCAGTATTCTTGAATTCGTATGGGCATTAAACACGCAAGGAAGTAAAGGAGGAGGCAGAAATGTCTCAATTGTTTTATGGTTAGTCATACAGCGGGTCACTTTGACCCATGAACGTTATTGGTGTACCAAAAAATGACACGTGAACATTTTTGGTGTACCAAAGAACAAACATAAATAGGAAAGTTAACTATTTTCCGGCTCTCTGATGGATATTTAACCATACAATCGGGACAATGACCTGTGATGTGTCCCACTGAGCCATTGTGGGGTAACAAACAGTCCAGGAGCAATGACCCAGCAAGTATGAAAACACACAGCGGATTCTGGGATATTTCAAAAGCCCTATCGGGGGCCGTTTGCGGTACTCCGAGGCCTGTGCTAAACCTACGACAAAATAGGACACAACAATTGCATAACAGATTTTACGTAACCATCTGAAGGTGTCATTTTAGGGGCGTTTCAGCCATTCCCAGGGGTCGTACCTGTACCAACTCCTGCTTGGGAATCCACCCGATTGAGCCCAAATCTGAACTGTGCATATTCGATTTCACCGGTGTTTTCCAACCTTGATTCAACTAAGCCAGATGTTTACATTAGAAAATCTCACTGCACACCACAAACAGAAATGTCAAAAAGTACACACAGTGTTCCCTTGCATATTGGCGATTAGCTACTCATGGATGCACCTAGTCGCAGATGTATTTGAGGAAACCTATCCTCCGTTATTTGCGGGAAAACACCCATTTGCTGTTTTGATGCGCTGGCCATAGCCCTGTCCAAAATAAAATATGGCTTTGGCTTCATCTTGTGGCACGATGTTGAAGTGAGGGTGTGAGTTAATTATTTATGTACCTTCTGCCAATTAGTGGAAGAGCATGTAATTATTCTGGCTGTCACTACACATGGCTGGCATAGATAGCTGAACAAAGATGCATTATTTGTCGTAAATACATTTTTGGATGGGCGAAGCTTAATGTGACGTTTCATCGCAGGGTGTGGGCGGAGCCTGGCCTCAAACTTCGGTGATTCGCCATGAAACACGAAACTGTCATAACTTGGTTCAACAACCTCTGGTTTTAATCAAAATTGCTGTGTACTGTACTGCCATGAGATGAAACATAAATCACCTTCTATAATTTGTCACGGCGCCATCTCGTGGCAATAAGAGATTACCAAAATGGCACGTGTTTATCTTTTGCTTGTCGGGAAATTACTGGATTTCTTACATATTCAAACAAGTGATATTAGACAAATGAAAGATGAGCGATAATAATAATAATGAAACATGATTAAAATAATAAAATAAAAAACAATTCCATTTTATTTTTACATTTTAAAAATATTTTTGAGTTTCGATTTTTTTTAAAACATAATAGGAGGGTTAAATGTAATACCTAAATGAAAGTGATGCAGCTAGGTCGAGAAGGTTTAGATCACATATAAAATGGCTATAATTGCTAAATGGTAATATTTTTGAGGCGAAAACTCTTAAATTAAAGCTGAAACTGTATTTACATCACATCGATTGTTTTAAATCAAATCCAATGTGCTGGTCCAACACATCATCACTGTCACTGTCACTGTCACTGTCCAAGTACTTGTGGACCTAACTAATGGCTACTTAAAAAGTCCCTTACTTACCTGTCCACGTGGATAGAGCGCCGGTCTTTTCTATTTTTTATGGATGAGCACGCTGGACGAGCGTCCAGAGGCATTGTTGCGCTGCACTCGCACTCGGCAACAGCAGGATGGCAAGTGAGACAATGGGTCATTTTTCATCAAAACCGATCCCCACCAAGTACAGGCAGCACGCTCAGGAGAGTGCTCAGCCCATTGCGAAGGCCCCCATTGTTCCCTCACCGCCTCCACGGCCCTGACTCTTTCTTTATTAATGATTTTTTACTACAGCTCCATTCATGCCTTTTTTGTGTGTGTTTGTTTTTAGTTTTTGGTGTAAGTCCGTCAGCAGGATGGAGGCAAAAAGACAGTGGATTGCGGGGGCTCATCGCTCCACAAATCCATTCATTAATTGAAGAAAAATCACACCAAGTCCATTCAACATTAGGTACACGTGCACAAAATCTGAATGTGGTTAAGTCATTGAAAGCACAATTGGAGTGTTGAGTTTGGTCAACTAAAGTCTTATTTCATCATCATCTCTGCGAAAGTCACTCAAAAGGAGAATGTTCACCTCTGCAAAGCAGACTCTTACATATTGCATAGTCTAATGTGTAAAACCACTCTTGTGCTGGTTTTATTTGTTGTTAAAGCATCTTTGGCCCTTTTCCAAAGGTTATTGTCAAAGGCATTTTTTCCCCCAGCTGGACACATGGGACTTTTTTACTTGTTGACACAAATGTAGCCTGACTCCTCTTTTTTGTCCAACATTCTGTCAAAACAACAGCCTCACTTCTTTTTTGACTTTATGTGTCACCTCTTATTGATACTGAGGCATTACGTCGAGCTGTGAAATAAAGCCATAAAACTTCAATGTCAAAAAGTTGTAGAATGCGTGTGGATGATGACATTTCCGTGCCAAATTTCAGCATAAACTTTTGTGGGGTATACTTGGAGCTGGTCGTCTTGTGAACAAAATCATTTGAGTTGGATAATCTGTGACAGTTGTTGTGCTTTGTGTTAACATGACATACAGTTAGAGTATGTTACTTGAAACATGGCGCAGTGGGAGGAAAAAGTATGTGAACCCTTCAGACTTCCTGAAATGTAGTCCGATCATATTAATCACAAGAATAAACAGTGTATGCTTAAGCTAATAACACACAACCAAAGTATATTTTTCCATATTTTTATAGAACATGAGCTGTAAACATTCACAGAACCGGGAGGAAAATGTGAACCCTTGAATTTGATAACTGGTTGACCCTCCTTTGGTAGCAATAACCTCAACCAAACGTTTCCTGTCGTTGCAGATCAGGATGAATTTTGGACCATTCCACTTTACAAAACTATTGCAGTTGAACAAGATTTTTGGTATGAATAGCTCTCTTGAGGTCATGCCACAGCATCTCTATTGGGTTGAGGTCAGAACTTTGACTGGGCCACGCCAGCTTCTTCGGAAGCCATTCTGTTGTGGATTTGTTTCTGTGTCTCCTTGGAAGAGAATCAACAGTGCTTTCTCCAGTTATAAAAAAAATAAATTCTAAATATGGACAGATGAACATAGACTTTTAGAGATACTTTTCCAGCTTAATGTATAAAGTCCTGACCTCAAATCAATTGAGATGATTCACTCCAGACATCCCGGAATCTTGCTGAACTGCTACATTTTAGTAACGCGGAATTGTCCAAAATTCATCCTGATCGCTGTGCATGTTTGCTCTGCAACTACAGGAAATGTTTGGTTGAGGTTATTACTGCCAAAGGCTCAAGGGTCAACCAATTATTAGATCCAAGGGTTCACTTACTTGTTGCTTTCTGTCCAGTAAATGTTTCCGTTATGCTCTATAAAAATGTTAAAACGTAGAATTCTTTGTGTGGTGGTATGACCAATTTATGGAGTAATTTAAGAAATTCCAAGTCTCCTTGGAAGAGAAGCAACAGTGCTGAACTTCCTCCATTCATAGACATTTTCTCTCATCGCTGACTGATGAACATCAAGACCTTTAGAGGTACTTTTGTGACCTTTTCCAGTTTTATCCAAGTCAACCATTTTTAATGGTAGGTCTTAAGACCTCTTTTGAGCAAGGCATGGTACAAATTTCAAACACGACGACAGGAAATGACTTTCTGAACATTCCCTTCCTCGCAAATCGGACATCAAAAGATGTCGATTCGGGAGTATGAAGTTGACGAATAAGTGTATAAACCACAGCAAGGCACACCGTGTTAAATGACTCAACAACGTTTGTGATCAGCATTTCAAAAACGACCACAGCTGCCGGTAACACGGTGTGTTTTTTGTGTGACAGAGGCCTGACTTGTATACAGACTGTTTGTCAATGACCTGGCTCGAGGCCATGCTGCTGTTTGGACATTCTGCATTAAGGACTAACTAAACACTGATGTGTGGTTTACATCAGCTGAATGGGGAAGGTTGCTTGATTGGACGCCAGTTGCTTCATCATAAGACGCAAACGAAATCACGTGCGCACGTGTCTGTGTGTGTGTGTGCGCGCGCGCCATGTGTTTCAATTTCGTCGTTGTTGTTTTGGTACAGTTTTAATGTTTTAGGCTAGGAAGAATTTATTTTACCACACAGAAAATTACAGCATACTATACGCTCAAAATCCTGCAATATGGCGAATTATGGACAATATGAATATTAAAAAAAACAAATCAGCGATGCACTGAATCCGCAATAGGCGAACCGCAATAGAGTGAGGGAAAACTGTATAATGGTATAAAATGATGTTCTATTGACTTTGATTTGGCTCTACTCTGACTGTTGTCATGGACGTGATTCCGTCCGTCTGTTTGTGCTGTTTGGCAATGGTGAGTGTTATACAGTGTGTTATGTTTTCATGTTTTATATTAGATTACCGGTTGCTCTAATTTTATACTCGTGTGACCGTTAAGAATGTTAAAATGTTGCTTAAAACAGTTAATAAATATTTTGTGATGGTCAGACTTTGGATTCTAGAACGAATTATTCCCAATTGAATTGATCTCAATGGAAAGTTTTACCAGCGTTGTCTTGGAACTTTCAGACTGAGGGCCACAAACTATGATTTTTTTTTTTTTTTTTTTTTTTTTTTAAATTGTTTTTTTTTTTTCTTACAAGATGGAACCTTGGACATTGATTAGTTGGTGATATGAAACACTCCATTTGGAATTTCCTTGACATGTACCGCACACACGTAATGAACATATGGCCTTCATCTACTGCAGATGTTTCCAAAGTCTTTAATGTGTGTTCCATGTGACCTTTTCTTTTGGAGACCATAAATTCTAAAGTTTTATGAGTTTGGACATGTTTTCCACTTTTTTGGGATTATGGTTTCGACCCGCTTGGACATTTTGTACACCAAAATTCCACTCGGTACATCTTATGTAGATGTAAAATGACTCAGCAAAATGAGTGACTGTTTTATTTGGTGACAAAAATGTACAGCATACAGAAACGTTAACTATCAAGTTTGTATCTGAACATATTTAATTGAATGGGGTGGGGGGTACTGTTTGTTTATTGCATTGGATTTCTATTTGATGTTCTTATTGTCCTTGCAATTAACACACTATTGTTAACGACTACAGGGAAACACAAGCACATATAATTTTTGTCATACTTTATTTATTTGATGAGGAAAATACACATTAACACACATCCTGTTGATCAGGGGACGTCACAAAAACACAAGCCAAGTGAAAGAAAACAACATATTATGCGATACGGGATACTATTTTTGTGTCAGATTCAATTGATAAGCATGTGATAGTAACATAACTGCAACTTGTTTTAGGTTTGATCTTGTAATGCAGAAATTTCAAAGACTTTTAAAATAAATATAGTCTTCCACGATCACTTTAAACTTCGGGGGAAATAACATTTACTGTCGAGTGTGTTAAGTGTTTCCAGACTGTGCAAAAGCATCCTTGCGCACACGTGTTTTTCTTTACAAAGTGCATGCCCAAAGTTACTCCCTTCCAGACTTTGATTTTCAACCTATGTGACCATCATTTAAAACAATATATTTGAAATATATACAGTATATATCTATATACATTACATTCACTTCAAGCTGTTGCACTCTTTACAAATAAAACATTGGCGAAGTTTCACCATACATACAATGCCTTACAAATGTATTACACCACCACTCTGTCTTGATTAAAGATTATGGTCATATTTAGTGAACGATAGGTCTTGAATTTGATTGCATTGCCCTTTGAAAAGTCTTCAATTTGCTGCTGTAAAACTCCACATTTAATATCTGAGTCTATATCGGAAGGGAACGTCTCCGACGGGCTGCATGGTTCCAAAGCCCCATCGTCGGACGTCTATTCCGGGGATCTCCATTCCGGGATCCAGCAGCTCAAACTCAAAGTAGACCAGCATAAGGAAGATAAACTGCTTGAGCTCGTTGGTGGCAAAGAAGCGGCCCGGGCAGATGGACACCCCGGCGCCCCAGGGCATGGTGTAGTACTTCACCTTCTTGCCGTCTTTATAAAACTCTGTCTTCCTGCTCCCGTCCGGGTTGAGGAAGCGGTCGTGTTTGAAGGCGGTCGGGTCAGGGTGGATGCCGGGGTCCATTTGCACGCCGCAGTAAGGGAAGACCCCCATCCGGTCCCCTTCGCGGATCAGGAACTCCTGGCCGTTGGCCATCTTCAGCGTCATGTCCTGGAGCACGGCCCTGGTGAGAAGGGGCGCGGCGGAGAGTCTCAGGGTCTCCTCCACGGCGCTGTCCAAGATTGTGGCCTTCACCAACATCTCGCGCGTCAGACTAAGCAAGGGTCCGCCGCGCCTGACTTCCTGGCCAGACTCGCGCACGATCCGGTCCACCTCGCCCTTGACGGCCGCCATGGCGTCCGGGTGCTTCATCAGGTAGAGGAGCAGCCAGAAGGAGGATGGGCCCGTGTTGCCCTGCGAGGCCCACAGGAGGAGAAACATGTACCTGTCGATCATGGCCTCGTCCATGCCCATCTCCTCCCGCACCCGCTGCATGTCCCACACCCAGCCGCTGATGTTGTCTTTGGTCTTCACCTTGCGCACCGACAAGACGTCCCAGAAGTAGTCCAAGAGACCCCGCAGCTCCAGTCTTCTCTTGGGAGGCAGCACGCCGTAGGCCAGGTTGGGGAAGAGCTGGTCGTACTTACGGAACTTGTAGAACAAGGCCTCCGATTCCACCCTGTCCTTCTCTTTGGCCTTCTCCTCTCCGTCCTTGCACTTGGGCGACACGTTGCCATACAGGGACAGGTAGCCCGCCCTGAAAACGATATTGTAGCAGTACATGAAGAGCCCGTCTTCTGTCCAGGCCTGTTTCTCTTTGCCGAGGTTGTGCAGCATCAGGTTCTGAAGATTGCCCGTCATGGACTGCGTGAGGACCTCCAAGCCGTCCCCCTTCAGATGCTTGTTGCTGGACTGTTGCAGGATGTGATGCTCGCTGTGAGGTGACCAGTAGCCGAAGACCCTGTGCACCAGGTGCTTGGCGAACATCTTGAAGTCCAGCTTCTCCCGGCTCTCCTTGACAAACGGCCCGAAGGACAAGGGGTCCTGCAGGAAGGTGACGTAGAAGCCACCCAGCTGGATGGTGAACACGTCGCCGTGCTTCCTTTGCATCCTCTGCAGGAACTTGACCGTGTCCCTGCGGAACTCCAAGACGTGGCCCAGCCAAGGGAAGAGACCCTTGTCCAGGGGGGGCTCCCCGGGCCTCCGCCGTCTGAACACCCCCAGAAGATACAGGCCCCCTAGCAACGCTGAGAGGAGCGCAAGAAGGATAGGCAGCAGCATCACTTCCATGACTGATCCCGCTGACGGAACAAGCATGGTTTGGAGTGAAGGTCCGCATGCTGACTCATAAATGCTCTTTTGGCTCCTCCCTTAGGTTTTGGTCTTCCCGGAACTGAGCAGGCTTCCATTTACGGACAGTTAGGAGCAGAATGTAAACAATGAACCACATTTGCTTTCAATTAGACTGTCATTGTTGTTGTGAAATGCCTCATTTACAAGCAAATGGAAAAATCCAGCTTTACAGTCATTCAAGTAGGAAAAAGCTGTTAGTTGGCTATTTGTGACTTAAGTGCTCGCATTGTTGCTCACAATCTCAGAAGCAAAGGCTAGAAAAAGACCCACACTGTCATATTTGATCTCAAATGTGACACACTTAGTGTACCTCTGACAAAGAGGCCGTTGATTATTATTTTTTTCTTTTAACCTTAACTAAGCTTAACTTTGTTTTGCAGTGATTTTTATGCAAAAAAAATAAATACTCCACATGCTGCCTTGTTAAAGCATCAACAAAAGGAACAGTGTGCAACCATAATTATTATTGGGGGTTTTTCCCCATAATGTGATTATCCAGAGAATAATAAAACAGAACCACTTCGGAGGTGACACCCATCGGGCACCATTTTGCAAATTAAGTATCCTGAGCATGTGGCGCCATCTGGTGGACGCCTGCCCCAATAAATTAAGCATTCTCAACCCGTTCAATCCGTGAGTTGAAGTGATTTTGTCTGTTTCGTGTCGACTATCTACACGATTTGCGTGGAAAAATACAGGGTGGCCATAAAGTATCTTTAAAATGTAACAAATTCATCACAAAACATAATAGACAAATCTGTGGAAATTCTTGCAAAACGGGAGTAGATATTAACGTGTTTTTTTTGTTTTGTTTGCTTCATTTTATACACACTATAAAATGGTTAGTTCACAACACTTCCCAAACTGTAAAGTAGAGAGTACATTTTCAATAGACTTTGTGGACACCCTGTATATCAAGAATATCACTATTGTAATGCGACTTTATCACCTAAATTATACTTAATTATACATAATTTCCCTGAAATCGGCTACAACACCACGTTGCGGAAACGTGCGGTTTCCATAGCAGCGACGAGCCCTAAAACTACGTAATTCCAGAGACTACCGAAAGTAAAGAAAATTACATTTTACGTACTTCCGTTTTCGTGTGATCGGTGAAACCTTTTTTTATTTATTTTTTTATACAGGGAACAAGACAGACACGATACCGTTTGTGGGTATACGTAAATAAGAATTAGAGACCCCGATTCAATACCCAGTTGCCTACGGTATGGCATCCGTTATCAGGCAACTGATTGAGCGGTAGCTTACGATCCATATGGTTGCTGGCTACTCTTGGTTGGAATTGACGACCTTTGGTTGTTGCGCATATCGTAAAACGGATGCTGCATTCAATTGTAGGATGTAGGTAGGTTTATCAATAATTTGGTCTGATATTCACCCCTTATTGGATCATTACTCGATCTAATATTGAAATAAAGTAAACTATAGTCGATAAAAAGTATTTTAATTGCATACTGAAAAATAAATGGCCTCACTAGGTAGTCTACTATTTCACAGTGTGCCATTTGTACTGGTGTCTCCGAACGCACCGCAATGCACGTCGCATGTGACGTCACACCTGCGTGCACTGGTAGTTACATCACGAAGGAAGCCGGTACATTTCCTCCTCCTTCGTACGTGCGAATTGAGAACCCAAGGGACCCCAAAAGCTGAACATTTGACTCACAATCTACCCCATTAACGCTACAGTTGTGTTCACAGGTAAGATTGATTTGAAACACTTTCTTTTTGTAACGCGACGGCCAAGTGACGCCTCTACTGTTAATTGTATAGTGCAAGTTTTTCATGGAACTGTACGAAAATCAAAATGGTGATCCCGTGTATTGTATGTTCATAGTAATCCTTGTGACATTCACTGGCATTTTCTTCACGACTGATGTGACTCGGTTGTCCTTCATGTGTCACCCCTGAGCTCTGAACACGCTTAAGCTAACATGTGGAAACACTCTTCTTACATTTTGTTCTGTATCCAGTCACAATGTCTGCCTACGAGGAGAACGAGTCCAAATTTATAAGAAAAGCCAAGGAGAATCCATTTGTCCCTGTGGGTGAGTACATCTTGGCTGCCTTGAATGCGTCACTAATACCCAAAGCAACAGTTCTGACTTTTACAGAGGTGGGAAGAGTAGTCAAATATTGTACTCAAGTAAGAGTATTGTTACTTTAGAACGATATGACTCGAGTAAAAGTAAAAAGTAGTTGTCTAAACTCTTACTTGACTAAGAGTAAGAAAGTACTCAATGAACAAACTACTCGAGTAAAGAGTAATTTGTGAGTAACTTCTGATTTTTAATTTTTTAAATGTGAGCATGAATATCAAATAAACAAAAATAATTTATGGACGTCGACACACACACCTGCAACCATTTAAAATTTTAATCAAATAAACAAAAATAATTTATGGACGTCGACACACACACCTGCAACCATTTAAAATTTTAACTGCCCAAAAACCAAACACACATGCATTGGGCCCTACAGAAACATTATTTGCTTTCTCATCACTAAAATGACTTTATAAAGAAGCTGTGTGCGATGCCATCAGCTAATTTGGCCACATCCAAAACAACAGCAAATACATCAACTTACTGCCATGTGTTTTCTCAAGTAAGAAGAGGGCTGAAATATCCAAGTTTGGGCAGTCACAATTTAAGCGCTGCATGTTAAAGCTGTTGTTTTTCATATTCTGTAAAGTAAACACAGTCACGCGCCTGTTTTTATTATTATTTTCCACCAAGGTTAGAGTTATCGAGTTGGCCCATTAGGATTCATCCTATTATAAGAATATTGTGTCTGGTAAACATCACTTCCTCTCTTCTTGAAGATGCTGTCACACAACACCGCACCTCAAATACACGCCCGCCTTTGATGGCTACAATTACATGGACAGCGACGGATGACACGCATACATGGCCTGCAGAGCAGATGACCTATGCTTAGAAACATTACAAATAATAATAATAAATTCTTCTCTCTTGCACTTCGAGAACATTGAATGTAAGGTGCAATACAAATAGTGTGTTCCTATAATTTGTTTTGATGGTAATTGTTATCTTGTAAAGAATGAAAAGAACAAACCGCATAACTCTGACAAGTGCTTTTAGAGGCTGGAATGACCTTTATCTATGAACCTATACTACCCTGTGTTGGCAGAGCAGACGTGGCATCAGTTAAGCTGAAGATTCAAGGAAAAGTGCAAATTAAACCGTGTTGTTGTAATACATCATTTATTTAGGAAGAAAAATGAATGCTAAGCTTACCCTTAAGGGACATCCTGTTGTCAGTGCAGTTGAGCATACTACTATATGAGACAATTTGACAAAATGTTTGCATTGTGTGCTCGTGGCAGGAATGGCCGGCTTCTTCGCCATCGTGGGCTACAGACTGTGGAAGTTAAAAAGTCGCGGGGACACGAAAATGTCCGTGCACCTGATCCACATGCGCGTGGCCGCCCAAGGCTTCGTGGTGGGAGCCATGACTGTCGGTATGTACGCGGCCTAAAAGGAAAGTAAATACACTGTGAAATGGCCCCTGATAGGACACAAGTTAGAACAACATATACTGGTCATCATCTAACAGTTTTATTCATTTTTATTTTTTTTTAGGTGTCCTTTATACAATGTACAGAGACTTCTTTGCCAAACCAAGAGAAGAACAGAACTCAACGCAATCCAAGTGAACGTGGACTCAACTCCTTTTGTTTAATGTCCCTTAATATTAAGGTTTATTTTTCTACTGACAGCCCACACCGTATGTATGCGCATTTCCACAAAGTAAATAATATTGACGACCTGTCTATGGAATAGTACTGTATGTCTGACCCATCACACAGTTTGCAGTTATAATTCTTGATTTATCATTTTTGTTTTGATTTGGAATGGTCTGGGAGTGTTTATTGAATGGCAGTTAAAATATATTTATAGTATTGAGTGAGTGGCCTAGGATCGACTACATTTGGAAAAAAAAAATATATTTTTCCCTGTGTTATTGTCTTGAGATTTATCATTGTTATTGTCCTGGTTTAGGGATTATTACTATAATTATTTTGCCAAATCAAAAGCGGCACCTCAGCCCACTTTGGGCATCCGTTGGATTTATCTTAGTAAAACGCAAATCCGAATCATCTTTATTTGCCAAGTATGTCCAAAAAACACACAAGGAATTTGTCTCCGGTAGTTGGAGCCGCTCTAGTACGACAACACAGTCAATTGACAGAGAAGACTTTTGAGACATAAGGACATTGACGAAAAACAGTCACTGAGCAATAAAGGGTTGCTAGTTATCTGGTAATGCCGGTACATTTATTTATTTTTTGACAATTGTGCAAAAAGATGCAGAGTCCTCTAGCACTTAGAGCAGTTCGAAAGACTAATATTGCAATATTAATACATCAAATTACATGCAGTCGTCAAGGTTATTAAAATATATTCATTCACTGGGTTCAATATAAGTAAGATTGATGAAATGTCACGTTTTCCATCGACAAGGGCCCAATTTTAAGTGAAGCTTCATAAGTGGCAAATGAGGTGGTACGGTATAATGCGCTAACTGCTGAAATATTTCATAGCCAGTGTAATGCCTTATGTGACACGTGTATGCACAGTTTCAATATTTATGTTTGTTTATGTTTCGCTGAAAAATAAATGGATCCGGTCATGAATACGGACTCAAAACGTTTACGAGGCTGTGTAACTTTTGATGGATGAAGATTTTTGCTCTTTTTATGTATAAAATCTAAATCTGACTGGTCAGACTGCATTGTTTTAAACTGGAACACACAAGTTGTTGTTTTTTAATGAAAAGTTGAGATGGCTTCAAGTGTTAGCTAACCTGCGCCATGAGAACGTGTAACTCGTTCTCGCGAGACCTCGCCCGAGATTTTGTCAAGTCAGCGTCGTTGCCATGGATACCGCCGTCGCGGAACAGGAAACCCTTCGGGAGGCTTCTGTTCGCTAAACAGATGTAAATTAGCCTCAGTTGTAAACAAAGGCGGCATTTCAACTCGTGGCAGGTAAGTGAATTAAATACTAATGTTGTCGAAACTCTCCTCCTGTATAAATGTTGCTTTTCGGACCAAAGATTACCATACAGGTGCAATGTTAATAGTGGCTGCAGTTGTTTAGGAAATACATCACCACCACGAGGAATTGGTCTGCGGTAGTTGGAGTCACGTGAGAATGACAACAAACTGCCACTTTGACAAAATGTACACGCCCAAAGTATACATGACTGTATGAGAGGTATTAATAGGTTTATTAATGTTGGTCGGTAGTTGTGTTGGAGTACAACTCCACTGCATAAGAGTTGTTTAGAATATGTTGGTAAAGGTTGCACACCACTACAATCATTTTCGGATATGATTTTTGTGCATCTCATGTCATGAAATCCATCATTCTGGTGTACGTGCACGTCAGCCTCACAGCTGCGAGATTCTGGGTTCGAGTCTCAGCTCAGACCTTCCTTGTATGCAGTTCCGAATTAAAAAAATATTCAATGTACTTCATTTACACCCCCATACTTTGTATATAATTGTTTGTCCATACACAGATCATGGAGTATGACAACGGATTCAACAATCTTCAGGCTCAGGAAAATGGAAAAGCACACGGGGACAAAATGAAAGCAGAGGATGTGTTTCTCAGTGAACATTTGGAATTACTGAGCCAAAGCACGGCGACAGACAACATGCAAGACAGGTGGGAAAGTCCAAATGTCAGTCGCTACCTATAGCCCCCCCCGTTGACCTTTTGTCAATCAATGCCTGCAGAGTGGAACGAGACGAGCGTCAGCGTTTGCTGGACCAGCTGAGAGAGCTGACGGATGTCAACGGTCGCCTCTTTAAACTGCTGAGCGAAAAAGAATTTGAGGTCAAACACATGAAGAAGAAATGGGACAAAGAGAGGGTGTTTCTCATGGCTGGTATGCTCTTTTTTTTTTTTTTTTTTAAAGGGATGGAGAGATACCAATTTTTTGTATTCATTTTTTTTTTTTGGACAGTATTGACATGAGTACTTGATAATACCATTCCGTCTTCCGTCTCGGTTTGAACACTACAAGCACGATGTAAAAGGAGTATATAGATGAGAGCAATTGTTGTCATCCATGTTTACCTTAAATTAGTTCCATACGGCAGACATGGCTCCTCCTCCACTTGGCGTGAAGGTACTGTATTCTGTATGTCAGGCTGGTAAAGTGGTATCGGAGTCGGAGTATCGGAGCATTTTTTCGAGTCCGAGTACAGACGTCCAATATATGCATCGGTGCATCTTCTACTATTCAGCATCAAAACGTCGATGACGATAAGCATTGGGACACTTTGTGGCTCTTTAGGCGCGTCCGGCATGTCGGGCGATGCTGCCGCCGTCAAGATCGTGGAGTTGTCCAAAAAGAACCGAGAGCTGACCACTGAAGTGGAGCGAGAGAGGACGAAATCCAAACAAAACAGCAATAGAATCAAAGCACTTGAGAACGATGTGAGTCTTTCGTTTGATTTGATTCAACGATGTTGCATCATTTCAATTGTCCTATTATTTCTTCTCCTTTTTTTTTTTCTCGCTACAGCTGCAGGCTGCTGTGCGCTCACTACCAGGGCAAAAGGTTGACGTGGCTTGGCAGAAGCAAAGCTCGTCTAAAGACTGCGAGGTAGAGTACGTTGATTTGTGCGACTACGTTGTTCAATTCAGTGGAACCCGTAAAGTTGTCTGTCGTTGCGTTTTAATCGCTTTGACGGTTTACAGTGGTTCACTCCAAGCACAGATGTTACTAGAGATCACCACTGTTGCATTACGTCGCCGTCATTTGTTCGTATTCGTGTTCATATTGTTAACAATTAAGAATATTTATAAAGCCGACTGCCACTTCTTTACACCCTACACCTACTTAGATAACCTATGGGAAAATTTGTGGTGGTTTTTTTGACGTTATTTGTAATTCGTGTATTTGTATATTTTATTTCACATATAATTTTGTTACTGTAATGGTTTAGATATTTTACAATTATTTTACTTATAATTAATAAAAAAAATTCAAATGTTTTGTGTTTATGTTTGAAATGTGTTTCTAATGTAATATTTATTTTATTGAACTTAATATTTATTGGAGTTGACTTATTTTTTACAGTTGTAAACATTATATTAATATACAGTTGTATTTATATATTTGACATTTCATATTTTTAAATATAATCATTGATATTTACTGTTGAGAGGCTGAAATTCAGAGGAATTGGACAATTTGAAGTAAAACAAGGTCTCTCAAAGATTAATCGATGATAAAAAAATAATTAGCGGTTAATTTGACAATCGATTAGTCGTCGATTAATCGTCGCACCTCTCCAGTTAACAGTTTGTTTCACATTCAAAATGTGACTTAAAACATTGTCTGGACAGTTAATAAAGGATGGTCCACAGTTTGACCCCAACCAGATGATTTCTTCTTCCATTTTTTTTTTTTTTGGTTTACGAGACAATAAATTGTTGTGTTGTTTGTCCGTAAAAAACAGGACAACCCAGCGATGAAGTCCCTGAAGGACAAACTATCTGCTGCCCAACTCAAAGCCACAGAGTATCGCTACCAAGTTCAATTTCTCAGACAGGAGTTGAAAGTGGCTCAGAAGGTGCAAAAGCATCTCGTCAGTCATGATTTACCAAATACGTTTTGACATTCGATCTTAAATTTGTTGTTCACGTCATCTGTTGCAAGGTTCTGATGAGTGAGGTTGGGGAAGACGTCAACGTTCAGCAGTTACTGAGCTGTGCGGGAAGCTTTAGAGGACGTGCACAGCAGATACTGGCTCTTCAATCAAGGGTAAGATTGCAATGATGTCTCACATAATAATAGTTTACGTAGAGAAATAACAACATGAATTGACTGTAGTGTTATAGTTCTCACAGCACTTTTGTTCACAAAATACTTTCCAACATCATTTCTCATTGTGGGATAATATTTACGTGAATGACATTGTCAAAGTTGGAAACTTTCCATGGGAATGCGTGGACATTTCACTGGAATTCCGACTTGGACAAACTAAATTCCAAACGAAATGGGTGTATGGATGGATGTACCACTACACCGTCAGTGAGTATTACTTGTTTTTAAAAAAAAAAAAATAATATATATATATATATATATAAATGAATACATTTATATAAATATATAATATAGTCTGCATTCATGTTTTGTGTTGTCCAGTGAATTCACCAATACACCACGGTTGCCATGAGCGCAATACAAGGAGGGCATCCATCGAAACATCATTTGTATTTGACTGGCAATATTTCCCCACTTTTTTGAGACATATTGTTTCCAAAGAGACAAATAAACTACTGCAAAATAAAGTGAGCAGCCTGTGTGTGTGTGTGCGTGACAGGTGCGTGACCTGGAGCAGCAGCTGAGGCCACCTCCATCAAGCGTGTTGACCGTGGACGAAGAAGAATATTCGGGCGTTCCTCCTAAAAGCCAGGGCCGAAACGTCGGCTACAGCCGCAGCGCCGAGAAGGAGAAGAAGGAGGCATTTCAGGTGGGTTATTACCGTTATTTTTAAGATTTCACGGATTATGATCTGACACGCCGATGGTTCTCCAGAGGCTGTCGGACAGCTATGAAGCCTTGCAGCGAGACCGCGATCAAGTGAGGAAAGATCTGGAAGCCGTCAAAGCCAGGAACAAATGTCTGTCGGCTGACATTAAAACGCTGAAGGCTCAGACTTCCTCCTTGCTGCTGAAGAGCAAACACGACGACGAGCTCGTGGACGCTATACTGGTACGAGTAAAACACGTCGACTGTGAACCCAAAACAAAACAAAACAAAAAAACGTTCGCGCTCCTCGCCTCGATCTTTTCCGCTGCAGAAGGAGAAGAGCCGCATGCTGGAGATGCTGAGTCAGCTCACCAAGCGGAATGCGCCGAGCCAGCCGAGCTCGGGACCGTCGCTGAGCAGCGAGCTTTCCGCGCAGAAGATGCTCATCCAGAACTTGTACCAAGTGGTCGCTGACAAAGAAAGCACCATTAAAGAATTGGAGGAGAATATCAAGCAGCTCTCCAATGACAGCCGCTGACAAATCATTTTGAATTGTCGAAAAAGTGATTTAAAAAAAAAAGAGGATATGGTTTCAAAGTAATCCCATTACTGTACAAGATTGTAATGTTTTAAGAACTATTCAAAATTTACAACAACAAAAAAAGATGCTAGTATATTATTACAAAATCTATGTAAATAGCTTGTAAATTAAATGTAATGTCAGGGTTTTATTATATATATAATGTTTTATTTTTTCTAATTACTAGAACAACACATACTGACACGATATTAAGTGTTTAAATTACTGTATGGGTTTTGGTAGTTTAGAAGGCTAATTATTACATAGAGCAGCAATTCCCAACAACTGTGTCACAGCACATTAGTGTGCCATTATGGATCATTAGGACACTATACACACGTACGGTGAGATTCAAATTGGTCAATTGGTTAGAAAATGTATTTACAACAATGCATCTTTATCTATCTATCTATGCCAGCCACATATAGTGACAGGCAGAACAATTAAATGCCCCTCTGCCATTCATTCAATTATGCATTTACCTTTTGTTACATTTTTGTTCAGTGGTGTACCATGAAATTTTCCAATTATGTGCCTTACCATGAATTTCGGTAGTTAGTTGTAAACATATTCAAATAAATGGGAACATGGCAGCTGTATCCCCTTCCTTACTTTCATTGCAGCCAATTTCTATTGGTGTTCGTTCACGTTTACGGTTGTTGGTACCGTTCCAAAATGGCGGACCCACACACGCACAGTGACGGCTGGAAGGTAAAACAGCTGTTAAAATACACGCGGGAGGAAGCGAATCTCTCGTTTCTTTCGTAACGATGTGGCGTTCTTGTTCCATAAAAAAAAAAATACTTCACTTGAGGGACTTGTTTTGAACAAATATATATGACGTCACCACGAGGTGTTGCTAATGCTAATTACGTAATCAAAGGCATTCAGGCGTAACAAAGGGCAGCACTCCTGACAGCGGTACTGGAACGCTTTTTTGCGCAACTAAAGTGAACATACCTGGGAGTGATCATGCTCTACACGTATTTTGTGTATTTATTTATTTTTGTGCTTTTTGTTTCCGTGCCAAAATAATAACTAATAATAAAAAGCAAGCTAACTACGGAAAGCGGTTGGGTTAAATTTTGCAAACGAAACAATGCAAACCCAAACTATCGAATTGGAGAACAACATGTGAGTTTAACAGGAAACTACTTGAACAGCAGAGTTAATGACTACGCTGTGTAATTGCCTTCTCTAAAGTTAACTAAAATCTGCACTTATCTGTAGGTGTTTGTGTCGAGGAAAACTGCATGTTAAAGTCTGCTAGAACGATTGAGAGAACAAATTATGAGTTATACAGTAAACTGCTATTCAACACTAAATAACATAAATATCAAGTGATCTCTAGTTTCATTTTTCTCTACATGTCACGAATAACAAGATATATCTCTCTATTTTTAGAACTGTCTAAAAACGTTTGGCCACGAGAAGCACTTTTTTTTTTTTTTTCGTTCAACAAAACAAAACCCAAACAATTAATTTTGCATTTAAATAATCATAACGGCTTGACATACATTTGACATGAAAATATATTTTTCTACACAAATATTAACTTTTATTAATTAATTAATTTTATTTATATTTAACTTGGGATAAGAATGTCCCCAAAACGACAGTGTTGACACTCGTATGCTCAGATTTCATTGTCAGCGATTGTGTCCCCATCAGATCGCAGCAGAAGGAACGCTGGTTGACCCAACTGAGGGAGATGAGGGACGAAAACGACTGTCTGTTAAAACTGCTCACGGAAAAGGACTTGGAAATCAAACAGATGACGAAGAAACTGGACAGCGAGCGCGTGCTAGCCTTGGCGGGTATGTTTGTCATTGATATCGTTATTTTGCATCTGCATGTAAAACAAAAATGTTACGTTTCAGGCGCATCGGGCATAGCGGGCGACGCGGCCGCCGTCAAGATCGTGGAGTTGTCCAAGAAGAACCGGGAGTTGACGTCTGAAGCGGAGCGAGAGAAGTCGAAATCCAAACAAAACAGCAACAGAATCAAGGAGCTTGAGAAACAGGTTGGTCTTGATGTCATCTAATGGATTCATATCATTTCTATTTGTTTGTTTTTTGGTTTTTTTCCTCCCCCACCCTCGCTTTTTCCAACAGCTGCAGGCCGCTCTGTTCTCACTATCTGGACAAAAGGCTGACGTCAACACGCAGAAGCAAAACTCGTCGAAAGACTGTGGGGTAAGTGCACTTTCTGGGATTGCCGTGTTGTAGGTGGTAAGATTTTTTTCGGGGGCAAAAAAAAAAAAAGTTCACGAGAGATCGAACGATGACACCACTTATTGTAAAAGGAGGGGCGACCTCCACGGGCAGTGTAGTAGAAGGTGAGAAAGAGAAAAACATTGCGCGACGTTAAATGGCGTTCCCACACTTGGCCCCATGCACAATGCCACACACTGTCCTTATTAAGTGTTTTTATTGACCTAACTTATTTTTACACTTGTTTGACGATTGCGAATTTGAAAAAAAAAAAAAACGATAACCCGAGAAGGGTCATTTTTCCATTATGCCTCTCAATTGTTTTTCCATTTTCTTTTAGGTTTTATAGTTAGTAGTAATACGAACTAGTTGAATACAGAACGTTAAAAAGATTGCGGATTGCTTTCTGTAATTCCCTCTCTCATCAAAGAGTTAGTAGTTATAACTTTTATGCCAGTTTTATTTATTAAATGTATTCATATATACATGTAATTCAGCTATTTTTTTCACATTTGATTACATATATATTTTATATTTATATGTATTTTTAGATTTATTTACATTATAATGTATCAGTTACATATTTATAATGTACAATTTTCCCCCCACATTTGATTTGATATATTTTGTGTTTTTGTTTTATATATTAATGTATTACTTAGTTTCATTTTATTATAAAGCAGGTACCGGTAACTTGTTTTTACACTGGTAAGACAGCTTTTTTCATATTCATAATTTATATTTATGTTATTAATTATTTTGCTTTACATTTTGTGTATTTTCTATGTATTAATATAATATTTATTTTGCAATCTTCATTATGCAGCATATAGCTTTTTTTTGTATACAGCAGATTATTTTTATGCTTGATTATTTCTTATGGGAAAAGGTGTCGTCGTGTTTGATCTTAGTGTTTCCACTGTGTTGTCATGTGTCTAAATCATGTCATCCTAATCATAATGATTGATTATTACTTTTTTGGGGGGGGGGGGGGTCTTTGAAAACAGGACAACCCGGCGGTGAAGTCCTTGAAGGACAAATTATCCATCGCCCAGCTCAAAGTCATCGAGCATCGCAACCAGGTTCATTTTCTGAAGCAAGAGTTGAAACTGGCCCAGAAGGTGTGAATCATCTCATCGCCCCCCAAAAACACGTTTTTGCGCACATCCTCCCAATGTGCTGTTAACGTCCTCTGATTGCAGGTTCTGATGAGTGAAGTCGGGGAAGACGCCAACGTTCAGCAGTTACTGAACTGCGCGGGCAGCTTTAGAGGACGTGCGCAGCAGATACTGGCGCTTCAGTCCAGGGTGCAGCGTCATCATTTGTAAAATCTTCATGACTTTGAGTGAAAATGCTCAAATGATGCCTCGATTGACTGGTTAAAAGACCGCAGACTGACCACGTGTGCGTTTGGCAGGTGCGTGACCTCGAGCGGCAGCTGAAGAAGGCTACGACTCAAGCGTCGAGCGTGCGCAGCGGGGAAGAAGAACCGTCCAAAATCCCAACTCAGGGCAGAAACATCAGCTTCATACGGACAATGGAGAAGGAGAAGAAGGAAGCATTTGAGGTGTGTGTACACTGTACATTACAGCTGCGTTCTTGCCTGAAGAAAACCTCGCCTCGTTTCTTTCGCAGGGGATCTCGGCCAAGTATGAAGCCCTCCAGAAGGAACACGAAGATATCAAGAAGAAGCTGGAAGCCTCCAAGGCCAGAATCAAGTGTCTGTCCGAGGAAAAGGCTGCTCAGATATCCGCCGCGCTGATTAAAAGTAAACATGACGACGAGCTGGTGCAAGCGCTGCTGGTAAGGCATGAACGGGGGGGTCAACACAAGTGTCAACGCTGTCGTGTTTGTGGACATTGTTATCCCAAGTGAAATGTAAATATGTCCATAAATGTTTGGGCGACATGGCACTTGTAAAGTGTGCTGTCGTCTCCTCTCTCCGCTGCAGAAGGAGAAGGCCCAGATGCAGGAGATGCTGAGTCAGCTCACCAAACAAGTGGAGGCGCAAAACACGCCGGCGGGGCAGAATCCCGTGGCGCCGTTGAGCGGCGAGCTCAGCATGCAGAACACTCTCATCCAGAACTTGTACCAAGTGGTCGCTGACAAAGAGGACGCCATCAAGGAGTTGGAGCAAAAAATACAGCAGCTCTCAGTCAAGGTGACAACCCCCCAATTTTGTGTAACTTGAAAAAATTGTATTTCCCCCCCCTCCCTCCTTGGTGCAAATGTTTTTCTTTTTCCAGGATGTGGAAAGTCAGGCCAGCATCGGCATTTCTGCACTTTGTCCTGATGAGGGCGCCATTGACAAGAAAATATCTCCACGGTAGGTGGCGCACTCAGCGGAAACCACCACGCTTAAATTCAGCCTTTACAAAGGGGATAACAATACTCTTAACTTTGTTTTTAGTTGTGGTTGTCGAATATATTTACTCTTTCCAGAGAACCCAAAATATAATGTACATAAAATTCATAATCATTATCTTTGTAAAAGCTATGTTTTGTGAGATCCTGCTTGTGTACCTAATAAAGTGTCCGGTGTACAGTTAACTCGTTATAGCCGTATTCCAAAATGTTTTCAAACCCATACTTATAAAATTTTGCCGTACGTTTGTTAATAAGGCCCCATAATGACAATGTGACCGTTTTTATCTTTTATTTTTTTCCCTATTTTCTTTTTTTGAAAATGGGAATTTGGGGATTGTTTTTTTAAAATGTATTTTAAAATAAAATACAAACCACAAATATCACCTGTGCGTCCAAATTTAGCTCAGTTTCCATGTTCATGCCTTCATTATTATTTATCATAAATTTACTGAAAGTTCCCATTTTGTAATATCCACCTTTTTTCCTCTAAAATACAAGTTTTCTCTCATAAACATTTTTTCTCTGAAATATAGGAATTGAATAAAAAAAAGTCTTTATTCTGATTTTAATCCTGAAAATGTTACAAATTCAGTCTTGAAAATGAACAATTTAAATCTGAAATATGCATTTTATCTTTCACTCTTTAATCTGAAAACATTACTTTTTCAAGAAAATTATATGTATTGAATCTAGAAAATATGTAACTTTTTTTCCTAAAAATGTATGACTTTTTCTCAGAATATTAAATCTTGAAAATATTGGCCTTTTTTCTTTGGAAAATATCTTTTTTTTAAATATACAACTTTATTCTAGTAATGTTTTGACTTTAATCTAAAACATATACAACTTTATTTTTGTAATTTTAATACTTAAAAGATGTCTGCCTTTAAAAAAAAAAACAAAAAAATACACGACATGATCTTACTTTAATCTAAAAAAATAAAATAAAAATACAACTCATAAAACTTTTGTATAAAAACCAAAAAATATTATAAAAAAAAAAATGAAAAACTTAATTTTCCTAATAATATGAATTTAATCTAAAATATTCCCAATTTTCTTTCATTTGCCCCCCTTTTGTTCCTAGTACTCCTTTGCTCAGCTGTACCTAATTTTGTGGCCCAAACTCCTCTCTTCTTCTACCGCAGTTCCGCCTTTGCTGTCAACGGGCCGTGGTATTTGTAGACGTTTTTCATCAACGGAACAATCCCTGTGAGCGACGACTGTGACCGAGAGTGGACCACGTGAACTGAAATGAAGGATCCCCCTCCTGTTATAATGACGTGTTCGCGGAACCCGAAGAGGCGTTGGCGGGAAGAACACGAGCAGGAGCGTGACAGCGGCGCTCGAGCCGCAGCAATTGGACGGCCTTCAAGTACGAGTACAGCGGGTGAGTCGCGCTCGTTCCGCTCTTCGTATTACATGCCGCGCAAAAGACGGCGACGTCGCTCCAGAGCCGCGGAGGGCGTCGCCGAAGAGCTCTCGGCGCGGCGACCCCGCTGACGAGATGCGACAAGTCGAGCGTGGCTGGCCCCCGGCTCACGTCCTTACCTACCGGCTCCTCTGCCACCTCCTTTTACGGAGGTGGCGGGATTCAAACCCAGAACCTTTTGACTTGGAGGCAGACGTAATAACCTTCCCAGAACAGCCCCATAAAATACAATAAAAATATATTCCACAATGTAACGGCTTTGATCTTTTATTTTGAGTGAAGTGGGACATAACATTTGTCTATGAATGATGCATATAAGTGCAACGAATGAAAAGTTTAAACCTTGTGAATTATATTACCTAAGTCTTCATTTACATACAGTGGGTACGGAAAGTTTTCAGACCCCCTTAAATGTTTCACTCTTTGTTATATTGCAGCCATTTGTGAAAATCATTTGTCATTTTTTTTCTTTGCATTGTATTTAGTTTGAGTCATCAGTCGTATTTATAAAAAAACAAAAAAAACAAACAATATTTCACAAATTCTGCCAGGATATGTAAACTTATGAGCACAACGGTACATAAATACAATCATACGAACCCCTGTCATGTTGGAATGAAAGTGTAGGCTGCACCTTTTTCATAACCACTAGGTGGCGGTGGCATATTGGAATGAAAGTGCACAGCTTTTTCATAACCACTAGGTGGCGGCATTCATTTCTAAAATGAGATTTTTTTTTTTTTCATTTCCCCCTATACCTATGTATAATGCGCACGATGGACTTTTGACAATTTTTGGGTGAAAAAAATGCGCATGATACACGAAAAATTACGGTACACTGTTTTCTTCTCTTTATTCATTGAAGCGTTATTACTAGCCATTTTCGTACTAGTTTGTAAATATTCTTGGGTGTATTTGCCTATCAAGAAGTTGGATATAAAACCAATTTTTAATTTGTGTCCCTAGTAGTAGATGTGGGTGTCGCAACACGCAACACTTTTTCGACACCCACACTTTTTGACCCCCCCCCATTTAAAAAAAACAACAACAACAAGCACACAGGCTGTGTCAAGTCATGTTTTTTTTTTTTGTTTTTTTTTTAGAGATGAACAGGTATCACTTTTTTCAGACTGAGTAGGAGTATGTTTACTTACATTTGAGTACTTGCCGATACGAGTACTGATACTTGATAACGGAGTTGCGTCTTGTGATGAAAACGTGTTTAATTTTCATGAAATATTGTTCAAAAATTCCCAAAAAAAGTTTTCTTGAACATGGCATTCTGTATGTTTCACACCCAAAAAACCTTTTCGAAAAGCGACTTGTCATTACTGGCGTTTCATTTCAGTTGTGTGGCGCCGCAGTCTGAACTCAATGGAGCGTCACAGCAGCATCACTGCAGTAGTGCAGCTCCGCCCGACACGATTAAAATAATTTAAATGTTATATGTTGGGTGTGATTATGACCAAGAGTAATTGTTGAGTTTAGCAAAGAAGAGGTTGTTGGTAGCCCACTGCTTGGCCTTGTTACTATTTTATCATACCATCACTTTAATTCTCTTTATTTGAATCGACATTGGCTTGGCGCATTCTCCTCCCCCCGATATCGGTTTGTGACGCGTGCGCTGCGGGCATCTTACCAACTACCAGTATCGGTACTACCAATATCGGTTCTGATACCGATACTGGTAGTACCGATACTACTCAGCATATCTGTGCATCCTTACTATTTTTAGTCTTTGCCGTCGGCCTCTCAAAAACAGACAGAGCGCCACAAATGGCCCACGGGCTGTAGTTTGGACACTCTTCACATTTCGCTTCTTCCTCTTTGCCTCAGTGACCCTTACATTCAAACTTTTTTTTGCTCCCAACTTTGCCAAAAGGATTCCAACAGAACCCGCCGCCCGTTTCCTCCTCCTCCTCTTGGTCCTCCAGCTTAATTTAAAAGCGCAGCCGATTTTGTGTGCGGCTTCAAAATACCGCACTGGTTCTTCCAGAGCTTTCTTGGAGATTGGCAGGTCCTCGTCGGCACGCGGCGAGAAAGGGTGGAGGGGGAAAAAAACAACAACATCCATCCTTTTTCTGTACCAGTAATACTCACTAGGCCACAAGACAAAAATATCAGGACGCCCAATGAAGACGGCCTTTGTGCGCAACAAACGCAGCCTGTGTTAGCGCATCCATATCCGCCGGGCTGCAGGTTATCGCTCACTGTTGCCGGTGGAGATAGCGCCTGCTTCGTTAGCGGCGAGCGTCTCGCTGGCGTGCCTCGCCAAATATGTATCAAAAGTAGCAATGTGCGTCAGGAAGGATGTTGATGGAGCAAATAGTTGACATGGTCCAGGGAAAATGTTGAGCTAAATACTTGTTTTTGTTGGAAGGATGGCGTGTGCCGTCAAATAAATAAACATGGCACAAATCACTCACTTTAATTACGGAGTATTGTCAAGGTACTACACTGGAACCTTGAAGGTGTTTCGACGCTGTGCGCTCAGGCTCAGGAGAAAAAAAATCACATTAAGCAGGTCAAATGCTATTATTTTGCAAGTACTGCTTATATTTTACACTGTTAAGTCAAATAGTCTTTTAAAAAAAAATAATAATAAATTCAAATTTGGCATGCTCCACACATGATAAAATGATGATGGAACAAAGAAACAGACGGTATGTTTGGTTCGCTGCAGGTGGATCATTTAAATTCGGCTTAAATACGAGGAGGACTCAAATAGACATTAATTCAGTCATTTTTTAAAATTTTTATTTTTTGGAAAGTTAGCTTTAACCAAGCGTCTTTTTTCAGAGTTTTTTTTTTTTTTTTTATGTTGAAATAAAAGTTAGAGTTCTGCCCCGCCGGTCCAGTGTGACGTCATGTACAACAGCAGTTGGCCATTAGAAGCGTCACGCGGTTCCAGAGACGTATTTTTCCAGGAATCTTTGGTAGAATTCCGAGTTTCGAGACGCACATGGCGGCGATAAGGCCAACTTTCCCAACCAACTTTCCCCTCATCGAAAAACAAGTTTGTTTGAGGATCACGACTCTCGCCCGTGACCTCAGCCGCGAACGAGTCTCATCACGTTCCGGTAAATGACACCCCCTCCCCCCACAACCGCTAAAAAACAGTTTTGATATTGTTTTATGGAGCCCGATTACGCAGGAGTGCTGCAGATTTATTCCAAGATGCCCAACGAGCCACCAAGCCAAACAGCCCAGTTAAGTCAACACGGCGTGCGTAAACAGCCTCCCCTATTTGTCATTCCAGCTTTGAATGACTCCTTTCTGCGCCCGTCTCCTCTCGGAGGTATTCCCTCGTTCTGCGCCCACGCTTCCTGCAGACCATTGACTGACTGACTGCGTCCAGAAAAGCTAAAGCAAACAGTGCGGCCGTGCAAGGTTTAAAGTTAGCCGTTCGGTGTATGTATGAAGGCGTCTGTGAACTTTACTCGCCGTTCATCTATCATTTACATTTAATGCAAAGTCAATAAACGGTTCCTTCTAATGAGAAACGTACAGTAATTGGACAGAAAGTGCCAGGCAAGACACTAGTGCAGCGGTCTCCGACATTTTTGGGGCCATGGATCAGTTTCACATAAGGATATAGTTTGGCGGACCGACATAGAAAGAAATAAAACCAAAATTATTCAGTGTATAGAAGATGGATGAATAAAGACTCAACTCACTATTACGCTGAAGGACGATTCAAGGATTTTTAATGTCAATGCTTTATATATCCAGGACAAACAAAGAATCAAAAGGCCATTTCTCTCTCTCTCAAGCAGCAAGTCACTACATAAAAGAAATAAAACATACAAAATATATGAAATAGAATATCTACAATAAGAAGAACTTAAGAATAAGATATAAGAAGTATTGTATAGCTTTTATTGATATGGAGTGTCATGCAATGTATTAGCATTTCTGCAGTTGAGCACAGAAAGATGTGCAAAATGTACATGTCACAGTCACAGGTGGCATATGGGGAAGGTCGTGGACAGACCCGATGGATGGAGCTGTTTGACAACCTCGAGGACCTGGCCTGGACGCTCCGGTACCTCGTTTTTGAAGGCCTCAGGCTGAAGAGGAAGTGTGACGGGTGGTTGGCGTCACCAGCGATACTGATGTCTGTGTGTGACATGGGTCAGAAAAATGTCTTGTCGAAGGCAGAGGGGCACCAGTGATCTTGCTAACTGTATTCGCTATGCGTAGCAGTCTTCTGGCAGGTGCAAAGGCAGCTTCCGTGCCCCAATGCATCCAGTGAGGATGTTCTTGCTCCCCTGTAGAAGGAGCACACGATGGCGGCCCACCACTGTCGTGTTGTCCGCAAACATTCTGATGTGATCGGTGTTGTAGGTTCGAAGACAGTCATGGGTCATCAGCATAAAGTGCAGTGGGCTGAGCATACACCCTTGTGGGGCCCTGCGCTCAGTGTGGCCCTGGAGGAGCTGCTGCCGACTTGCACGCTTTGTGGTGGTGTGGTTTATAATAATCGTGATGTGATCGGAGAGACCCAGGTGGGAGGCGGGATTTGCAGTTTGTGTATATCAGATCTAGAATGTTTCCTCCCCTTTTTGGAAAATACAGAAGTTGCTGTTGTTTTGAAGGCGCTTCAGCTATGCATGGTTGAATTCAGCAGGAAACCGTCTCAATGTGCTGTCTGTTGCTCACTAATGGCCTGGTGGAGTTAATAGAGTGGCTCGCATCTACTGCTGATGTTAGCAGTGGGGCGGTTCTAATCCACAGCAAGCAGAAATTCCCTTGAACGGTAGAAGGGTTGGCACATGAACTCCACCTACAAGAACAGAGTTTGTACATAAAAGCAGTATTCCGGCACCAGGCGTCATTGATGTAAACACATAGTCCCCCGCCGCGAGTCTTGTCCCCCCTCCACAGAGACTCGGTCGTTGCGCCGCGAGTGGCTGGCTGTTGTGTTGATGTGCATGTATAGGGCACATCTCATTGGTTGTGATATCAGCAATGCAGACATCCGTGTAGCCTTGTGTGAGCGCCTGTTGATGATAACGATGATGATCGTGTCACGACAGAGCAGCTGCACATCACATGTTGCTGCTGGTGATTCTTCTTTGTGTGTGTCTGACAGAACACACGCACACACATACACAACAGCTGAGGTCATGCCAGCTGAGCCGTCGAGACGCCTCAGGTGCTCTCTCTCTGTTTGCGTGTTTGCGTGCGTATCCCTCACTGCATGCTAATGTTTTGACAGGCGCGTCACAAGTCACGATGGCTTCTTAATGAATTCCCACCATTTGCACCTCCTCCTCTTCTCAATCCAGCTGTAGCATGAGCAATAACAAAACAGTTATACATCCTAGTTCAGGGGTCACCGGCCGTTTTAAAACTGAGAGCTTACCCCTTGGCTACCAGTTAGATACGCGCTTCTGAAACGCTTGATCAAATTACCTTTAATTATATGTTATAATTATTAATAACAATCAATGTGAAGACAGTGATCAGGTTCATTATTCGTCATAATAATTATCAACAACATTGAACAAGGTAGGTTCAAGTTTATCATGTCTCCTCAATTATTTAATAAATAATTCAATGACCATTCGCGAACACGATTTGAGACAATTCTCTGTGCACTGTTTACGACAATAGAGGAGGGCTGCCACTTTTGAATCTTTTTAGAATTGATTATCCCGCCCCCCCCCCAAAAAAACCGAATATAAATGAATTTTTTTCTAAAAATTTTAACTGGTATGGTATAAATTCTGTAAAGAATGTGAGACAACATTATCAACGTTTGCTAAATGGTTTGCATTTGTTATTAGCATTAGCGTGCTTGGAATTAGCATTTTAGGTAAAAAACAAAACAAAAAAACGCTACGTACAATTCTGCTCACTCATACATTATGTTATATGTACATAACATCTAATAGTGTCTTAAAAATCACTTTCATATGCTACTTCTCTGTTTTTGGCAATGTTTTCCACTGGCCCAACAGTTCGTCCGTCCGCAACAAATGTCCGTGCTGTAAACATAAACAGTGGCCAAATGGTTCTGGTGGCGCAAATATGCTTTTTTTTTTTTTAATAATTTTTTGTATTGCCTCGAGGCAGAAATATTTACGTCGACCAATTTTCGTGGTCAACTTATCTGAGTTAGCTGATTTCCCCCCCCCCCTCACGGCCGTACAGTAGAGCTTGTAGCGTTAAACTGTTTTTCACCGTTTCTGAGTTCCTGATTTTCTGGTGCAGTGACGTAATTGGGCGACCAGCATGAGCCCCCCTGCCCTTCCCCCACTATATAAGATCTTGAGCGCCTTTGCATTGATGCTTTTGTACGTGCGTCTCTTCTCATTGTATTTTATTTCTCTGTTGTTGCCTCTATTTGTATTTCATTTATCGATTTATATCGGGACTACAAATGCAAATTAGCAGCATTGCTATGATCCGGTATGTCCACAGAGATTTATGACTGATGTTCATTAATGTGTGCTATACCTATTTAAAAAAAAAAAGTTTATCCAGTTTTAAGTGGCTGTTAGGTTATGCTCGACTAACTTGTATTGCTAACTTAGAAATGTGAGGGGAGAAAATGAGCTGCTGCAGACTGAGAGGAACGAGTATTATTTGAGCAAATATGCCGCATAGAACCAGAATCATATCACTCATCGTTATTAAATGGAGTGAATGCAAATTGTACATTAAAAGGTGATGCATTCACTGCAATTGGACAGACAGTGTTAGCTTACACCTCTGCAGACCTGCGAGGTAATAAAGACCAGGGTGCTCCCTGCCATTGGCTGCCGTCTCATTGTGACTGTATCGCCCATCCCCCCGCTAACCCGACATTGTCCCCACCAGGACGAGCCGGCTGTAAAGCACACCGGCTCTATTCATTAATTTATGTGCCCCGACGACTGCTGCCTTGGCTTCCTGGTGTGGAACACTGCGGCATCGGAGCAGAGAAGGGCAGCAAACTGTTGTGAGAGGCTGGGAGATAACTACCATTAATCACCCCAAGTGGGTGTGTTGGGGGGCCGAGGGGGTGTGGCAGGTTCTGGTATGTTCTGGCGCCGGTGCGCTCATACAGCGGGGGGGAAGGGAGGGCAGCGGACGCGGGGAGGAGAAGAGGATGGTCGGGGATGCGGCGGTCCTCCTGCTGCTGTCCCACTGCTGGTCCCGTGTCCTGTCACAGATCCCGGACCCTGAGGTAAGACCACCACTATCATCATCATCATCATCATCATCATCATCATCTTCCTCCAACAGGTTATTTCACAAGCAAACATGTTGTTTTGGCCTTTTGGGGATTATTGCTGTCAATATGTTTACTGAGATTGATTTCCAGATCCATTATCCACTGAGGGCTCACGCTCGCGTTGGTATTGATGTGCGAGACAATTTGAGGAAAAAAAACAAAAAGTTTTAGATTTACAACAAGCCTCCTTTTTACTCCTTGTAATGATGCCTTCTGGGAAGTAGGAAAAAAATGTGATTCGTTTTCTTTTTTTTTTTTTTTTTTTTTTTTTTACCATGGGGAATAATGTAAGTAGTCCATTTCGAGGTCAAACTGCCCACTAAAAAAAAGCTTTTATTAACCAAGCAGGCAGTTTTAAGCAGTGGTAGTCGCCAACAAACTACATTTACTTACCATTGTCAAAGTATCTTTAATGCGAGATACGTTTTACTTTCACTTGAGTATTTTAATAAAGAAGAACAATGCTTTTAATCCGTTATGTTGAGCTACATTCCGCTTTTATTTTTATCTGCTATTGCTTGCACAATCTATTTGATTTTGGATTTTTTAAATTTATTTATTTTATTATTCATTTCGCCTATCAAACGGAGCCAGGCAGTCACATGACGTCACACAAGTCTCCGCTGCTTATTATTGTTGTAGTTAAAGTGAGATTGTTAGGCAATATTTCAAGTTGCACATTGCTATTTTATGTTTTTATCAATTTGAAGTTCATGCTCTGATTACAAAAAATAAGAAACCACTAGTGTTTGAGTAGGTTGTTGTCAATAATTTTTTTTGACCATTGCTTTAACAAAAATAAATAGTCTAATGTGCATAACGCTCATCGCAAAGTTTGAAAGCAGCGATTTCAAAATCCCGATCCCCCGCGCCGCTTCCGTCAGACGTGGTTGCGAACACCAGGAGCAGCTGGTCAGCTCGCCTGAGGCAGCGGGGCGCGATGATGTCGGAGATGGCTGTAAACAAACAGTACAATCTTAAACTGAACTCAAAAGCGCACAGAGGCCGGAATGGGATTTATGTGCTCCCTCTTATGTGTTCCAGTTAAGAGGCGATCAAATAGTTGCATATAAATCTTTGACCAATACGCATACTCCAGAACTAGCCGCAATGAATTAATCATGACGCACAAAACTGCTGAGCTTATGAAATGCGCACCGTGTTCATATTATGATTATTTTGCAGCAACAGCAGAGAACAAACACGTCAGGAAGGTCGCAAAGTCGCTGGAAATCGTGTCCCCGCTACGCTCGACGTGCGGTGGTTCAAATAATAACGACGACGACGGTCGTCGATGCGTCAAGCGGAACATCGCGAAACGGGGACGAGGCGGACGGCAACGCTCAAGTGGTGCTGATGTATAAATTTCGAATTGAACGTGAACGTGTGCGACATTGCTGTCACCCCACTGATTAGACAAGGTGCTACAGACAGAAGAATTCATGAATAAATAAACAAATACACAAACAAATACATAAATAAACAAACAAACAAATAAATAAATAAATAGTCTTTTTCAAGAATGGTGAAGGTAAAAAGACAAAAGTCTTTTTCAAGACTCAAACATATTACTAATTATGCGTTTTTTTGTCATTTTCGTTCTTTCTTTTTTTGTACAAAATCCGACTCAATTTCTGCACTTGCACCGTTTTCTTCTTTTTCTTCCTGGAACACGTTCGTATAATCCAAACAGTTTTATGGAAATGTGTTAGATAGTTTTTTTTCTATCACTCTTTATACAAAAACAGATCGTATCTTATTCAAGGATTTGAGAAAATATTACACATTACAGCAAATGATTGTCATTGTTGTGCTTTTTTTTTTTTTTTTTTTTTTTGCAACAAAATCATACGAAATTCTTGATCTTGTCCCAAAACGGTTGTTCTTCTTTCTTTCATCCACTTGCCCCTGAATATATATTTTTTACATTTTGAAGAAAAACTATTATTAATTGCAGATTGTTTTTTTTTTTTTTTTTTTTTGCATTTGCTCCAAAATGATTTTTCTTCCTAAATTTGTCAAGTATTTTTTGTACAAAATCCTACAAAATTCCTGCACTTGAAAAAAAGTATTCTTTTTCTTTTTCCTTTATCATGTCCAGCTTTTCTGTCACTCTACATACATAAAATAATGAAAAAAAAATTCTAGAGCCTTCAAAATGATTACAAATTGCAGTACATCCTTTTTTTGTGTGTACAAAATCGTATTAAATTCCCCTATTCGCACCAAAATTAGCTAGTTTCCTGATCGTCCTTATGCCCCACCCTTGGCACAGTTATGTGGAAATAGGCTAGTTTTGTTTTTTTAAATAGGTCTACAAATAACAAATAAATACAATATACTAATCCGAACATGCAGGATTGTTTTTGTACAAAAATTCTCCTAAATTTTGGTGAGAAAGGGCTCATTTGGTTGAAAAATACAAAAAAACAAAACGATATGTTAACATATGAGAATGACTCCTACTTGATTAACGTGCTATGTCTTTGGTGGCTTTTAAATACTGTTTCATATTTATTTGTCTTCTCTATTTCCAAACACCTCAGCTTTTACCCACAGACCCCCCAAAGAAGCCGGACCCCGTCACATCGGAAACTGTCGTGTTTTGGGGGCTGCGCTTATGGCAGGTCATCGGCATCTTCGCCGTCTTTGTTTTAGCGATTGGTAAGCAGCACGTTTCCATTTGCTTTGATTTACGAGCACGAAACAGTGAATACAACAAATACAACATATTCTTTATTCTCTACAAAGAACAACTTTCATTACTGCAAGTTTACAGAGGAACTGCGACGTCCATTTTTTGTAATCATGCAGTGGACCCCCGCTATTCGCAGGGGATAGGGACCGGACCGGATTGTGAATCGTGAAAATCCGCGGACAGTTGATGCCCAATATAACTGCATTGAATATATATATATATATATATATATATATATATATATATATATATATATAGTTATTATTTTTAACCCCCCCCCCAAAAAAAAATTCTTGACTAAGCAGGAATAAACTGACAATAATCGTTTCTGGGTTAATTCCCCCCCCCCCCCCCACCCAAAAAACAAAACAAAACAAAAAAAACAAGAAAAAGAACACAAAAGTTGAAAATTATTATTATTTTTTTTAAACATTGAAAAAAATTCCACCACAAGGTGAATACGCAGGTGCCGAACCGCGAATATCCGGCGGTCCACTGTCCTGCCCCTAGGTGACCAAGGAGCACAGACCAGAAGGAGCAGCACAATGTCCATTGAATTGAAGCAAAAAACATTACATTTCTTTACATTCTATTTAATTACTGTATGTTTTTTTTTTATTTTTATTTTTTATAAAATACAATCTTATAGAGTGCTATCTCGGAACAAACTTGTATCGCAAGGCACCTCCTCGGTACCGACTGACAGCTTCTGCAAACTGACGCTGAACCTTTTCTTGTGTGTTCAATACTTTGTTTGTGGAAAGGCTTGTTTTTAAATGCCAATCTTATGCAATATGTTGGCATCACCAGCCCTTTTCACACCACGTGCACGCCTCCACCATCCAACACCAGCTCACACAGAGCAGACTTTCCATTAAAGCAAGTCATACATACGTAGGCGTTAACGTTTTTACCACTCTCATGCTGAACGTAAAGATCTAATTGCACAGGAAAACGACACATTTAAACCATTCAGACAAGAATGACCTGTTTAAAAAAAAAAAATACAAAATAAATAAAAATGGACTTGTTCCGTGTTTATGTTTCACCTTCCGCTCGTGATCCCCATCGCAGCCAGAAACCAGCTCACCGGAGAGATTGCGTTATTGCTGCCATTAGCCTTCTTTCGCTTAACAATTACCAGCTTGTCACGCCGACTCGGATGTTGTTTGTCTCGCGAGTCGATGGGGAAATCTGCGCAGCCCTCGGCTCCGCTTGCGCGGCGCGGCGGTCGAGCCGAGTGCCGACGCAGGCGATATTAGCACGGTTAGACGTACCGGCGCGCCTAATATCTTCCTCAACGTCATATTTATATGTTATGAAAGTGCCTCAACTATAACTTGAAGACGAACATACTGCAAACATCCATAAAGCAAGTGCAAATGTGAATACACACATCGCAGTAGACCTCACATTTGTATTGCTAGTCTCAAAATGTTTAAATTTTCAAATTTTCAGGTTTAAAAAAAAAAAAAAAAGGGTTGAGCACCTGTTTTAGGCACAAACCCCCCAAAAAATCAGGAAGCTGAAATGCTGAAAAAACCAGTTTGTGCGTCATTCTCAGCTTTTTCACGTTTTCAGCGATTATCTTCAAACATGTCGAATATATTTGCAAACAAATGCCTCAAATCACTACACAGGGTACGTGAACTCCTCCTTTTCTCTCTCCAGTGATCACCCTGTGTTGCATTTTCAAATGTCGAATCCCGAGGACCAAAAAGGAAATCGAGGCGCGTCACGCGCAGCGACAGGCCGCCAAGAAATATGCCAACACGTTGGAGACGGTGCCACCTCTAAACGAGCTGACAGAGGTGCCGGGCTGTAAGTTGCCTCTCCCTCGCTTCTCTCACTTCTTTTCTTTCCTCTGAGTCTTCCTCTTCTTCTCGTTTCCCTCCTCGCCTCCCTCCATTCTGTTCACTGTTGTTTCCAGCCGCTCCCGACGAATCCGCCGTCCAGACGCTTTCTGAGCAGGTCCAAAGCGAGAGTCGTGGCGGCAGTCAGCTCTCCCTGGTCGGCCTCGCGGAGGAGCCGCCCAGCTCGCTCGCGTTGCCGGAGACGCCGTGATCGTCCTCTTATTCTTTCTTTTTCTTTTGACAAAACCTCTCAGTTTGTACTCACCCGTTCTGCCATGTATGGGAAAACTGCTTCTTTTATTTTACACCTTTAAATGCAACATTGTTTTTGCCAATATGTTAGCCTAACATGCTTGACTCACTCTAATGCCACTTCATAATCAGTGTACCCTTATGAAGCGTTTATAGATGGCTTCTAAATAGGTTATAAAGACCTAAAGGCTTTCTTAGGGCTCGCATACAAATAGTATAACCAATTATATCTTTTGTTAACGGCCCATTTCCCAAAATGTGTCTGCGAGTGAATTTTGCATAATAATGTTGTGTGCAGCAGGAGCAACCACATTTTGACACGCCTGTGTATACCGCTGCATGCGCCACATGCGCAGATCCATGCCACTAATGGAAAGCTGTAATACACTGATTTGGTGAAAAAATACAATCCATGTTTATATGTCTTCGTGGGGACTCTTCAGACTGCAGGTGGTTTGAGAACGAGTGGCCGCTAGCCCGGTCGCAACTTCCTAGCTCCACCCCCGGTCGTCTTGATAGTGAAAGCCCATTGGTCCAGTAGAACAGGGGCAGGCCCTTTAATGTCAAATACAAAATTTTGGCCACAGAGAATTACTGTTGAAAATAATGTAATAAATAAATAAAAGTATTTATCATACATTTTTCATAACATATTTGCATATCTTTGCAATATTATCATATTATGTCTTTGCTGATTGACTTGGAGTAGTCACAGCGCGGTATCCGTTTTAGCTCGTTAGCAAATATAGTTGCTTGCCAAATATAATTATTCATGACTGCTTGCCAAATAGTGAGCCCGCCATTGGCTCAGTTGCCACTGTTCACTGTGGACAATGTCCAAGTAGTTGTCCTTGCAAAATAGTGTGCATGAAGCTTTACAAATAATTTTTTTTTGTTTGCTTGTTTTTATTATGTTGTGCGTACACACACACATTATGTTGCAACTCCAAGCACACATTTAGCCGATGTTTGCATAACAAAGAGAATGTGAGCACACAAAAGTGTAACACAACGTTAAGGCGCTGCATGCACATGGATGACGCATGTTTGTGTACTCATAAATAAATCCCGTTATTAACACTCTCCTCTTGTGCTGTCCGATCAATAATGCCTTTTCACACACAATTTTTGCCGTGTTTGTGTGTGTGCGCGCGTGCACAGTGTGCTATGTGCAGATTAAAAGCAGGCATGTGTCTTCTCCCATTCGACTTCAACACTTTCACTTTGAAACTCTTAGATTTTTTTTTCTTTTTTTTTTGGGGGGGGGGGGGTGTTATTATTTCAGATTAGACCATGGTTAATAGCATTTTTTAAAATCCATTTTTAATAAGTAATATTGTAATACAATTGGATATTACCTCATTTTTCATATAAAACAAATTTGCTGCAAAATACTAGTATGCAAAGTCTCTCTCAAAATTCCTCTTTAGGGATTATGAGCACAATAAATTACTACTAGTACTACTAATATAATCATTTTTAAATGAATACAATTGCAAAAAGAAAATACATATTCACCTACAATATTGCATTACAGAGAGAGAAATGTGTCTTGTGAATGTCCTTTGGCTTCTCATACCTTTTGTTTGTTTATGTAGCTGCTCCATCCATCATGTTTACTTTGCGACCACAGAAAAAATACACCAAAGATCCACGACACTTGAGGGAATTTGCCCTGTGAAACGAGCAGCAACCAAAATGAACACATACAGACTAATCAATTCTTTCAGGGACAAGAAATTGACCATTTTTGCAGATCCCGAATGCCAGTGAGCTCTCATTTAATATTTAAAAAGTCACATTTTTGCCACATTTTGCAGAAAACAAAATGTATGTAGCTCGCTCTCTCTCTCTCGCTCGCTCGCTATCTAGCTATCTATCCAGCTAGCTAGATGCTTATGCCCAATGCGTTTTAGGTCGTACTTTTCAGAGGTCAAACTGAACATTTTTAGGAGAACATTTCCACAAAATTCAGGCTAGTCATACAAAACAGTCAAATAATAATAATAATAATAATAATTTGTCTGTAATCATTCATTTTAGAATTCAACCAAAAGTTGAAACTAGAAAAATACCCCATACGTTATTTTGGAATTCCAGCTAACGTTAGCGAGGAAATTGTACCCCTGAAATTGTACATTTTAAGACCTCAACCAAACATTTTCATGAAACATTGTCTTCTTGTAAATCATAGCAAAATAAAGGTGGACCAGTGTGCAAAAATAAGAGCTTGGTTTTACTTTTTGTCCAGAATTCTACTAAATTACGTGTGACTTTGAGGTTTTGTTTGGAATGTTCCCCGTTTATCGTCACTAGTGCAACAAAGACGTTTGCTAGGCTGACCTTGTCCTCGTTTCGGGAAACGATCCCATCACGTGCTCATAATGTCAAATGCCCCTAAAATAGTACATTTTGGAGTACAACCAAAACCCAGGTGAAAAGTCGCCTCTAAACTCAAACTACAGTTGTACAAAAAGTGGTAAAGGTCGTTCATCTTGGAATTCAACTGAAGGTTTCGGAGAAAATTACATATAATATCAACAGCTCCAAAAGTCACACATTTCATAGTTCAACCCACATTTTTGCGAAAAATCTGACTCTAAATTCATACCAGAGTATAAAAAAAAATGTAGGGGGAAATATGTCCCCTAAATTCATACATTTCAGAGTTCAACCAAAACTGTCATGAAAAACCCATGTGGCAAGTCGTTAATTGTGGAATTCAACTAAAGGTGAACGAGAAAAAGACACTTAGAAGGTACGACATTTCACAGTTGAACCAAACTAGTATACGGGAAAGAAAATATACGAGAAAAACACACCTATGTGATATGTTTCGGAACTCAAACAAAATCCTCAAAAGTCAAACTAGAGGTGAGCAAAATTAAAAAAGATGAATGCCACTAAATCCGGACACTTCTGTGTTCAGTCAAAGTTTTTGTGAAAATTATGCACTGACTCATTGGATTTAGGTAACATTTGAGAGTAGAACCAAAAAAACAAAAATACCAGAATAATACTATAATACTAATATTTCTAAAAGTTTACCAGAAAAATACACCTCCTATATCAGTTAGCTCAAAAGTACGTTTACATTTCAGAGTTCAACCAAACATTTTGAGTAAAATGTAAAAAAAATTCAACGGTGGACCAGTGTTGAAAATGAAAGGTTCCTTACTTTTTCTCCAACATTTGACTAAATTGTCTTTTCCCATTCATCCCCATTAGCACAACATATGCGGGTACTTGTACAATAATTGACTGTTATGTTTTGTCCTCCACTTCGAAAGGACGCCATCGGGGGCGTAAACAGCCAGCTCATTCGAACAGATTTGCCTTCATCACACGCTTATGCAGACTTCATTTCAGCCCACATGACAAGCATCTCTCTCTCTCTCTCTCTCTCTTTCTCTCTCTCTCTCTCTCTCTTTCTCTCTCGCCACGCAGCTGCCAAAGCAGAAGATAAGAAAGACGGAGAGGAGGAGGCCGTGCCCACCGTCTCAGGGAAAGTGGACGGCGGCCGAGGCGAGAGGAAGAGCAAGGACGGGAGGAGGGAAGAGGGCAGACGTGCCAAAGGCGACGAGACGACGCAGAAGAAGACGTCGGCGGCCGACAAGGGAGGAGGAGGAGGAGGAGCTAAAGGGGCTGGCAAGAAAGCTCCTAAGTGACTTCATGGACGCGATTGCAACAGCGTTTCGTGGATAAAAACATACAAATCATAACATAATAGAATACAATGGAAAGAAATGAACTTTTTTTTTTTTTTTTTTTTGGTTTCCCTGCACACATTCCCTGCCAGCCATTTTTAAATCACCATCTTTCAAGACCCCCAGAATATTGTCACAATATAAACAGCGAACCCACCAGAAGAAAGAGGGAACATTCTTGCCAGCTTTTTTTTTCTTCCCCATTCAGCAGTAGAAAACAGGTTGGTTTCAGCAAGAAAGCCGATTTCTGAGCAAAAAAGAAGATGAGAGGCTTTTTGTGACTTTGACGCTAATATGTTTCGCTTTGGTGAGCTCTCAAACTATAAAACAACAAAAACAAGACCGAGAAAGGGCTTTTCATGGCAGAATAGTCTTTTGTTTACACGCTGTGGGCGCCGCTGACTTGGCATGGCTTGCGTTGAAGGTCACTTGCTTCTTTTGTTTTCCTCAGCCACTCCGTGAACTGTGTCAACTTTTTCCGTGATCGCGACACGCAATTTCTACTCCCCGACCGTTGCACCTACAGGTTTATACCATTCCCGAGTTTGAGGTGCTTAAACTTGCCCGAATTCCAACGCGTTGGCATTCTCTCCCCCTCGTAATCTACGTATCGAGCCGACGTTCACCCCCTAATCTTTATCTTCCATTGAAACGCTGCGTTCATATCGAATCCAAACGGCGCCATCTACAGGGATCTGTTAGTCATTATGGTGGATTACAAACTTGAATTTCAGAGACAAGCCGGGCGGTTGAAAAACATATATGATGTATATACAGTACGTGGGTGACAGTAAACGCTTGAATCCCAGTGGACAAATATACACGTCCACGACAGTGAATTCGTTAATTGCTACAATTGTTTTCACTTCACGCTCATTCAACTTAATCTGCGAGCATTAAACGCAATAAACTCACTGCAAGGTAACCACATGAACTGATGGTGGCCGGCTGTTGCGAAGTTCGCTGCCTCCATCTTATGGCGAAACGTCTGACGCCGACTCGAAAAACTCGGAAGTTGCAAGGTAGCGCTTACTTTCTTCTTTTTGTGTGATGATTACCCTGCAAATAAACCAAGTCTCAGGAAACAGTTAACTAACACATTTATTGTCTTCTTCACAAGCCACATTATGGACACGCTTATGTACACTGGGCCTCGTTCGTGTCTCCATGGCAACGGGCTCCCCCCCCCCAAAAAAAACAAAACACAAGAAGACATTTTTTATACTTCCACAAAATTTTAGCTCCCGATGCTTATTGGCCACCAAACACAATCATCTGACATGATACAATCAGAGCAGATGACTGTATTATATTGATTCCAATATTAATAATAATAATAATAATAATAATAATAATAGAAATAAAGTGCTCAAATGTCATCTAATTCTCCAGATGTTTGTTTTGGATGAGCAGAAGCCCATGGCTGTGACTTTTTAATTAAAGATGTCTAGACAGTTGAGTTTTGGATTTGGGCAGATTGCATCCGAACCGCAATAGCTGCTCGCAGCAAGATGAAGACAATTACAAATGAAGGAATTTGTCAAATGGTAAAAATGAAACACATTATAGCTTAAAGTAAAAAAAAAATAAATACAAATGTTGTCGGAAATTGTATTTTAAACATGAATAGATTACATTGAATAGGACTATTGTAAGCGGTACACCAAATAATGTCACTTTTCAACTACAGTGGAATCTCTAAAGTTCAAAGGCCACAAATTTTCCGGGGGGAAAAAAAAAGCCTCTAGAAATGTACATTTTAGAGTTCAACCAACATTTTAGAGAAAATTCACCTCTGAAGTCCAATGTCCATATCGCTGGAAAATTCAGAGTTCAACCCAAATATGTGAAAAAAAAATACACCCCGAAGTTGTAAATTTTGGCGTACAATCAAGATTTTTCAGGAAAGCTACATCTTTCAAGATGTCATTTTCAGGGTCCAAGCACAAATTTACAAGAAGGCAAACATCTTTAGGGTTGTCTGCTCAAGCAAAATCTAATAGAAGAATACTCCTCTTAAGTTATACATTTCAGAGTGGAACCAACATTTATGAGAAACACATGTCCTTAAAGTCAAATACTTCTGAATTCAATCGAAATATTCTGGATAAATCCACCTGAAAAAACAAATATCAAACACATATCGTACATTTTGTAAATAAAAAAAAATAGGCCTCAAACTTTGAACACACGCAAAGTGTTACATTTTGGTGCTCAACCAATTCTTTATGGGAAAATTTGCCTCTAAACACATTTTGGAATTTAACAAAAAAAATTCCAATGGAAAAAAAAAACAACATTTTGTAATGTCGAATACCCTTAAAGTTTGGAGTTCAAACAACATTTTCAAACTGGATGAAATTGGAGGTCATGTTTCAAAATGAGGGGTTCCACTGTAATTGCAGCTTGCTTTACTTTTTCTATTTGTATAAAATTCCACTAAATTCTGTTAAGAACAGCTTTACGTTCAATTCCTGAAGTCTGAGTCAGCTGATTCACATCTTGTTCTCACCTCCCTTAAAGGTCCCATGTCATCATTTTTGTTTTTATAATGTTATAATCATTGACGTCCTTTTATCATGTTTGCAAGATAATTTGGGTTGAAAATGCCCAGAATGCCCCTTTTCAAGCTTATCTTGTTGATCTTTTCCACCTGGCATTTGCGAGAGGCAGTATAAACCTCGGACAGCCAATCACAGGGCACGTGTAGACAAAACCATTCACACCTATGGACAATTTGAGTCTTAGATGAACCTAGCATGCATGTTTTTGGAATGTGGGAGGAGAAACCCCACACGAGCTCGGGGAGAACATGCAAAGTAAATATAAAAAAAAAAAAAAAAGATCTCAGTTTAACTATGAAATGTGGAAGTAAAACAATGCTGCTATTTGGTTTTGGACTATATACTGTACACAGACAATGTCAAATATCAAAAAACAAACAAACAAACATATATATATATATATATATATATATGTACCTACACACAATAAAAACACGGATTTGCAACAACGATATTAGCTCGCAATTAGAATGACATTTGTAAACATTGTGACTTGTACGAACATCATCAAAGCAGCTTATAGAGCACTGGTTCAGCTGTACAGAAATTGTCGATTTGCAACACATGACACGCAGAGACGCTTTTCAGAGGTTTTTCCAGTGATGCGAAATTGAAACAAAAGACGGGATAACGCTGGAAACATTCATTTAAATCGCGTGAAATGAGTCGTACGGAGCAGAAAATTGTTCGTTTTGGACAAAAGTCTTGCTAAATGGGGAAATGTTTTTTTGGTTTTTTTTTAAGTTGAAAAATCAAAAGCAAACTAATCACCTGAGTGCCTTGGCTTGAAATCTCCACGCCTGTCTGTGAGCTTAAGGCTGTTTCATGACAAGTACAGTCTTATTTAGGCAACAACAACAAAAATAGCATCGAATGTACAAAAAAAAATGATGGCAGTGGATGTAAAGAAATCAAATGAATGAAAAAAGTCAGCCTGTTTTAAGACTTGCACATTCTGTGGCAGCTCAAAGTGTCTTGGCCACGACATTTGGGGGTCCATCTTTCCAAGGGGGGCGGGGTGGGGGTCACATGACCGTCTCCCGCTCCTCCTCCACCACGACCACGGGCGAGGGCTTCTCCTCCTCGGCCTCCTCGCACGGCTGCGCGGGAGCGGCGCCGAGCTCCTCGGGCGCGGAGTGGAGCTCGTGGCCCGACGACGGCGCCGAGCTCTCGGACACCGAGCCGTTTTTGATGTAACCGGGCAGGTTGCGATGCCCGTTGACCGGCGCCGGGCCCAGCCGGGTGGTGAGGTGGAGGGCGTGCGGCGCCCGGGCGGTCACGTTGGTGACGCTGGTGTGCGACACCATGGGGCCGTAGCTGTACGTGTTGCTGCCGCTGCGCGCCTTCCGCTTGAAGTCCAGCGCCAGGGTCCGACGGCTCCACGACTTCTTGATCTCCGCTTGCACCTTTCGACGCAACGAAGTGTGTTTAGTGACATCCCGTGAGTTGGGCAGGAGATATTGATATTGTCGCATTTGTTTGGACTGCTTACCTCCCCGTTGCAAAAGCAGTATATGATTGCGACAAGGAAGCCCTGCAACCGAAAGAAAGCATAACAATCAAAGCTGCAAACAGTCGCCCAGCTAAAAAAAAAAAAAATGAATAAATCTCACGGCACACCACCGAACAAAACCGTCACAAAACGTATAAAAAGTGGACCCTCGCTATTCGTGGGAAAAAAACGGACCCGGCCAAACACACAAAACCTTGCAAGCATCAAATTTTGTACGTGACTTTAAGAGGCGGGGTTTGTTGGGGTGGCGTGTGGTGTCAGCGTGCGAGCGTCTGGACGTGAGCTGTGGCCAACAGCAGCTCAAATCTGCGATTCTGCAATCTAGCGGAAAAACACTGTACCTGGAAGGAGTTGAAGAGCATCTCATAGTGCATCTGGATCTGCCAGGGGATGCCGGACACGTCCGTGTAGGGCATGGCGTTGAAGATGATGTAGTGCACGCCAAACAACGGCATTAGCACCAGTGTGGACTTCAGCAGTTTTCTGTAACGGTAGAAAAAAAACCATCCTACACTGTGAGAATCACTGCATTAACCCTATTACACTAGGGCGCCCCCAACCTTACCCCCTAACCCTACGAGTAACCTTAACTCATTCAGATTTAACAATATGTTTATTAATGCGGTGGTATTGTGCATCATAAGTGGTTCTAACTTTTGTGTTTTTTAGCGAAATTGATGAAGAACAGCAAGTGAGGTAGCGAGTGAAGGTAGCTGAACTTTATAAATTAGGAAAACGATCTAAAAAGATATGTAAAGATTTGAAAAAGCCAATTTGTGGTCTTCAAACTCAGATAGAGGATGTGGGAAATTATTGGTACCGTTGATAGCGAGCCATGGTCCGCTAGATCGACAAAGATTTCAGTCATAACTGCCAGGAAGATTGCTCGGGATGCAAAGAAAAAAACCAACCCAAAAACCCACAAGCAACTCCAGCTGAAATACAGGCTTCAGTGCAAAAACAAAGAAAAAGTGGTTTTGCCTGATCGATCACTCGTGTTTTCTTTAAAGAATGCTACACTACACTACAAATTCTGCAAGGGCACAAGAGCACAACTGTAGTATTGTGTTGCCCATTCAATAAAGCTTTCCAAATCATCATACCTGTACTGTTGTCTCGTGTCACATCTTCCCGCATTGGTCTCCCGCAGTTTGGTCGCTAAGACTCTGATGATGTTTAAAAATAAGACAAAATTGACCTGCCAAAAGATGAACACATAACGAGAGGGCTGTAATGACAGGTCTGATCCAGCAGAAGCTGTAATACAACCGGTGCTAGTGAATTGCCATCATTTTCTTCACAGCGGGGAGCGGGGAGGGAATGGCGCAACTATCGCAAAGTGTGCACTCACCACCACAGCTACAAGTATAGGCACTTGGTAAATCCATTTCAAATTGCCCGCACTTAAGTCCCAGCACCTGCGACAGGATCAACAAAACTGGGATAAGCCTTAGATAAGCAACGTGACATTCTGCTGGCAAGTTTCAAAATTCACACCCCGACCCAAACTTAAAGTCCGTCTAAATTGAAAATAAAAATGTATTCGCGGACCAAAGAAAAGCGTGTTGTTAACAAGCCTGCCAAATTTGAAAGATCCAAAAACACAAAAATGTTCGCACGGTCTAGCATATGCCTCCACACACTTAAATGTTTGAGCCGCGAAAATATATCCGCTTAAAGCCACCGGAGGCTGGAATACAGTACATTGTGGTGCTGATTAGTCTAAGCACTACTGTACATGTCACCAGAAAAAAACAAGATGGACTCACTCTGTGTCCGCAAATGTGGCCCTCACTGTCGCCCAAACGCTCACAAACATGGCTGGCACACCTGCAAAATCAAATGAATGTCAATTATTAGGAAGAAGAGGCCCTCCGCGCGGGCACCTGCTCATTTGTTCATCCAGGGCGAATTTGGGCGAGCGCGGCATCCACATTGTATGCGCTGTGCTTATGTCAACAATACGCACAGTGTGTACAATGCAGGTGCTGTGAAGCCCCAATTGAAGGCACCCCAAATGAGCTCTGCTTAATGATTCAACTAATTATGACAGCGTGGCAATCATGTCGACTCACCCCATCCGATCAGAGTGAAGCCCCACAGATACTTCCGGTCCGAGAAGAAGGTCATGAAGATGAGGCTGTGCAGGTACAGACCCTCCACCAGGATCCAGAAGTAGTTGGTCGCCAGGAAGTACATGAACAGGGTCACGGCCACCTTGCAGCCAATCTGCACGCACGCACAAGGACATTAACATGCAACTAACTAAATGCATTATACATAGGTAGAAGGGTTTTCCAGAATTTTGAGGTCAACTTTGGGGGTGCATATTATACACGAGAAATTACGGTAAACAATAATAAATAAATTGTACAACTATTACAAATCATTAGGTTGCCCTTTTTTTTTTTTTTTTTAAAACACAAGATGTCACCACAGAGCCACCAAAGATGACAATACACGGTTTTCAGACTTCATTCATGTTTAAGTGTCATATCGTATTTGTATAAATAAATGATATACATGTATTTAACTTTTGTCTGAGGACACCAGCCATAAACAACATTTCGACTTCAAACAATCATCTCATCGATCCTAGTTTTGCTTGTTAGCATACAATTGCATACACAGGAAGTCAGCTATCCCATGTTCCGCGTTGGTCACGTGACGTTCCACATGTAACGGATCGCCCATGATGCCGCAAGATGGCGGCAAAGCACTACTGTTGTCAAAAGGAAGCTCCTCAGTTCACTTCAACAGACAGAAGTTGGCTCCAAGATGCCACAAGTTTCGTGCTGAATACCTTTTTTTTTTTGTGGTGGAGAAAACCTACTGAAGGCATTAGGCAGGTTATTAGCTTGCATATTCACGCATGCGTGAAAAGCACGCAGTTTAAAGTGTAGTTTTGGAAATGGGGGCGGAGGGATATTGGTGGCGAGGTGGGTGGCGTGCAGCAGTGTAGCCAAGCAGCGTCAGTCTCAAGTAAATGCTTGGCACCCGGACAAAATAGCACCGTTTATTGGCTGCGAAAGGCCAGGGTACGACGTTGCAAGAAAGAGACCAACCACTTCCTAGAGTTTCAAACAAAATAAAAGGGACCGTACTGGTGAGAAGCAGCGAAACAGCAAGAATCGAGGCAAACTGGCAAATTCGGTTTGCACTTACAAAATGAGCTTTGTTGGCCGGTGGAGCCTCCGTGATGGACTTGAGTTCTTCCACCGTGACACGTTGGACATCGTCCAAGGCGGATCCCGAGTAGAGCACGACATCCTTGACGAAGATGCTCACGGCTCTCAGCATGTAGGACACGAAGAGGTGCATGTGGATGTAGTTCCTGGTGCAGTGCAGGCGTCTACAAACACACACGCACAAAATGCTTTTTGCAGTGGAAGACATTTACTTTGAAAGTTTGATATTATGGTAAATGGTTATGGGTTTTGTGGTATATTTATGCTTTAAAGTATTTATATAGGTAATAAAAAAGCATTCGGGGAAAGTGTGAATTAATGACAGGGTTTTACTGTATAAGAATTCCACAAAGAATGTCACTGGTCTAGCAGTTCCTGGTATTATTTTTAAACAAAAACATATGAAAGTAAGGTTTCCGAGTTTCATTAAATAATAATTCCATTTATTTATGTTTTTTTATTTTTTGGGGGGGGGGGTTGCTTTAAATCAAACAACCCAGCTTTCAAGCACATAACTCTTACGTCTCTGGGCTCAATGAACAATTCAACACGTGCTGCAGAGAAACAAACTGGCTGAACATCAACTGCGGAGAGGTCGTGCCTTATCTCGACTGTGCGCTGCCATAAATCCCAATGTCAATATCGCAAATCCCAATACAATTGAATATCCCTTGCTCGTTTAATGAGCTAAAGATTTGACAAGCCAGCCTATTGATTAGAAACAGTGGGCGACAACGAATCTATTCCACATTTCCCCTGTGAGAAACCCACACATCAATGTGAAATATCTCCTGTCCCTGCTTGGGGAGCGCCAGTGTCTCCGAGCTGACGTGTTTGAGGTGAGATGTGGCTGGAGTGCTTCTGGAACGGCACAGCCTGAATGTCAAACGGGCCCCCGGGATAACTTATTCAACTCATTTGGCCCCGCACATATTGCCTGGTGCCAGTGTGGAGCGATCCTGAAGCCTTCTGACTGCTTGCGTGGAAACGTTTGTAAACAGAGTGTCGATTCCTGACACTTCCTGTTGCCCCCCCTCCACCCAAAAAAACCCCAAAAAAACAGGACGGACCAATCGGCACTGCATTAACAAGCCATGAAAAATACGAGTAGCCTGAATGAGGCCATCTGAGAGCTTCTTTCCATCATCAATATCGTCATCATCTGTTCTTTTAGTTTACTACGAAGCAGTGACGAAAATCTGTTCTACTCCAGTTCTCCCAACCACATATTATCTCTTCATTCATCTATTCATGACTAATTCCATGTTCAAATAATTTGCTGTTAACTGCTTCGCCAAGCCATGTGCACATGTGCCTTGGTCAGTCAGCGACAAATCTAAGCAAAAATGGGGTGCGACGGACCATTGGTTGCTGCTTCAGTGATATTCAAAATGCGCCACTCGTACATTGATGGTAATCTCTGCAAAGTACCTAAATGTCAGACAATGAAAGATGCCTGAGGCGCAAGCATCCTCAGTCTGCTAAAAGTCAAAGGCAGCATTTAAGACAATACAGTATAGTTTGACTGCTAAAACAACCGATATTGCATGACTGTAACTAGTGGTGGAAAGTACCAAAGTGCTTTGATTTTTCAGAAAGAAAAAAAGGTCCCCAAGGTTTTATAAGAAAAGACACTGACGGACAGCAGTGACCCACCGGAAATATCCCAGGATGACCACAGCCACTATGAGCGATCCCAGCGAGATGGAGTAGCCCACGGTGTAGATGAGGTACAAGCGGTGAAAGACATCCTGTTGGTTACAATAAGACAAATACTTAACGAGACTGCGGTGAAGTCAACGCACCGTAAAAGCCACCTGACGCAATCCAAATACCAGCGAGGCAGGTGTCATTCGCTCACATCTGGCATGAAGAAAATCGGTTTTTTTGAAGCCAGCCCCAAGTCTGATCGCTTTCATGATCAGGGTCTAGTTTTGTTTCAGTGCATGAAATATGGGATTTTCGAAGAAATCAGTCGAATTCAAATGAACTGCGGGGATTTATAAAGGTTAAACGTGAGATTCCGTCACATGGCTAAAAACGGCAATTCACGGAAGAGACTGGTGTTAGGTAGCCCTTTTCCAGGGTTTTTGAAACTCGTTTAATGTAAAGCATCTGGGTGTTCCCTGCCTCTTGCCCAAAGTCAACTGCGATAGGCTCCAGCAAACCTCTGACCCGAGCGAGGACGAGCGGTACAGAAGATGGGCGGTTGGATAAATGAAGCCACATCCTACAGCTACAGTACAAATATGTAATTATGTGTGATTTTGTAAAAATATTTTTTTTTTCAACCCCAAAAATGTTGCAGCTTTGGCTGTTCATTGTACATGAATGCAACTTTGTGTGTAAATAAATGTTTTTTCATATTTTTGTCTCGGACAACATCAAAAAGAAGAAAAAATGTCACCATTTCCATCTCCTCTCCATGATTGCTACAAATAAGCATGCCTAGTCGATATACCTATTGACGTTAAATACAATTATACTTGACGGCCGTGTAAATGTGAACATTACTACTATTTATTCAGAAAATACCTCGCCGTCAGATCGACTTGTACTGCTCGACAAGACGAGCGCGGCCGCTCTGACGGATCCAAGCAGTGGGCAGACGCAAGCACCGTGGCGTCTATAGATATTTACGAGATAACCTATGCGAACTACACAATGGCAAACTCACTATGTAGGTCACAATAGGGTGTGATTCCCAAAAGATCAGCCCAGAAAAAGGTCAAAGGGCACAGTACAGTGTGAGACGTACCTTCTCCTGGTTCTGGTTGTAATGATAGAGGAATTTTGCACATTCACTGTAATTGGCCCACGTTTTGTTGTTGGCTGTGGAGATCTCCCACGTCCCGTTGCCGTCGCATCGGCGGTATGCTCGCCCTGCGCAACGAGCACAGAAGCCTTCATTCTCGTTTCTTTCTTTTGTTTTTTACATTGTTGTGGGAAATATTTTCTGTGAGCATTACTGTAATAAACACTGGAAAATCCCGAGATGTCAAGGGAGAGGAGCGTGCACAAGGTCTCCTAAGTAAAGCAAGGCATACACATTGACAATCGAGTCTAATTTTGCATTTTCCCTATTGCGATCAAAGTCATAATAATTCGAGAATTGAAGTTCAGATTATTCTGTGGTCTGGGGTGTATTAAAAAAGATTGAAAAAAGGTCGGGCCGACAATTGTGAATTTGAAAGATGTTCAATATTTACAATCACCGCAGAGTAGGGGAAAGCCACGGACTCAATTCTGATGTGAAATGAAACGATTTAGAACGATTAGGAAGGCACCTGAGGCTTCGCACGGCAGCTTCGTCTCCAATTTATGATAAAAATGGAATATCTGCCTCTTGATCACAAACATACAATTGTTTAATTGGAACAGGGTGTTCAAAAATAAGATGAGCCACGTGCTGCTTCACCACATCTAACGGTGAAGCTATGATCACCATCAACAGTTGACACCTTCAGGGTCAAGGTATATTCCGGAACCTTCCTTCAGGCCGGGTTTATGAAGGGAGGTTTCATTTCGCTGATTATTATTATTTTGTAAACAATGTGACCTAAAGACTTTGGTCCACACTTTTAAAATTAGCACTTGTCAGGTGATAATTACGAAGCTGTCAGGAATTTCTGTTTCACATCAGTACAGCAATCAGCTAGAGTTGCACAAAAGTCAGCAATCAACATCACTACACGACTAATGACCCTCTGAACCAATTTACAGAAGTAGAAAAGTAGTTGAACTGCTTGATTTTTTTTTCAACTTTGGCGTATATTCTTCGCAACTCCACTGTCTTAATTCCGGGTTATACTAAAAGGCCTATTAGTCCAGTTTATCCCAAGGTACGGTTCATGGAGGCCTTATACAGTACTTTGGATGCTTTGAAAACCTCTAAGTACTTTCAAATAGTTTCTGATGACATTTCGGGGTGGGGTGTATATTGTGGGTTATTCAGTTAATAGCGTTGCTGCATTTGAGGCACATTGAGGAAAATACACTTGAGGCTACTAATGGCTTCCAGGGCCACATTTACCTCTGTGGTTGAAGTCGTAGATGTATTCCGGACATGAGGTGGACACAAGCTTTCCCGAAGCCCCTTCGGGCCAGCAAACAATGCCATCCCATTCTGGTGAGCAGTAACCATCTATGGAGACAAAGGCAAGAGTAACATAGCTTTGTGCAAAAGCAGCAGTGTGCGTTCAAGTGAAAAGTGGCCTTTAAAAAAAAAAAAAATAGTAATAAAAAAAGTGGGGCACATGAATGTCGTTTACATAGTATGTAAATGAGCAGCCGTTTATTGCACTGTGGGTCAAGCAGGGAGCACGCATTGTTGTCCACTTTCCATCCATGATGCAATTAAGACTTACAAGAATGGCATTCTTCGCATGTTGAGTGGCTCCAACAGACAGATCTTTATTGTAATATTGTAAATAATGTGGCACACACTGGCGATCACACCTGGGTGTGTTTTGAAAAGGGAAAACATTATTTGTAATTATCTTTTAATATGTAACATTAAGTAGTTTTTCACAAAATGTAATAAAATGATTATTTTTCCAACAGTATTTTCAATGTTTTTTTATTTTAACTATTCACAATACAAATGAAACAATAATACAGTATGTTAAAAAACTTAATATACAGTATTTATGATTCAAATTCATTTAAATATTTTATATTTGTACAATGAGTAATTTTTCGCACCAATAAAATATCTCAGATATTTGTTTTTCCAAAATACTTTAAATACAATTTTGTATTTATAAAGCACATATTTACAACTATTCAAAACAGAAATAATACAGTCATAATAGTGTATATAAAGGATTCCAAATTTGTTTCAAGTCATCTTTAATTATTCTTAATTTAAAAATATCTTGAAGAACCACTCACAATATTATATAGTATTTTTCCAATTTAACTTGAGCATCAATAAAATATTCAGGCTGCTCCTGCTGTTTTTTAAGATTGTTTATTTTTTTTTCCTTTTTCCAAAGTCCTAACATCTATACTACGAGAGGCCCATAGAAAATGATTGTCAGCAGACTGGTGGACCACATGCCTCTGATAACAACGTTCCCCCGCCACTCCACTTCAGATTCCTGGCGTACGGTTTGGCTCTACGTTTCGTCATTATTGAAAACATCTGCCTAGCTTTGACCACTAATAACCAGTTTGGGATTAAACCAAAACTATGCTTTCTCTGCAGTCCATCCATTAAGTTCCTGCAATCAAAGAGGAGTGGGGAGGGGGTGGGGGGGCGCACATTGACGACATGCTTTTTATTCCCTTGTCACTAAATAAAAGAGCAGACTTCTGGTGAAAATCCCCCCTTGACCACACATCCTGAGCTCTTACTATAGGACCACCTACATTAGACACCCAAAACACACGTATGTACTCGTTTTGTGTGTGTGTGTGTGTGTGTGTGTGTGTATATACTTGACCAAAACGCAAACAAAGATGGGACTATAAAGGAAGTATGGCATTAGTTATGCAAATGTCCCCGACACCCACGGCGTGATTGTAATTATGAGCCGCAGATGTCAAAACAGCTGCTGCATGCTTTCCCCGATGATGTTATTCTATGCAGACCACGAGCTACAGCTATTTTTGACACAAAACGAGGTCTGGGGCATCGATCCCACATCCCCCACCCCCCCACCCCCACCCACCCCGTGCCAGCCTAAGTGTGTCTCCCTTCAATGAGAAGCTTGTCTGGCACATGAGTGTATTTTAAGTACAAAAAACAAGAATATACAGAGTGGGAAAGAAAATTGATATAATGCAGTATTTTTTCTTTTCTTTTTTTTTTAACAAATCTTGAAACAGCATTAAGGTGGAACATTTGTAATGCTTTAATTTTAACGTCTGCCTCACAGTTCTGAGGTTCGGGGTTCGAATCTTGTCTCCGACCTTCCTGTGCGGAGTCTGTAACTTATCCCCGTGCCTGTGTGGATTTTTTTTCGGATCCAGAGGTGTGAATGTTTTTTTTTTTCTCTATATGTGCCCCGCGATTGACTGGCGACCAGTCCAGGGTGTACTCCACTTCTCGCCGAAACTCAGCAGGGATAGCCTCCAGCTCACCCGCAACCCTAATGAGAACAAATGCTACAGCAAATGTATTGCTGGATAGAAGGCCATGAACAATTTGCGACAGTTCCAGCAGATGGCACTGTGGTGAAAGAAGCTTGTTACTTCTCGACAGCCGTCTAGACATCGAAAGCGGCGAGGCGGGTGGTCAGGCAAGAAAAATACAGAAATAATACCCTCCGACCCCGAAAAAGCCAGAGAAACTGGATACTCGCCGTGAGGCTTTTGAGTGTTCAGCACATTCAAGGTCACACCACAAAGCGAAGAACACACCGCATAACTTTGGTCAAGGCGACCAAAAATAGTTTAACATGTCCGACGCCTTGTCACCACTTCAGGGGAAACACTTTCACGGATCATGGGGAAGCTTTCGTTGGATTGCACCTCTTCACGCTTGTCGTTGTTTGAAACCTACATTGCGCGAAATTACAAAACATTTTACATTATCTATTGACAAATAACGAGAGATTGACTAGAATAGAATAGGAAGCCTTTATTTTCATTGTATGGCCACGTAGAACAAATTGGAGATACAGTACAATAAATACGTTCAACTGGTCATTCATTTGCAGTGTGGATGGGGAGGGTGAAACATTTTCTCTGACGAAAGTCTCTCTCGACGTTTACTCTAACACTACAAAAGACATCACATTTGTTGCTCGTTGCATTTTTAAAACAAAACAGTCATTGCATTACAATGACAGCGATCAACAAAAAAGTCGTAGACAAAAGTGTGTTTCGCCATTAGAAAGCGCAGTGCAAATGGTGAGTAGCTACGTGTGAATATCATTTCCATACTACTGAATGCGTGTGAATGGGTCACCATTCAAATGTCGTCTGTTGTGTCAGCTCCGTGATAAAGCTGTCCGCACTATCTTTTTTAAAATTGAGACCACAGCATATGAAACATAACCTGTAATCGAATGACTATTGGTCAGCGTCAGTGCTTCTAAATAAATAAACCTGACTGAGTGTTTTAATTATTTTGTTCTCTTAAGAACCGTACGAGTTAGGGTCAAACAACATTTGTTCAGAGATTTTAGGTGGAGGTAAATTGAGTTTGAAATTCAACTTTAAAGCAATTCAGTGCAATAAATTCAATAAATAATCATCGCATTTGTTGTTCATTTAACTTTGATAAGGTGTGAATATTTATTTGATTTTATTTATTAATTTATTATTATTATGATTTGTGGGGGGAAAAAAAGTGAAACCACATTTTATTACCACTCCAACATATGCAGGATTGTATGACTTGAAGGTTATGACTTGTGACTTGCGTGTGATTTGCACGTGCGACTTACTCCCACCTCTGCTCGGGAGGGTAGTAAACGTAATTATCTCAGTCACACAGACATTATATTCACAAACGGACATTAAGGGCCCTATTTCTTTGACCAGGATAAACCCTGTGCGCCAGGGGCGGGTTAGAGTGGTGAGGATCATTTCGTAGACCAGCGCAGCCCAGCGGATCCGAGAGTGGGCAAGCCACTTACAGATTACTTCATTCTCCACCAATCAAAGTGGCTCCTCCCATTCCATTTAAAGCATTGTTACTGTTCTTGGCGGGTGTGGCAACAGATAGCAAGCGGGTACCCTTACTAAATACAGAGTGAGCTGATCATAGCCGATGGTGACTTAAATTTATCCGCAGAACTCACCGATGAAATTCACCAAAATCGCGTTAGACCGGCAGTCTACCTTGCACCGAGATTTAGATGTGGTCTCAGCAGGCGTAGGTTTAGATCGACTGTCTGCCACCAAATTGTCAGTCTGAAGGGCGTGTCTCCAGGGGCACACCCTCGCTGCGCCAGAACGCGCAGTTTGGAATACGATGGTTTGCCAAATTGGCAAAAATGAGGACAGTCTAGCGCACAAAAAATCCGAACCTGCCGGTGTTTAGGCCGGAACACAGATGGACTACCTACCAAAACAGAGCCCCAAGAGTTAACTGCCGAGCCCATTTGAACTATGTTGCAAACCAAAAAAGCAGCGCGAACCGAAACATGTAAACAGTCTCTCAAGCGAATTGTGTCTGTGGAGTGCGGAGTCGTCAAGAGTTTCCTGCACAGTACTAAAAGTGAGCTTGCAACCTATTAGTTTCTCCCAGTCTGCCTCGGTCCTTGGAGTTTTCCTGCATTTCTCCATACTACCTTGTTGTCAATGTTGTCCCTTTCACTTGACATAAATTCTAAATTAGCGGTAGTCAGAAAAGCTCATGATTTATTAACAAAAACGAGAAGAGGAAAGTAACTCAGCAACAGGATTCGCCTGACAGAAGCGCAACGGTGGGGACCCTTAATGTGGCCATTAAAGGGGAAGAACCTGCAATCAAGCAGAAATGGGAACATGTGCGACGTGCTTATCCATCCACATAAAGTCAACCGCATCGGGGACGTATGTTTCATTAATCAGGCACAATATGAATCACGGCTCCTTTAGCTGTAAAATTAAACAAGCAAAAGAGGTCAGTGAACAGCGGCCCACGGATCGGCACGTGAGCATCTCGTCACGAGCACCACTGACCACTATTGACATTACACTAATGCATATGGAATGAGTATGAAACATACTTATCTAAAGTATGAATGTAAACTACCAAAAGGTGCATTGGCTTTAGAATGAACCCCTTATTATTATTTTTTACACATATTCTCCATGAATCGCTGAAAAACTTCCCTGTTGGTTGTTTTTGTGGTCAGGCCAAAGCGCCACTTGGTGGCATCTTGGTTCCAAGGAACACTTGAAGTGATTTGAGGAGCTTCAGTTCGGCAAAAGTAGTGATTTGACATTATCTTGTGGCATCGATAGGCACATTACATAGACATTACTGTATGATACAGTAGAAACCATTTTGGGGGAGCCATAACAGTGTTAGTAATGGTGAAGGTGATGGTGATGAATATTTAAAACTCGTGCTTTTTTTTTTTCGCGGTTGTAAGGTGACGGACATAAACATGCATATTATTCCAATTTTTTTTCTTTCTTCAGCATCTTTAAAAGGCCTGTGTTGTCTGATCACAATACTCCAAACAGGTCAAATTAGTAAACTCAGTGATGTGATGCACTGAAATAATAATTCTAAAAAAAAAAATTGTTTTCAAAATGTGCTGCAGAAGTGTGACACCAAACCTTGACCTGTCAGGATGGATTAAGTGGGTTAGTGGTCAGATAGGCAACACACACACACACACACACACACACACACACACACATGCATGTAAGCACACACGCGCACACACACACATGCACACCCTCATTGCCGTTACTCTTAAATACACTTGGAGAGTAAACATGTCATTATTATAATAGGAGCCATTTGGCGCCGGCAGTTATATTTTCACAATCCCATTTGAGATTTTTGGATATTGCTGGACCGGGAGTAACAAAAGCTTTTGTGTCCATATCCTGGAAGCAAATATTTTTAATTGCATGTTTCATTTACATGTGGTCAATCACTGCGACCGCAATTGACTTGGAACGAAGAAGGCAAATCATAACGGTTTGGTAACGATAATCCCAAATATCCTTCCAAACAATAAAGTGGAGAGAAAACCACAATGCGGTTGGGTTTTCTGATGGATTTCGATGTTCCTCAGACATCCATAAGCGTACATATAATCACCTACAGGCAGGACCGCAAGGAAAGCAGAGGAAACACAAAAGCAGTTTACGCTTAAGGCTGCTTTCAGTTGCCAAGCTTTTTTGGCCGTTGATAGAAAATATATAGTAAAAATACATACACGCCGCGGAATTTAAACAGTAAGCAGCAGAACAGAAGTTTAGACCAGATAGGAAATTGTTTTACCACCAAACAAGCAAAAAGTCTGATCTTGAAGGAACTATAAAGGCTATATCCACAGAAACGAATGACAAAAATGCTAAATACAAAAAGGTTTTTGGCCTTTATTAAATTCCACCATTTGACACAACCGGTTTGACATGGAAATCGGTGTGTTTAATGTATATATATATATATATATATATATATATATATATATATATATATGGCTATATCATCTCTGCATTTTCAGTTATTTGCTCAAATGTACTTTTATTCTGACAAATGCGCTATAAATATGACAACGGATGCTAATTACTTTGTTTACTGTAATATACATTTCCAGCAGCTAAAACAACTTTTTTTGGGGGGGGGGGTCTTAATCGTACACAACAAGTGTGATATTTCCCAATGCAGCATTCGTTCAAAAAGATTGGATTGACGACAAAGAAAAAAATCAACAACAAACACAACCACAACAAAAAACACATCACATACTGTAGCTATCTGAGACAATTACGTGGGATTAAAAAAAAGATTCACTGCAGATGTTTTCACGCTGTAGGTAACTAGTATCATTTTAATGAACCAGTGAGGCGACAAATCAACATTTAGAGTTTGGCATTGCATCTTTGGATTAATACGCTATTGATTTGAAGCACTATAAAGCCATCCCCGTACCGCCGCTTTTGGCTCCCACTGATCCCCAGTGAACGCGGCTATTTATTTATTTCTACATCCAAAACCCCCTGCGGCACACTTCCTACATGTCAGATACTGGACGTCTTTACCCGTCTTTCAATCGATTCACAGTGAAGCCCGGTTCGACCAATAAAACCATTTAGCTGAGAAAAAAACCCAACACGTCTATATCGTTCAGCCTGGCAGCAGTCTGTGACAGAAAGTTTTCCGAGTCAAAAGAGTCGCATGAATTCACTCTCACGGAAAACGCAATCGACGGTAACGAAGTGGAATCGATTGCGTAATAAAGTGTAATAAAGGCCTGAAATGGAAAGAGTCCGCATTAAAGAACTTGATGATGCGAGATGCTCTCTGCGGCAGGCGGTCTCATAAAACATGTTAACCACTTGATATATTTGTACAGATGGACGGATAGATGAAGACATGATGGATGTCTTTCTAATTTATTCCTGACCTTCCCGGTCGTTATCAGAGGACTCCTGTTGATTTGATTGACCCAGGCGGCCTTGGGTATATAAAGTTATCATCCTTATAAGTATTGTTCTCCTTTGACAGCCGCTATATCTCATCTCCAGTTCATGACTGGATCATGTTGAACAATATTCGATTTAGCAGTGTATCTGGAACATACCAACTGTAGTGCATCGTGACGTTCAGCAAATGTAAAAACTCGTGTCAGTTCGCCGAGACGAGTTCGGGAAAATGGAAATTTCAGACCCGAGCAGGAAGATTGAACATTCAGAATGGTATAAAGACGTATGAGACCAAGTTCTCATACGGAAATATTAGGAAAGGGGCAGGAAGTGTAATTACCTCGCGCTCTAGCCACACGTCTATTCCATAAACAAACAAACTGCAGCTCGGCCTCTGGCCAGCGGACATCTTGGCTAGCGATATGCTTTTGGCAGTATGTAAAACCCATTTGAAATAGAAACATGCAAATATGAAAATCTGTGCAGCATAAACAAATCAATGTAATTTTTGTTACTTTAGCACGTCTCTGCGTGTTTCGTTTTCTAAAAGTAAGACAAAGTTGACGTTGCACTTTCCTAAAAAGAAATGATTTTTTTTGCTGTATTTACTGCTAGTGGTTTTCAATTTTTATGTTTCATTTCAAATCTGTTTACAAAAGATAAACTGCTTATTGTTTGGCTTAGAGTACCCAATGTGAACCGAACCGCGACCTAAAAACGAAGCCACGGACCAAACCCTGACCTTTGGCATACTGTTACATCCGTAGGAAATGCAATATTCAAATTAATCATACCAAAGTCAAGGTAAGTTGACAGACCAATATAGACAACCCCTGTGTTATTTATCATCTGATTTTGTGCAGTGCAGTTTTGTTAAGGAGAATTATTTTTAGGAATGTGGGCTCAAGAATGCAAACTCGTTTCTCTTAAATAAACGCGAGCACGGCTTTGGTTCTCACCTGGAAGCTTGCCTTGCCACGACTTGATGAGGCTTTCACATTTGCGCTTGGCTTTGAACAGCAGCGCTATCTGCTCCTCTTTGGTGAGTACATCATCTGCATGGGCCTGCATGGGAAAAAACATGGAGAAAAATCATGGGAAGTAAAGAACTACACGCCTAAATTGGCACATTAGAGCTTTAACAGTTATCGTTTACAGGCAGTGTGATCTTTGCTTTCACAAGCAAAGATGGGGCGAGGTTCACCTCTTTGTGAACAAGTGCGTGAGAAAATTGTCCAACAGTTTAAGGACAATGTTCCTCAACGTACAACTGCAAGGAATTTAGGGATTTCATCGTCTACGGTCCATATAATCATCAAAAGTTTCAGAGCATCTGGAGAAATCACTCCATGTAAGCGGCAAGGCCGAAAACCAACATTGAATGCCCGTGACCTTCGATCCCTCAGGCGGCGCAGCATCAAAAACCAACATCAATGTGTAATGGATATCACCACATGGGCTCAGGAACACTTCAGAAAACCAATGTCAGTAAATACAGTTTGGCGCTACATCCGTAAGTGCAACTTGAAACGCTACTATGCAAAGCAAAAGCCATTTATCAACAACACCCAGAAACGCCGCCGGCTTCTCTGGGCCCGAGCTCATCTAAGATGGACTGATGCAAAGTGGGAAAGTGTTCTGTGGTCCGACGAGTCCACATTTCAAATTGTTGTTGAAATTGGACGTCGTGTCCTCCGGGCCAAAGAGGAAAAGAACCATCCAGACTGTTATGGACGCAAAGTTCAAAAGCCAGCCTCTGTGATGGTATAGGGCTGTGTTAGTGCCAATAGCATGGGTAACTTACACATCTGTGAAGGCACCATTGAAGCTGAAAGGCACATACAAGTTTTGGAGAAACATATGTTGCCATCCAAGCAACGTCTGGACGGCCATTATTTCAGCAAGACAATGCCAAACCACATTCTGCACATGTTACAACAGCGTGGCATCGTAGTAAAAGAGTGCGGGTACTAGACTGGCCTGGCTGCAGTCTAGACCTGTCTCCCATTGATGTGTGGCGCATTATGAAGCGTAAAATACGACAACGGAGACCCCGGACTGTTGAACAGCTGAAGCTGTACATCAAGCAAGAATGGGAAAGAATTCCACCTACAAAGCTTCAACAATTAGTGTCCTCAGTTCCCAAACGTTTATTGACTGTTGTTAAAAGAAAAGGTGATGCAACACAGTGGTAAACCTGACCCTGTCCCAGCTTTTTTGGAACGTGTTGCAGCTGTAAAATTCTAAGTTAATGATTATATGCTAAAACATTCAAGTTTATCAGTTTGGACGTTAAATATCTTGTCTTTGTAGTGAATTCAATTAAATATAGAAAAAGCGTGATTTGCAAATTATTGTATTCTGTTTTTATTTATGTTTAACACAATGTCCCAACTTCATTGGAATTGGGGTTGTATATTTATTATTAACCAATTTAAAGTGTTGAAAATAGCTGGAAAACAAATCTATTAACTTTCTTGAATGCTCAACTGTCTGAGAAGTCTTGTAAAACTCTGGCGTGCTGCATTATGTAGCCTCAAGATTGAAAGTTGGGATTTTTATTTTTTATTTTTTTAAAGACAGTGAAAACAGGTTTGATAAATTTGAGTTGAGCCTGTTTCGGATCGCTGTAATGCTTCGGTGCACAAGGAACTGGTCAGTGGAAGGAATTCGGCGAGGCCTTGGAGTTGCCCAGCCGGCCTCGTAAGGAACAAATCCTGGATAGAATTCCTTCTTCTTGTTTTTTTTTCTCTCTTCCTTCTCTCATGGGATCCGGAAGCCGGGTGGCCCCACTTTTCAGATAACAGACGTCCGTTCCTCCAGTGGCTCCTTATCAAACCAGTTCTCGCCTGCTCTCAGCCTGAATGTTATCAGTATGTCTGTGTTGCATGTGTGTGTCTTCATAACATAGTGTGGTCAGTTTTAACAAACAAAAACCAGTGCGTGTGTGTCCTAGTGTCCTGTCAGCGGCAGCATAGAAATATATCTAACATCAGCCACGAAGGTAAGTGCATTCCGATTCATTTCTCCCAATTTAACTTTTAGCTCATTATTTTATTTATTTCATCACTCATGGCACAGCAACGTTTATGTGACTGTTGAATATGCTAGTGGTTGGGGGTATAAAAAGATTCAGTTTGATTAAATCAGATTATGACAAAGTCAGAGAAGCACATCTTCCTGGGCACCATCTGCTGGGTCTGATGGTGCATTAGCTCCTTTTTTGCCCTATCATTAAATAGTAGCGAGTGAACGTTACGGGGTGTTTCTCACATGAACTTACGTATACTATAAAGGAGTGCAACAATTAATTCAAATTTTGACCACTTATGTCCTTGGTCAAATCCCATACAAAGAGTAAAGCTGTATTTTTTTATTTCTGTCTTCTCTTTCATCTAAGAAAAAAATATATATGAAAGATCCGTTCAGGCTTTTCAAGGGACAAAAAAAACAGAAATTTTATTTTCACGTCAAGTTTGAGAGTGACGCAGCAGCTCCAGGTGTGGTTTTCTCTCAGAGGAAATATGTTGTCTCTAAAGGGTCCCTTGAAAAGCTCACATTTTGTCCCCAGGATTTGTTTTTAGGCCAAAACCAACCAGTCAGTTCTAACGCAGCGTGACAAGAAGAAGGGACATGAAAAACATAAGATTGAAGCTCTATAAATGCTGACGTATTCCTTAGTGCCTGTTCCTACTCTCTTGCTGTCATGAAATGGGGGACTATTGTAAAACATCACTTTTAGGAATCAAAGACACTTGCTCACACAGCTCTTCGAATAAAATTGGAAAAAAATTTTTTTTTAACTCCAAGTAGGAGATGACTGTAAAACTGACGCATAAAACAAATGAGAATTAAAAATTGTGCATTTGTACAGCCAAACCATAATATTTCGCCTCACGAATAAAGCAATAAAGCAAAAGTAAAGCAAATGTATTTATATAGTGCATTTCATCCACAAGGTAACTCAATCTGCTTTACATGATTAAAAGCATTTAAAAACAAAGAAAAAACCCCAGCTTATAAACATTTAAAACAAAGAGAAAAAAATAAAATAAAATAACAGTTACATTATAACAACGTACAGTGCAAGAAATATTATTTAAAAGTGGGAATGCTCTAAAACGCATGAGAAAATTGGGGCTGATGTCACTTCTGTTGGCAACTTATTCCATTTGTGTGCAGCATAATAGCTAAATGCTGCTTCACCATGTTTGTTTTGGACTCTGTGTTCCACTATTTGACCTGAGTCTGTCGATCTCAGAGCCCTACTGGGTTTATATCCCATTAGCATTTCTTTCATGTATTCTGGACCAAAACGATTTTGTGATTTATAGACCAGTAGCATAACTTTAAAATCTATTCTAAAGCTGACTGGGAGCCAGTGCAAAGACTTTAGAATTGGAATAATATGCTCTGACCTCTTTGTTCTGGTCAGAACCCGAGCTGCAGCATTCTGAATGAGCTGCAGCTGTTGAATGCTCGTTTTGGGGAGTCCAGTCAGAAGACCATTACAATAGTCAAGTCTATTTGAGATAAAAGCACGGATGAGCTTCTCCTGGTCTGCTTGGCACATGCAAGCCTTCAGTCTGGATATGTTCTTCAGATGGTAGAAGGCAGTTTTAGTAATTGATTTGTATGACTGTTGAAAGTCAGGTCGGAATCTATCAGTACACCAAGGTTTCGGACTTGGGCTTTGGTTTTTAAAAAGAGTGACTCCAGGTATTTACTAACAGCAATTCTATTTTCTTTATTGCCAAAAACAATTATCTGTTTTGCTGTAGTTTAATTGAAGAAAATGTAGGCTCATCCAGTTATTTCTCTGTTTTAGACAGTGACACAACACCTCAATTGAAGTGTAGACATCTGAAGACACTGCTAGATATAACTGTGTGTCATCTGCATAGCTATGATAGTCAAAATTAAAGTTCTGAAGAATTTGACCCAAGGGTAGCATATACAAGCTGAACATGAGGGGTCCAAGAACTGACCCTTGCGGGGCTCCATAGGTCATTGCCATTCGATGAGATTGAACACTTCCATTGGTTACAAAAGAACTGCTTTCCTCCAGGTAGGACCTGAACCATTTAGTCCTACCCACGTTTCCAATCTGTCCTGCAGTATATTATGATCTACCATATCAAAAGCCGCACTGAGATCCAACAAGACCAGAATTGACACCTTTCCCGAGTCATCAAAATACACTAATCGGTGATGTTTACACAACTGCATCTGCTTGAACAACACATATAAAACACATGAAAAAAGCACCCACTGTAAATTTATTCTACAACAAAAGCATGTACTCTATGCTTTTGTCGTAGACCAATAAATATGTTTTAAACATGCTACATTAGAGGTGTGTCCATCATGAAATAAGCAAAACAATTAAAGACGGTGGTCAGTGATGTGGAGGTTACACTCATTTAAATCAATTGGAATGCATTTTTAAATATTTGTATTATTAACGTATTTACATATTATTGTTTACTTCCCTGCTGTTACTGACTTGGAGAGTTGTTTACAGTCAATGTTGGCTGGCACTGACTGGGAATTGGTGCACTGACTGGGAACCAAACCGTCTGCATGAAAGGCAGCAGCATGTACCACGACACTACCAGTGCCAAAAATATGCGATTATTAATGTGGGCATTACATCGGAATTGGTCATTTGGAACTGCAGTGTAAATCCAGCACGTGGCTGTGGCTCAGTTGGTAGAACGGGTCGTCCAGTGACCGAAGGGTCGTTGGGCAAGACACCGAACCCTAATTGCTCCCAGTGGGCCTGGCAGCGCCTTGCGTGGCAGCAGCCGCCCATCGGTGTCCGAATGGGTGAATGTGAGGCCTTGTAAAGCGCTTTGGGCACTGTGATGATGTAGATAAAGCGCTATATAAGTGCAGTCCATTCACCATTCACGTGGTAATATTGCACCAAAATGAAACCTAACCTTCCAACTGTGCCATTAGAGTTCTATACATTCTTTTTCTCATTTAGTTTGAGGGATGCAGAAAACTCAGGCTTGAGGACAACTGCAGTCTCTTCAGCACACAATTTTGTAATATTCAGTGAGTCCTCAGTGACGAAAAATCAATTTTATTGCTTGGCCCTTCTGCACTGTGCACATTTACGTTGTGATGGGAAATGTGTTGGGCCCCGAGGTGATTTCGGCATGCTGCAAGGTAAGAAACAAACACAAAAAGCAGTTAACGAGGCGCATTGAATTATACATAAAGTAATCAGAATACGAACAACAGGTCCTCAGTGAGCCCCGAAAGGTGGATTATCTCAAATATATACGATAAACACTATTGTGTGGCCACTACATACCCCCCGGGGCGTTTTACGAAGACTATGGTAATGTTGAAAGATGAGTTTGAAATGATATCAAAGTGTTTTGGGATCACAGTTTACTTTTTGGTATGGATTAAACTGTTAATAAAGGCAATTATTAAAAAAAATTCATCAATTGACTTTAGCTATTCGCAGATAGCTCTAAAAGGCATTCGAAGGGTTAGTTCCTGAGAAGTGATTCCAATGCAACCAAACTCACGTGAAACCCAGCTGCTAATTTCATGAGGCCTCCGCAGCGCACAAAAACCACAATACGTCGAGCCGCCATCCTCGCTATTTTGGGCCTGGAAATAAAGATGTCCAGTCTGCCGCCGCCGCTGAATACGCTACACAGGAGGCAGACGCTCATGGCTTCCCACTGTAAATAACCGCATGCGGAATAACATTCAACCGCAGTTGAACAAGGATAGATGCTACCTGTTGACTGTGCTCAGGTGAGTCAATATAGAATATTCCACAAGAGTGCCCACGGGACATGGTTTTAATTTTCACCGGTAGGAAAATACTGCCTTACTTCAATGGAGGCAAAGTGTTCTGATTCAAAAGTTGATTATTGCATTGATTCCTTTGTTAGATTTTGAATGGAACCAAATGAGCGCTTATGTTCTGAACACGTGCGCATTTATCATTGCTATGGATTTCCTCATGACGCACTTCACATTTACAATGAAACAGCTCAGCGGGTGTGAAATTTGCCACCCAGGGAAATGAGTCATCAGCTTGGAGGAAATGAACATTTGCAACAGAAGTGCTCGGGTTCTGTTTCTTGGTCGGGTCCAGCAATATCGAGGTAGAAGCCAAAAATATACGACCTCAAGTCACTGACAGCTGCAGTTCAGACAGACATTAACAACTGAGCTCATTTGAACTCTGCTGCTAACCAAAACAGCAGCACCCACTGATGCATGTTAACAGTTTCTCAGATGAATGAAAGTGTGGAGTCCTTGTTGACTCCCCTGCGTAGCAGCGCAGATGATCTTACATAATGTGGAGTGGAGATGCCGTGTTTGTGTTCCAGTAAACTGAAATGTGGCCGCTCCACAGTGATATACGCAACCTATTCTTCGCTCCGTTTCATAGCATTTTCCCATAAAAATAGGCACTGCTGCACCACCCGGCGGAGAAAGGACAGGAAAAACATAGATGCAGTACGTCTTCCTCAACGTTTCAAAAACATGCGTGTTAGGTTCATTTGAGACTCAATCTGGGGTGGTGAACTCAATCACAGGGCGAACACATTCAACTTCATGTGAATTGAATTAGACAGGATATGATATTAGTCCAAAATAAATCAACTTAAACTTAGAATAACTTGAAAGATGTTCCTCTGTATAAAACCTTCCGTGAAAATTATACAAATTCAAAATCAGATTTTAGATTCGCCACTCTGCACCTTCGCGAAGACGGCATTTTTCCATCCTCTGATTGGTTGAGCTGAACATGTCTATTTATCTATCCTTTAAGAAATGTCTGACTTATTGCACACTGTGAGTTAAAACTGCTGCGCACAACGGCGTATCATGTAGCATTTGGAGAACAGGATGCTGGGTAATGAACGAGGGGCCTGATTATTTTCTGCTAAGTCTTCCTCCTCCAGTGGCTAGCGTCCAAACCGCCAGAGTCAACACGGCCACTCGCGGGGGGAGAAACATCCACATTCTTATTTACAGTATTTCATTTCAAAACACAGCATTCTTTCTGTACATTTCACAGCGGGCCAAAATGAAAATGCGCCGTGTAAATACATGTTTTTTCATCAGCCGCTCGCGAGAATACAAACTCCACTTGAACAAACCGCAAGTTTCTATTTCTCTGCGTGCGCAAACTGTGGCTTGATGACTTAAACGGCAGCGCTCCATAAGACCAATATTGAGAGAAGTGTATTTAGGACCTGTGAGTATTACTACTGTATACTAGACACGCCATCCTGGCCGGGAGGCACTGAAGTTGGATCATTTGGTAACGGAACGCTGAAATTATTTTCGCAAACAAACCCAGTGCAACTCATAACGCAAGGCAAGAAAATCTTCCATTCAAAAAGGGGAAACGTGAGGACGCCACAATTCCTGATTGGGGACGGCTGTGCATTTGGAATACATATATGAACAACTTGTGGTTGACCAAAGTCATTTCCTGAACTTACCCCCAGTGGATATGAGAGGCAAAGGCTGGCGCTTGCACGCTCCATTTTCATCAGCGAGCATGCAACGAAACCCCCAAAAGGGTCAAAACAAAACAAAAAATATGCAAGAAGTCATAATTGTTTGATAATGAAACCAATCTGTTTTTCGTCACAAGTCTGAGATAGTTAAAGTACAGGCCAATCATTAGGAGATTTTCAAAAAAGGGGAAAGACGCAAATGCAGCATGAATACTAATACAGATTAATGTAATTTTGATTCATTTCAATGGTGGCAGATGATTTGAGATATGAACACATTTTCCAAACATACAAAACTGAGAATATGTCTAAAACTAACATACTTTTTTGTAATAATATGAACATAGTCTCATGTTTTATTTTTAGCTCGGAGGATTAGCGCCTTGCCGTGCATGATGTACAGTTAATGCTAACTCTACGACGCCATTTATTACATCTAGACACGAAGAAGAAAAAAGCTCCTGCTGCTTGTAAACTCTGATATTTATAGGCGATAATCTTCATAATCCAGATATATGTGCATAATCACTCATCCATGACTACATTTACATAATTCTTACTGTGACCTCGTGCGTGGCTCCAATGTGAGCAGGTCCATTACATAACCATTGGTAGCTTTGAAATTCCCAAAGCTTGACCCATGAAATCACTTATATAACATTGGAATTGTTCTTCGGGTTTTATTTGTTTTATTTTTTGTGCTTTTTAATTCGACAAAGCGCCCTTGCTGCAGCGGCTTGGTGCACACACATTGTTTCCATCTGGGACCACGTTCAGTCTGGCGAGCGGCAGAGGGTATAATTAGGAGCTAAACGCCGCTTTAAGTCAGAATGTGGTCTGCGAGCGTTTCCAAAGGCGAACCAGTCTTTTTTGCGGCTTGCGGTTTTTGTCGTCAAATGCAAATTGCAGCGTATAAGAGGAGTGGCACTGACTCACATGCTTCATAATATCCCGGAACCTCATCCGCTGAAACAGTTCAAGTGCTGCCATGCGTCTAAAGTAACATATTCATGTTGTCCCCCCCCCCACCCCCCCTCCTCACGTTCGCTTCTCAGATAGCCCACTGGACGTTAAAAACAAGATTGGGCGCAGCTAGAACTTTGCTCCTTATTTTGTGGAGAGATGAGAAAAAAAAAAACATCCTGGAAAGTCCAAAAGCCCCAACGAGACCCCGTGTTGAACACATGCCAACAACAAGTAAGCCAATGTTAGCCTATGGTGTAAAGAATGGCAAAAGACCAAAACGTACATTAAACAAACATTCGACTGTATTCCCGTAATAGGGGAGCTCTACAGTGACCGGGGTGTGTGTGTGTGTGTGTGTGTTTGTGTGTGCGTGTGTGCGTGTGTGTGTGTGTGTATTGTCTCAGAATAAGAAACTCTGCTATGTGGCCTTGGGACTAATTTGACCATTTTTAAAAACTAAAATATTAATGATTTCATATTATATTGCATATTTACCTATTATTATTATTATTATTACTTAGCACATCTACCTCACAGTTCTGAGGTTTGGGGTTCGAATTAAAGCTCAAGGCCCTCCTGTTTTGAGTCTGCATGGTTTTGGGGTTTCTACACGGAAAAAAACAAAACCTTTGAATTGACTTAATTTGATTATTTACATCGGTTGCATGTCAAATGTGTTAAACTAATATATCGTGCTCTGTCTTATCTTAGAAATCCCTGCACTTGTCAGATATATCGTATTTTGCGGACTATAAGTCGCTCCGGAGTATAAATCGAACCTGCCAAAAAATGCATAATAACGAAGGAAAAAACATATATAAGTCGCACTGGAGTATAAGTCGCATTTTTGGGGGGAAATATATTTGATAAAATCCAACACCAAGAGCAAACAATTTAATATAAAAGTAGAATAGAGAACAACAGGGTGAATAGGTGTACGGTATGCTAACGTAACACATTCAGCTAATGTTACATGACGCAAAAACAACGTAATGTAACATATTAACAGTTATTCAGAGAACTATAGCATAAAGAACATGCTAACAAGTTTAGCAAACCATCAGTGTCACTCCAAATGACGAGATCCAATGAAATCTCGGTGTCACTTCTAGACAACTCCGCCAACTCCGGAGGGAGCCGATGCGCCGATTCCTCTTCTCCGTCGCTTTCGTCAGGCCGAGAGCGCCCTCTTGCGGTTGTCAGTGTGAAAATAACAGGTCCAATTATATAATAATGTGTTAATAATTTCACATATAAGTCGCCCCCGAGTATAAGTCGCACCCCCGGGCAAACTATGAAAAAAACTGCGACTTATAGTCCGAAGAATACGGTAACCTCCCTACAAGACCTTTATACCTTTTAAAGTACAATAACTGTCATTGTCCGCAATTCTTTCTGTTTCTGCATTCAAGCAATTTTGTTGTTGTTATTTTTACTTAGTGTTCTTGTTGTGTTTTTCTATTATCACTTTTGTATTATTTTCTGGTTTTTGTTAGCGTCGTCTATGGTCTTTCTTTGGATTTGTGACCTCGGAACGTGTAGGATCCCCTGGAAAACGGGAGCTCACCGGGCTACTCCTGACAAAAACAACATCTCATATTTCATATTATACTCCGTACTTATTGTCTGGTGACCAGTTCAAAGTCTGCTGGGATAGGCTCCAGCTTACCCATGACCCTACCGAAAATAAAATGGACAGAAAATGGATGTATGGATGGAGTCTTCTGAGACCTTGCCGCAAATAGTCTTTTACTCAATAGCGTGTGCACGGCTCCATCATGCTTCATAGAACCAATTTGTCCTTAAAGAGTCGCGAGGGATGCGCCGGAGGGATCCGCCTCAGCGCAACAGGAAGTGGGGATGTCATGCGTGAGTAACAGCTTAGACGTGGAGCTCTGCACCTGCAGATGTGGACTACTAAGAGTGAGGCGCAGACCTGAGGCAAGGACTACTGCTTCAGTGTGGCTTTTTCAATTATTATTATTATTATTATTATTATTTTAATGCCGATGTCAAATCGGTAGGTCAATCTAATTACTTTCAACCGTGAGGTCAGAGAATGTGGGGAGCTACAATATTTATCAAGATAGACAGTGGGGATTTTCCTAATGGACCCATGCATTTTTCAATGACACTTTCACCAAAATACACATAGCTGCATGGAAAACCAGGTCGCTCCAAGACACCTGAAAGCTCTCCCAGGGTAATTGCTTCAAAAAAGAAAAAGGTCTCGTCAATGAATGATGAATTTGGGGCTGTGATGGACATTGTTCTCTGAAAAACGGGATTGTTTTTGAGAGGCTGTAATTCTTGATCCTTGGGGTATTTTGATGAAAATATGTCCCATTTCTCAAGACAGTCGGGAACTGTTTTCAGTTGTGGAAAAATGTCCTAATTTGTGCCCCCCGCCCAAAAAAAAGGTTCATTTTCCTCATAGTCAAACGTAGTCAAATCCTAGTAGAATTGACCGTGTGACTCCACAAGGTGAACGCAATCAGGCACTGTCCTCAGCACAACCCGACAGTTTGTTTGTTGCAATTAAACACTGCAGACTAATTAGGCGCAATGGCAGAATCATCCTGTTCAATCAGCCGAGAGTCAGGTCCTGAACACTGCCGCATTGATTGAAGTGCTCTCTGTGAGTCACCAATCATTAAAACTGGTGACGAGCGAGAGCAAGAAGTGTGTTATGGGAATTTTCTAAATCAACGAAATTAGCGTGTGTATAAAATATTCAATCAATAGTTCCATCTGTGCTCATTAACAGGAGCCAGCTGAAGAGCTGGTTAGAAAGGCAGCAACGGCTAATATTTTGATACCTTATAATAGTATTTCTTGTTTCCATATTCGACTAGAACATGACTTTGGCCTTGTGCCACATCTACCACTGCTGTGACCTTCAATATGGCATTCATTTGTGCGTAATGGATGCGGCATCTTTCGTTACAGTACAAACACGGTGCATTCAAAGACCTCATATCAATGAGTCTTCTTTGTCTCCTTTTTGTTTGTTACGAGTGCCGGCCTGATTATGCAAAATGTGACATGGGGCGCCATTAGAGGATTGGCGCATGCACATTAAGGGGATTTGATACTCAACACAAGAGACTAACGGATCCAGTGAGTAAACAAGCGTTACACGGTTCAAGGTGCACCCCAACAGAGTTTGGCCTGTCAACAATAGTTTTCCACTTCGCTCCACTTTAGGGTCAGTGGGCTGGTGGTCTCTGGGACACTTTGTATGGCTCAGAAATGACTAAAAATACCGGAAGGCAGATTCTGAGGGAAAGTGACATTAACTTCAAAAAAACGTGGTTTCGAGTGGAGCAGAAGAGGATGCAATATTTATTTCCAGATCACCAGTTGAATGTGCACATTTGGGCTGAGCACAAATGCCTCGTAAATCGAATTAGCATTCGAGTCCGCTGAAACAAACAAACGCCAAATGGGAATTTTCAGATATTTAGGGTTCAGTGTCATTCCCAGTGGCACTTCAGGCAGACTGTCAGAGCCAGGATTTGAACCGCCAACCCTTCAATTACTGGATGAGCAGCTCTGCCAACTGAGCCACAGCCGCCCCTTCATGACTGAAGAAGCTAATTTCTGTGGCAGCGACATCAAAGCACGCGTTAAGCGTCACAATCAGTCGGGACTGCGTCTATCCAAGACAGCGACATCGAAGAGCACCTAAGTGTCACGAATTTGTTGTGCCTGCCCTTGGACTCCTTGAGATCTATGCAGCATATCACAAAATGTCTCGACTACACGAGCTTAGCGTCACAATCAGTCAGGACTGCGGCTTGAGACTCCTTGAGACTTTAGCGACATATCATGCACTGTCGAAACAAAAGAAGTATATATTTGCGCCTGGGCTCCTTGAGACCTTTGTAGAATATTGTGTAACATATCATTTACCGTCATCACTAAAGACGCTAATCTTTGTGACAGCTACATCAAATACAACCGAACTTGTCATACAGGATAGCGTGCCCTGTTTTGAATAAAGAAGCTTATTTTGCTGACAGCTAAATCACCTCATCAAATGGTGAAGCAGCATGTGGATCATTGCTCAAGGTTATTTTTGTACGCTCAGCTTCAAGTTAACTGTTAAACAATTGTATCTTTGTGCTCTCGGGGAGACTCAATGTGTAGTTTAACTGTAACAGCAACTGCGATGTTAGTCAAGAGACTTTGTTTACTGAACGATGTGCTCTACGGAATCTTTGTCCGACAAGATACCACAGCAATGTAAAAACCACATTGACCAAACTATTCCGATTATTCCAGCCAGGTCAATAATAAAATATACCACTGGTGTGACAACAGGTCGTCAAGTTTGGAAGTTACGCTAGTGCAGTAGAGTTACGACACGGAGCAGAAATTTGAGTGTGTATTTCATGTCATCTATGCAGGTTGTGGGACATTTCAGTTCAACGGGAGGTCAATTGTCTCAAAGACATTTTACCTCTCATCTGGAGAAAGCTTCTTCAACCCAAAACAGAGGACACTCGAAGGCATTTAACCTTTACCGGGGTCACTGGGGTCACGTGTGTGTGTGTGTGTGTGTGTGTGTGTGTGTGTGTGTGTGTGTGTCATTGACTCCAAAGAGTCAAAGGCTGAATTTACACTGTAGGTCCAAGCGCCTAATTCTGATTTTGTGCCTACATATATTGAATTGCTTTGGGGTTTTTTTTTTGCTGCCTATTTCCATGCAGATTTCAAGTAACACATATCCGATTAGGCTGTGTTTACACTGACACAACCCACGTGTGCAGTCCAAATTGAATGTAACCGACTCCACAGGCATCAACATCAGGCAGTGACAACACGGACGTAAATGATAATAAATAACTAATTCAAATATTAACTGCGATTGGCCAGCTCCCACGATATTAGTGAAGATGTTGGATGGGTGGTTAATAAAAATAAGCTTTAGAGAGCATTTAATTGGCCTGGGCTGATTCTTCCCCCGCACTAATTTAAATGAGGTTAACCTTCATATTACTTGACTGGCTGCCATGGGCATTTATTTTGCTCATTTAATGCTGCACTTGCATTGGCAGACACCCGATGCATAAAACATTTTCATTCATATTTGGAAGACGCCTGATTTTGATCTGAAGATATCCAATTCAACGCAGTTTTTTTCTCTCTCTTTTTATGCTTCCATGAAGCGTCTTCCTCTTTAGATGTAGCAATGTCAGTTACAATGGCCTAGAATAGAATATGCCCTTATTAGTCCCATAAGAATAGACAGAATACAATAATATGTGCACTGCATAGACGTCACTAGAATTGGTGGTTTCCTTGTGTTGAAAAAAGAAAAAGCCACAATGCTCACTGAAATAGCTTGAAAGTCACAAGACTTGAACTTGCCAAAATGTATAATGACAGGCAACAGCGCTTCTTCTGGCAGATGAAGCAAAACTGGAGTTTTTGGGGGCAAGTCACAACAATGCAGACAAAAAGCGGTACACTTGCTCTGAAACATTGCTCTGGGGCTGCTTTGCCGCATCATGTACAGGATGTCTTCAATTTTTGTGGGTTAGAGTGAAATCCCAAGACTATCGAGGCCTTTTGGTACGGAATGTGCAAAAAGCTCGGTCACAGCTTCAACCAAGAATGGTTAAAAACAAAACACTGGATATTTTAAAGAGCCTTTTGAAGGAGCTGAAGCATGCAGTTTGCACAAGGCACCCTTCAAACCTGAGACAGCTGGAGCAGTTGTCAACAGATGCACAGGTCTCATTAAGAGTTAAGCCTGGATGTGAGGGCACGACGGATAAAATCGATCGCAACGGCATAGCTGAGAATTTTCACGTGGACTTGACGGAGGTTATTTTGGGATTCCGAGCATATCGTTGCCCGCCGGGAGCTCTGGAGCACAACATTGACACACAACCTCATATAAATAAACCAAACAGGAGAGGCAATCAGTCATTGCAGCCACATCTGTAATAATGCAAGGCCCCCGAGAAGCCATACAAACAAACAAACAATAGCAAGAATGAAATTACCGACTTGAATGTACTTTGAATAAGGGAGAAAGCAAAACGTCAACCTTTACTCATCATTTTGTAATCACTTCCACAGATGTGTCTCTTCATTTTTCTTTCGCGATAAATGTGTTCAATTGTAAAGAGACTTGATAGCCAGCCTGTATTACGCTTTCATCAGAATGCCTCCGGGATCAAGCATTCCAACACAGTTTACACATCACATTTCTTGCCATGATAATATTGGCTCATTTGAGCGCTGTCTGTGTCATACACTGAGCCAGCCTTCATCCCGCCAACTTTATTGGTGGGCCAATGGCAAGTCTGAATCTCAAATCTGTACTTACGGTATCCGTACACAGTTTCGGTATAGGTAAGGACTCAAGAATGAATACTTGCACTGTTATCCGTCCGGGACAAAAAAGTGGAATCGAACATCCCGAGAATTAACCAGAAATACAGTCGAGACGTTGTTATTGTGGTCAAACAAAAACAGTGCCTTTCTTTTTAAAAGAAATATCCCCAAACTTTTGAGAGACAGTGCATACGTACAATTATTTACATTAATTAATTGAACCTATTTTCAATGACAAAAATAAATAAATAAAAAGGAATATTTGGGGGGGAGACTAATTTAATGCAACAAATGTGCATTTTTTTTTCTCTTCACGTAGTTCATTTTCATTGATTGTATGAAAAGAAAAAAATATTGATATGAGCATAAACTCAAAGGATACTAGAATAAAATGTCAATTTCTACCAGCAAGACTACAACTTTTTTCCTCCAAAAACTATCATTACTAAATATATTGCTTTTTTCTTGGATCATGAAAAGTTGTTGTTTTTTTACAGCGCATCAGCAGCGGAGCGCAAATGCTGGCGGATCCTGATTTTCGTGAAAGCGCAACGCTCGCTGCACATTTGCCAATTTGGCAGACGGATCTGCGACAAGCTGGGCGTTTTGGCGCAGCAAGGGTGTGTCCTTGGAGAACTGCCCAACGGAGTGACAATTTATTGGTAGAAATTTAGGCCGGCTCAGACCACGTCTAACTGCCGGCTCATTCTAGACCGCTGGTCTAACGTGATTTTGGTGAATTTGATCAGAGCACGGGCAGACAGACACCGAGGTCCGCAGACGTCTTTAAGTCACCAGCGGTTATCTCCAGCTTATTCTGTATTTAATAAGGGTACCCGCTCACATTGTCTGTTGCCACACCGGGCAAGATCAGTGACAATGCTCCACTCACGCAGGAATCGCTGCGATTACGCTTCGTCCTCTTCCGCAGAGATGTCTCCGTCGAGACGGTCAGTTGCGCCACATTTAAAGGGAAGGAGAGGAGCCGCTTTGATTGGCGCCGAACGAAGTCAGCTGTAAACACTCCCCCAGTGGCACAGCCCGCCCCCTTTCGGATCCGCCGGGCTGCGCTGGTCTACAAAATTCCCAACACCGGTCTACCCTGGCGCACAGTTGCACTGCCGGCCGTGGCAGCTTCACGCCAGTCACGAATTAAACAAATTCTCGTAATATTCCAACTTAACTCTCATATGAATAAGTCTTTCTTGGAACATTACAATTTTATTGGTATAACTAACTTTGTGACTTTTTTCTTGTAAAGACTTTTTTACTTCTTACATCTGGAGTAAACAGTCAAATTTGACAAGACATTTCCTCAAAATTGTTTTTTTGTTTATTTTTCATGTATATATTTTTATGTTTTATTTTTATTTTTGTGGACACAGCCAAAGGACGTTGTACACATAATCAGCTTGAAAAAAAAGAAGGAAAAAAAATATGCCGACCACATCTCTCATTTGGAAGAAGCGCTCGCACTTGTTCAAGGTTGGCAGTGTAAATACCATCTGTGCACTGAAAAAAAAAAAAAAAGCCCTTCAGCTGAATTCCACTTCTTCACAGGCAAAGCAAATTATATGGTATTTTTTTGGTGAGATTTTTAGCCTAGCAGTTTCACTGAAAAATATAAGAGAGCGGACACGAATGCCGTCGTCGCCGAGCCGCTGCATATTTCGTGTGGTTAAAGAACCAGAGGGCCACGCTCGCGGATCCAGAAGCTTTCCTGACATTATGTGTGTGTGTTCCAGTCACGTCATTTCACAGATGACGTCCATACGATGGGCTTTGAACGTACGCTACAAATCCTGACATGCTTCTCGCATGCATCATTGGGAGTAAATACGTCAAATGAATTGGTAGGGTACGATAATAAGAAACTCAGGTTGGACCAGGCAGGGTTCGGTTGCCCTAATGGGGCCCTGATAAGAGCGACACATGATCCAGGCCAAATCCAAACACTTTGAACTGCCCGCGTAAATGTGAACGGAATCTTTGAATCATTTTTGCATGCGTGGGAAAAATAATCTCAAAATTGAAATAATTCAAAAGCTTCAAAAGGACATCGCAGTGTTCATTTACTGACTTTTTCCCCCCCTCTATGATTTATCTTTGTTTAAAAATATTATTGTAATATTATGACTTTGAAAACGGTGGCTTTGTTCTTTTTAATATTATGCTATTGTCAAATATGACTTTTTTCTCCTAATATTACAGTTTTTAAATTACAGCAATATTATAACTTCCTTGTACAACTGCTACTTAATTCTCAGAATACTGAAACATTATTCTCTCCAAAAGATATATATATATTTTTTTGTTTTCCTTATAACTATGGAATAAGACTGACATTGTGTTAGCTTTTATTCATAGCAAAACCTTTTCTTGCAAATGACAATTTTATTCTCATAATATTTATTTATTTTCCTACATATAATTGTAGGATTTTATTCTTGGAATGTTATCCTATTATCCTTCCTATGAATAAATTAATGTGATAAGGAAGTAAGTGAGGAGAGGGTTTTTGTTTGCCAGAGGACGGTCTGCCGTTTCTGTTGAGGTGGGAGACAAAATGAGGACAGGGTCAGCTGACACTGATGGAGAGCCTGTTCTCGCACAACACTTCATAAATTAGCTGTCTCAAGTTAAGTCAAAGTTGTAATTTTACAACAATGAACTCAGAATATTTACAAAAAAACAAAAAAACAAAACAAAAGCTGGAATGTTACGAGAGTAAACTCACATTTTTATGTAATTTTTAAAATGTATTTATTCTTGTAAAAAGAAATTGCTCGGATAATAAAAGAATAAAGTTTAAATAAAATAATTATTATGAACAAAAACTAAACTAATACAATGGTAATGTTGCATAAAGCACAATATTTCCCGAATCAAGCCATAGTTTTAGAAGGATGAAGTCCTTTCTTTTTAGATTCAACTCAAAAACAGGTCATTTGAAAGAGAATACAATTGTAACATTTTGCGAAACAAAGTGTTTATTTCACAAGACTTGAATTGTACTTTGTGAAAAAAGTAATTTTACAAGAATAAAGTCGTAATAAGGAGAAGAATCACGTCATTTTTTAAGAATAAACACCAAAAATATAAATTGTAATTTTCAAATTCCTTTTAAAATGTTAGATTAATTGTAGCATTACATAAAAACATGGGCCCTTAAAAAAAAAAAAAAAAAAAAACAGGAGATTTTGCGAGAATACAAATTGCGGGAATACAAATTGTAATATTATGAGAAATAAAATCATATTACACGAAAAAGGCTCATTTAGCGAGGATAAAAATGCAATTAAATCCTTTAGAACTAAGTTGTAAAATTTTGATATGTAATTTAAGACATTTCTGACAATAATAAAGCCCTAATATTTTGAGAATAACTTCATAATATTACATGGACAAAATTGTTATTTTACAAGAATTATAAATTCTAAAAATTATATTCTAACATTACAAGAAAAAACATCTTTAAATGACAATAAAACTAATAAAATGATGGGGGCCAGAATGTTCCCAATGAGGGCTAAAAATAATAATTTATTTCTGATTCCTGCTTCGTAAATGTGAATACGCTGTGCTTTCTTTGCTCCTCTTGTCAGCAAAGTATGAGATGGACAAAAGAATTTGGGGTAAGGGACGACATCAATTTGGAATTTACGACAGGGAATTTCGTGACTTGTGAAAGTAATCCGCACACTGAGAAAATAATAGCTAGTCGAGGCTTGAAATATTCGGAAAGAAGCACGTTGAAATTGAAAAAGCTTTGTTTTCTTTCGACAAACACAGACGCAGACTTTCCACTCTTTGCTTTGGCATCTGATGTGTCCACGTCCCTTTTTCTTCTTATTTTTGTCGGTCACGGCTCGGAAAAAGGAAAATCTCAGGGAGGAAGCCTGAGCAAACAGTCCGAGCTAAACGCAGGAACATCAGTGAAACTGGCAATTAATTGTGCCGGCTGCGACGTCGACATCGGTGGGAAGATCCTCAGAACCCCGGGCAAAGTGCCCGTTGAATGCACAACAGCCTCGGCCAAGACACACACGAGCAAGTCGGCGCGGCGGCGGCGGGCATTTTGCCATACGGACATCTTTGGGGCCAATTCTGAGCCGCCATGTTGGGCTAAAGTACGTCTTTGCATCTGTGCTGGGGAGCTACAACCACTCCGGTGTTAGAAGACTTTGAACTCAAACAATACGATAATGTTGCGGTGTCCTGAGACACGAGTGAGCCGACTTACACATTTTTCGAGATAAGAGTTGTTGTTTGGGTGATATTTCTTTGTAATTTTTTTGCAAAAATGTTCGAAACGAGTGCTGTATGGCGGCAGTGAACTCAACTCAACTCAACTGACTTCACGACAAGCAAATCGTTAACTCCCACCTGAAGTTTACTGATTTTAAATGATTTTGTCTTTGAATTTGTAACAAATACAACATTTTTAATACATTCATATACAGTAGTAGTTAGCAGGTTTATAGTCCTGCCGGACTTCGTTAAGATCATTAACTTCTTTCAGGGCCAGTTGTACTGGAGCACTGCGCAGCCTATATGCGCTTTAGATGCGGAATTAACACATTTACAGTTTGTTTTAATCAGATCAAGCGCTGGTATTTTATCTACAGTTTCAGCTTTGACGTGGTATGCGATATTTGTATGTGTCGTGAAGACGTGCATCCATTGTTTTGCGCTGAAGCGTGATACTTCCAGATGTGCGTTCTTTCCTCTTTAATGGTGATCATTCTAGAAGATGAGAAGAAAATAACGTGTCTTAATTAAATGGAAGTTGTTTAATGGTTTATAGTTAATGTAAAATCAATGGTAATTTCCATAAATTCATCTTTGGTGTTTTGCATTATTTGTTAGCATGAAGCTAGCAGACTTTTGTTGTTCAATTCTTTGGTTTAGGTGTCAGTTTTACAATGAACTTCAGCAGTCTTTGTACACGCACAGTTAGCCTCCTATTTGGGGAATTGTTTGTTATCTGCCGTAATGCAGTTTTCGGCGATGGCAAAATAGTTACTCTGAAAAGTAGCGATACTGAAAACACGTGGTATGGTATCATTTTTGACAGAGCGGTATCACAGTACTTTTGCTAGTACATGTATGCCATATGCAACGCCATTTATGTGTCTGCCTGTTTGTCCCACAAAATATATGGCTGACGGTGAATCAGCGACTAAAAAAGGGCATTTTACTTGAAGAATACAAAAGCCTAACACATTCACTGCCATTGACGGCTTTAGAAGTCAAATATGCATGTTCACTGGGGACGCTGGCAGTGATTCATTGTATTATTAAATGTCATTTTGGTTATTATCAAGAAACCCATGGAAATGGCTAGAGCTAGATATCAGCTCTCATATTAAAAGCGATTGAGCTATTTTTGTTGTCATCGTTATATTTGTCCAAACAAATGTACCTTTAGTTGCACCTGGCATTAAAAATGATCAAGAAACTGAAGAAACAAGAAGTTTCACTTTTTTTTTTCCATGACTATATTAATTATTTCTATATTTATACATACTTTACTCGTACTTAATACTGTATATTTCAAGCTTTTCTAGCTTTTTTAGTGCGCAATATTCTTGTATTTGACTGCATTTGAATTCTCCCATTGTAAACAATACATTGTGCATTGTGGGGTTTTTTTTCATTGCGTACGGTGCCACGACACTCAAAAAGTGGACCAACTATATAAACAATATACGGTTACATCACACTTTGGGTGTTTTATATCACACCTACAGTATCTGTGTACCGTTATATCACACAGCTCCAACCTTAATTGCGCCATATTTGTTGCACTCCACTCGAGCAATCGTGACGATCTCGCCTCACAACTTAACTTCCTGGCAAATGGACTTCATCAGACTACATCAGCCTGTAAAGCCGAAATCCTCACAGGAAACCGTGACTTATTCTGCTGCATGAATGGCAACAGGTGGATAATCGGGTTCATTGTATTTTCTACCATCTAGTGGAAGAGTACTTAATTGCTCTGCCTGTCAATGTACGGCTGTTTCTAATATTTTGGTTGTAGAGCTATGTGAGAGGTTCAAAATACGAGACACCGCAATACAGCGACCAAACGAGCATTGCTGTCGGAATTCTTGCATACAGCTCTGAAAATTCTCCAGATGTCCCTTAAGGAAATGCCAAGCGAGTGTTTATCTGTCAGTGATGTGTGTCAAGCGAAAGCAGCCTTGGCAGGCGACATCAAAATCACATTTTCCCATCAAGCACATGATTGCTTGTCAGAAGATAAGAGGGGGGGGGAGAAGAGGAGAAGTTCTTACCAGGCAGAAAGTGCAGAGCAGTGAGATGAGAAGCAAATCCGGACTGTGGAGCAGCGCAGTGGAGCCCATCACTGACCTGCTGCAGTCACTTCCTCCAGGGGGTCCTCCCAAAGGATGCTGATGATGCTCGGGTTTGAATTTTTCAAAGAGGAGCGTCCGCACGCTTTTATTTCTTTTTTTGTTTGGTTTTACGCCATCTGGCCTCTTTTGCTGCTCATGATCTGTAATCCAGCCTGGGCTTTTAATTTCCTATCTTCTAAACGTTTATAGGCTCAGCAGTGCTCACTTTATTCTCCCCCCCCCCCCCCCCAACCACCCCCCTCCCGCCCCCAATTTTTTTTTTTTTTGCACGTGTGTCTTTTAAACCCCAACCTTCCCTCCCTTTCTCGTGAAATTACATCCACATGTCAGCACTATTTATGTCGCTCTGCCTTCTGCGGTGGGAAGTTCAAATGAGTCTTTGTAGGGGGAAGAGAAAAATCAACGCTGTATTTTTAGGTCTTTTTGAGAGAGAGAAAAAATCCCCCTCACACTTGGAGCCATGACGCTTTATTCCAGCCACGTCTTCCAAAAGAAACGTTAGTTAAATTACAATTTTTAAAAAAAATGATATATATATATATATATATATATATTTATATATATATATATATATATAATAATGACAAGCCGGGTTGTTAGGGGGTTGCGGGGGGAGGGGGTGTCACTCAAGGTTGTCACCATCCGCGGCGATCGGTGGCGCGGTTCCCCATTCCCCCAAAAAAAGAAGAAAAAAAAAACCACTTTTCTCAATAATTACCACTTTTACGCATCAATTTGCGAGGCGTCATCGCGTCTTCCACAGAATGTATGACGCTCCTCGCGAAAGAAAAATCACAATTTATGTCCCCCCACCACCAAAAAAAAAAACACACACAAAAAAAAAAACCTGACAAAATAAAGAAATATAGAGAATGTCCAAAAACCGGTGGCACGCGTGTAAGAACGTCGCGGTCGTGCGCGCTGCTCACGCGCACAAAACAAAAGTTACGTTTCTCGCTCCAGATGTGTCAGACGGGCTTTTCTCGCAAGTCTCGCTCGGCAACTAGTGAGTGCCTATGTGGGCATGGAAAAGGGGGAGGAAGAGGAGGGAGAGAAGGAGGGAGGGAAGGAGGCAGGGAAGGAGGCAGGGAAGGAGGCAGGTTGCAGCCGCTCATTGGCTTCCGCCCTCTAACGTCGGAGTATAAAAAAAAAAAAAAAAAAAACACGACTCCCCGACGTGACATATTTTCTCAGCCCCTCAAACAAACTGTACATTCAACACATCGCGGAGCCTTGGCCAAACCGCTTACCAGCCCCCCAAACCCCCCCGCCCCTCTTCAGCCTCTCAAAGGGCGCATCTTGTAACTCTGAATTACAGAGACAGAATGCAGAGCCCCCACGTTTAAATCAATCTCTTGATTAGGAATTTTCGTATTAACGCCGAGATTCTGGATTTATTTGCTGAGGAAAAACTGTCACACACACACACAAAAAAAAAAACTTTGGTATAAAAAATGGATATAAGAGTTCTCATGTTATTCTGCTAACAAACTGGAATGGCATAGGAGGCCGTTTGCATTATAGGGAAGCGTATAGCAACCATTAAGAATTGATTAATTGTGTGGTACGATCAGCTTGAGGGAACATAGACTAGAATAATTCCCTATTTTAAATAATAGCCCGTCAATGTGTGAATCGCACCCTCATGGTTGGAGGATCAATCAGCCTGGTGATCGATCAAAGCAAGCGCTGAGGAAAACACCCCCCCCCCCCCCCCCCCCCCGGTCTTAATTAGACAATTAGATATCATCGTGAAAGTCCTGAAAGTCATTCATTACTTTTGGTTCTAAAAACTACAAATGTGCAAAAATAAACACATTTTTAACGTAACAGGCAGGAACATATCGAGCTTTGTTCGTCACATTCTGCTCAGCGAGAATTTCTTTGTCTCGTCTTAAAGTCGAAGGCTAACATCAGCTTAACAAATACAAAGACGCGTTTTGTCGATTTTGGCACAGCGTGGCAGCCAATGGGAAGTTGAGCGACATCCACACAGACTGTCGCTATCACAATCGGGTAGAAATTCTAGCTTGAACTAAACATTGGATTTCATTACAAACATTGAAGTTGGCTACTTCGACTTGTTTTATTAGCTAACCAATTTGACTCAGCAAGTTAAAGTAAGTGGAACATGAAAAATCGTATCTTATTCAAACTTATTTTTGCTCCTAAAATGAACACAATGTTGGATTGGCTCAACAAATCGCAATATTTACCTGACTGAACTCAAACACCCACCTTCCGAGCACTACTAAATAAAACACAACATTTCCCGAATATGCAAAAATGATGGTTAGTGATGCGATGAAAAGAAAATTCCTGACCGAAATCGAAAAGTAAAAAATGAGCAGCACAAGGCAGAAAACCAAAAAGCCAGAAAGAAACGACAATGGCAATTATGAGGAAAACTGCAAGTATGGGTATGACTGCAGAGCTGCCAAGCAGTATAAGTTCACTTCCAGAACTATTTGTCTGAATATCCATATTGCTCTCATTATGTCAAGAACATTACTGCGGGACAATTATTGCAGTGCATCATGTAATAGGATACAAATTATTCTGCATACTATTGAACTGAACAACAACAACTAGTTGTACAATGTACAAAAAGGTTTTTGTATATTACATTTGTGTTCAAAAGTCTGCTAAAGCGGCAATCGGCAAGTAGTAATTGATGTCAAAGACGTATGTTTGAAATGACGCATCTCAACTGTTCTCAGATCTTTGTATGTCGCGGAGGAGCTACATTTAGCCTGGGTTGTTAGCGGAAGGTACAGAGATCCCGCCGCATGTTGTCATATGTTTTTGCTCTGCTTTGTGGCTTTTTGACAAGCTCAAGCTAACCAATGACGGCTGTTTCGTTATTACTTGACAACTGCTATTTTTTACGAGTTTTACGAAGGTGATCCACCCAAATTGCTGGTGCATTTTTTCTAAATCAAATGATCTGTGTAAGTTATTTATTGTTAAGGTTATTGATGTGAGATGAGTTTGAAATGATCTGTTTAGTTTGATCATTTGTTATATTTACATTTAAACTATTAATATTCATGGGGGTGTCAATTTTATATGAATTCATAACCAGTTTTAAAAGACTTGTATGAAAAAAAGAGAGCGTACACATTTTCCACGATCAATGCACAAATCTTAACGGACATATATATATATATATATATATATCAATAAAACAACATGTTCAGGGTCCTGTCAGCAGCATGTGTCGTCATGCACCAAAAAGCAATTTCCAAACATGAGCAGCTATTATGGAAATCACACGGTGGGACCATCACGGCTGTAATGGCTGCAACATTTCACACACACACATTTGACACACTTTGGGGTGCTCTCGAGGTAACGGGTGGGCTGTAGAGTTTGGTCAGCGACTGTGGCTCTGAGGAAAAGTGAGCACCTTGTACTTACGTGTCAGTGTTGTGTGATAAAACTGAGCCTAATGCAAGTATTGACCGCTATACGAGGTGTGTCAGAAAAGTGAAATGGGCAATAACAACCGAATTGGTCTGAATTAGTGACTGAGTGCACTGTTTCATAACAGACTTTCCTTGACGCTCTCATCGGCTGCTTGGTTTTGGTTTTGCTGAGCGGTAGCGTTGACACGGCTTGTGATGGGTTTTTTTCACACGTTCCTCGAAAAGCCACCAAATCAAAAGCAACAAGGGCGTAGACGTATGGAACTACTCCTTGAAGTATTTTTTTTGTGGGGGGGGGGGGGGGGTAATCTTGATAACAATGTCAATGGCTAAAGTAGCAAACGTAATTGCTTGTGCTGTTATGTACTGGCACTACCACTAATGGACTGCTCTTAAATGAATCTTCGAAGGGTATCACATAAAACTTTCAGGGTAGCGCGACACGCAGTCAACGGCACCAGCCGCTTTGGATCCAAGAGGAATACAAATAACGAATCAGAACATAATAACAAGTCATTGTCAGCTGTCGTTTGATGGACATCCAGCAGCAGGAGATGTATGACAGCCATGCATCTGATGAGCAATCCGGACATAGTTAACCATTGTCCTTCATGTCTTCTCATCAACGCCTTCTTCTGGCCGCCACGTCTTCCACAATGCTCAGCACAGCCTAGCCTTCACGTGCCCATTATGGAAAGGTTATTCCTGAGGTGAGGAGATAGAGCAACCGTATGATTGCTGTCATAAACAAACAGCCAGCACGGTGACACGTGACCTTCCATTCTTTTGCTGATTTTCCACAGAGAAGATTGTGGCCCCCGCAGCGTCTGGGAGCACTGTCCAATATGTACGTGAAGAACGGGGTCATTTGAACTGGACTGAACTGCATTGTGCATTTGCGCCGCTGGGACTTAGCAGCCCCATCCCTTAGAACTTAGCAAGACTTGAATACAGAGAAAAAAATGGCCAAAGTCCCACGCCGCACTACGCTAAACTTTCGTTCCTTGACCTCGAAACGAGCGCGTCCCCTTGTTCTTGTATCCTTCCCAATCCCTCGCACTTTTGATTAGTGCCTGTTGTAATGGAAAAGCAACGGAGCGGAGGCCAGGCCAGACCACGCGAGGCCGGGGTAGTACGGGGCCAGGCCCTTCTGGAACTTGTAATGGAAACGCGCCTGTAGTGTAAACGTTGCCTTCGGGCTGGCACACACAAAAAGACAAGCAGGCGGTATCAGTTCCGATTCTGCCCCTTCCCGACCAACGACGTCAAACCCCAAACGATCTTATGTCTTGTAAGATTATCCTATAACACGGAAACGACCGTAAATCCAAATGTCTCACCCAATGTTGTTCTTTTTTTTTTTATTAAGTCTTATTGAGTTGAGATGTCATTGCCATTTAACAAACGGTCCCGCCGGCAAGCTCCTCAACTCACTTGATCATAGTTCTTTGGCAACAAGATGCCAAAAGATGGCGCTAAAGCAATACTTTGACTGGCCTGAGCACACACACAAAAAAAACATGATTTTTTCAGCGAATAATGGAGGATAGAGTCCAATTAAATAGAACAAATATGTGGGGGTTCACTGTATTGGTATACAAGCACTTAATAAGACAATTGTCCAAAATATGGCTGTCGAGTGGTGCGTTTCGAGAGTCACCCATGTTAACAAGTACAGCTGATATTCTCTCTTGAATGCGACTTCATTTTTCTTAGAAGTTCTTTTTCTCTTCCTGACAAAGCTATACAAAGACTTCTTGAATTGTCTCATTTTTTCTTTACTCATTTTGCGAGCTTGTTTTTTAATATGACCGATGCAAATTGGATTGACGTATACAGAGGTTCAGTTGGATGCTTTCAGACTCTGATGAGCAACAAAATGTTGTTTTGTACAGTCTGCGCGGCCCCCTATGAACCAACAAATTGTGTCTTTGAGCATCGTGTTGTTACACAACACTAGTTTGAGTGGCACATTTCAAACTGCGATGGGGGAATTGCATAACAGCGACTAGAGAGGACGCAGCTGCTTCCAAGGTCGTTCAAACAATCGCCTTTGTCGCAGCCCGGAGGAGGCCTTCTTTTCCACACGGCGTGCCAGTGGCACAACGCGGCCCGATCCAGAATAGCGGAGTGTCTTGGATGCTCCGAGAGCTCGAAGGGATGCAGTCGGTCATGCGAACGGCCGCCGGTGTGACGATGACGAGCGCCTGGCGGGTAGGGCGGGAAGCTTTTGCATGCGACGTACGTCGTCTCCGAGTCGGCCGCAGCCTGACGTCCGCACTCGCTGGCTATTTGAAAATAATCAACCACAATACGCATTTGGATCAGCACCAACTTTGACACCTTCATGTGTGACACACACGTCACAGTCAAATTTACTACATAAACGTACTTAATCCCCTATTGGGCTGTCACTATCGAATCTTTTTACAATTGATTCTCTTTGATTATTGATCGAATGAACGAACAATAATCCCCTCACCCCTCACTATTACAATTTGTTGTTGTTTTTTTGCCACGGATGCCGCCATTTTTGCCCAGTCTCTTCCTTCCGGTTGAGTCATGAACACAGATTTGAGGGAGACTTGCAGTTGTCGAGACGTTGTTCTGGGTTCCTTTGTGGCCTCGCTCAACCAAACTTCCCCGGCGAAAGGCAGGAGTTAAGGAAGTTCCGCCTACACGCGCACTCACTCACCCACTCCGCTCGGATCCCCCGACTCGCTAATCCAATCACAAATCTAACAGCGGCAGGTTGTGGGAGTGCAAAGGTAAAATGGCAGCGCCCATGTCTGCTACTTTGGCTCGCCATAGTTTCGCCAAACTCGGACCTTGATGATTTTGATGTATCTTTACATATTTTGTCATTACATTTTAAAATTCGGTTAAAAAAAAAAAAATAATAATAATAATGTTTTTTTAAGTTGAGAGAAATGGCCTGAGACTGGCTCATGGTGGGACATTTTAAAACACCTCTTTTACAAAATGTGATTCCTACAATTCATGTCATTTATTGTATTTTTATTTGTAGAAGACACTTTAATAACCCTACATTTCGTTATATTTAAAAAAAATTAATTTCATGTATTTATTTATAGTGTCTATTAATGCAATTTATATACACACTATGTTTATTATATTATTTTCCACGTCCCCCCCCCCCCCCCCCCCCCCCCTTTTGCCGTGGCTCGTGATGGGACATTTTAAACACCACTTTTTACCTTCCTTCACTTATAATGGGCTGTAAATAAAAAAACAATTACGATCACAAATCTGCACCAAAATCTAAAATCTAAATTTAATCAGGCCCCGTCCCTCTACAAACTTTCAAAATGCACAAGCAAAAAAAGATGCAGTCAATCCACGGCTTATTATAATAATCATTTAATAAATTCATGTTCCGATGCGCTGTCCCTTCAGCTCTGTCGACAGCGAGAGATAAACATAATTTTTTTAGTCCCTAATGCGTATTTAATGGGTATTGCTCCCTCAAGCCAAAATTGTGCTTTGACGCACGGGCAAACAAGCTGAAATTTCTCCATAAATCACAACAATGTGCTACAATGAGCTAAATTGTGGCGACAGGTTGCGCTCATGTTAATGTTTGTTTTCATATCAGCCCGTATATTATATTAATTGCTCAGTTATGCATAAACAAAAGCCAAATGTCCCAATCAAACATTCAATCTATGCACGCATACCCACCTACTCATAGAATTATAGAATTCCAGGCATTTCTTGATTCCAGCGAACCCGCTTTTCCGACATCCATGATGGTGTCAATACCCACTCGGAACTTTGTCCTAAATAGAAACCCAAGGCCATATCCTTTTATAGAGCTGCCACTGTTGTTGGCAGCGTCAGCAGGCATGTAAGGGGTGGAGGTGGCACCTGGGGGCACCAGATAAAGAGACCTCATGGGCCACGGCGAGCCACTTCCAGCTGGAGCGAGCAGCCTCATCTCCTCTTGACAGCGTCTCGCCATGGCCCCAAAGAAGAAGGACGAGCCCGCACCTGTGGCGGCCCCCAAACCGACAGAACCTGAGCGCCCCAAGACCCCCGTGTTCAACCCTTCGTCAATCACGGTAAAAAACAAACAAACTTCCACACAACACTCGTAACTTAAGGGGTTTATTTGCCACAAGTGTTGCCATTGTGGCCATGCAATCACTTTAGTGTGCATAGAAATGAACAACAACTAGCTAGTTCACAAGTGTCAAACTCATGGCCCGGGGCTAGATCCGGTCCGCCACATCATTTTATGTGGGCCGTGTAAGCCAATCATGTGTCAACCTCAATTGTTGATTCTTGTTCAAATCTGGACCAAAAATCCAAATTGTCATATGTAGTTAATAAATAATAAATCGTATTTTATTTAGGGTTACCAAACCCCTTTTGACAGTGACTCCAACAAGAGTTGAACAAATTATTAGCCTATCCAAGACTTTTGATTTCAAAATTAGTTATCCATCAATTTGCTGTGCATATGTAATAATATGATGAAGTGATTAAACATGTCTTTGCTTTCACTGTCATAACGGCTCTCTGAGGGAAACCTTAAGTACAGGGTGGCTCGTGACAAATGATCACTTTGACATGCCTGGACTAGTTGGGGGGGGGGGGGGGGGGGGGGACATAGCATCTATTAATCAAGAAAAAAAAAGTAAACTAATAATAACTAGAAAATGTATGTCACTCAAAATGTTGTGCGAATGCTTAACCATCGTTTCACCAGGCTCGATGTCAAAGAACAAAAAAAAAAAAAGTCCAAATCAAAATATAGGACTGTAACACTGTAACATTGAGATGTATTTAACACAATTGGGGAAAGCATAATAATATCCATTCATAAAAAGTGTTAATGACAATAACTACCAGGGGAGGCAAAAGATACAAAAGACTGGCAGTGAGGCTCCTGAAGAGCATTAGGGACACCCTGTGAATGAGACGCAGTAGTGCACTGCTCTAGTCTGGAGTGAAGCCACACATTACCATATTCATTAGATATGACAATAGCGGACCACCCACGACACATTTATATGAAAATGTATGTGTGTGTGTGTGTGTGGTGGGGGGTAGCTATAGATTTGTGATATCGTCCATATTTTGCTTTGTAAGTATGCGAATAAAGTGCTGCTTTTTTTAGGGTGGGGGGGGGGGGGGGGGGGGGGGGGGGGGGAGTCGAGCTCAGTTTACTGGAGGGTTAACGAGAAAAGGATTAAAGTAATCTGGCTCAAAGTCCCATTTTTACACTCTTTCTGAGATGCCGCCAAACAGGAACGTATGTTGAAGTGACACATCTCGACTGACAGACCGACTTTGTCCAACGTTGGGGAGGAGCTAAGATTAGCCTGGGTTGCTAATGGAGGTTACGGAGAGTTGTCACTGCATGTACACGCAGATTTCCGGTGCATTTCTTTTCTAAATCAAATCATCAGTAAGTAATTTATTATTAAGGGTAATGTTGTATGACGTTTAAGAAATAGTATTTGAACTGTTTTGAGATCATATTTTGTAGTTATTTTCTGTTGAAATTGCGAATATATAGGCAATTGAACATTTTTTGGTTGGGTTGTTTATTACTTGTGGCTTTTTTTACTTTTACGAATAGTTTGAGTTTACTGAATATGTCATTCGTCATAGGTGCTTATTATTGACTTTCAATTAGAACTCAGCCTCGCAAAATCATATTTGTCAACTTTATTTCATATTTTCTTGGCAACCAGGTCCATGTTTAATTTTTTGTGGCTTTTTTCTAGAATTTTTATGATCATTACAATGTAATGTGCACAGTGGACGACTGGCTAGCACATTCTGAGGTCGTGGGTTCAAATCCAGGGTCCGGCCTTCCCGTGTGGAGTTTGCATGTTTTCTCCAGCTACTCCGGTTTCCTCCCACATTCCAAAAACATGCAATACTGTATATATATTCCTTACTTGAAAAATATTTAAGATTATTTTGCATTTTGGTGACTTTTTGTGATTTTCTTTCTTTTTTCTTTTACTCTAATCACTTTCTTTTCGATACTTTTTTAATTTTTTTATTTTGTGATTTTGTGCTGAAAATTGTATTTTATTTTGTGACTAATTTTCTGAAAATTGTTTTTGTCATTTCAATTCATTGCCAGCGGGTTTTTCGAGAATATTTAAGACTCCCCCCCCCCCCCCCTCATTTTATTGATTACTTTCATTTTTATTTTCCATGTATTTTGACAAGTTGCTTTGCGACAAATTGATTTGTATGAAATAACACAGCAGCACGCATGAACTCATGGGCCTCATGTGAACCCCCGACCTTGCTGGAGCCCCCCCGACCCTGCGGTGGTGACACGCGGCACGGTCTAAAATTAAATAGACAGTAGCTGACAGTGGAGCCAAGGTCAGCGACAATGCGCCGCGATGACAGCAGGGCTGCAACTCGATCCAATGAAAGCACGGATGTTGTTGGGGTTTTTTTTCTTACGCCCTTTTTAATCTGATACGTGTGGCCTTTTTTTGTCTCTCCAGCTGGAATTCACCCCCGAGCAAATCGAAGGTATGCTTTTAAGGCCGTCATCTTGCATGCTATTTGTAGAAGAGCGAAGCGGGGCGCTGACTAATCTCATTACTAATGTGCGAAAAACATTGAGACAACAGCTGATCGTCCGGTGTTTCACTGGAAATCGACACATCCATTCGTTTTGAGGCTCCTCCTTTGTCTGTGTAGATTCTCCGACATCCAGGTTAAGGTACTCCACAAAGGTTGAATTGAGCTAACTGGACTCTTGTTTGTTGAAGATGTTTCACTTTCACCTTACAGTGAATTTAGAGATTTGTTGCTAAATGTAAATGGATAAAGAGAATTGCTGAAAACGCATGCCATGCATAAAAATGCATCCTGCCGCTTTAGAGCGCCTTGTTGTTGGCTGTGAGTGTGTGCACATCAACGCAGAGAAAGGCGGAAGAGCGAGGATGGGGGATTTAAAAAAATAAAAAAATAAAAAATGTTGTCCAACATGACAGCCAATGTGTAGAACGGGGCTGCTTAAGAGCGCCTCGTTGTCGGCTGTGAGTGCACGCATGTCACGGAGACAAGGTGGAGGAGCGAGCAGATTTTTAAATATATATTTTTTTTAAGTCCAATTTGACAGGCTGCCTGTGGATTACAGAGAAAAAAAATACCAACTAACTCACCTGCCGGGCGAGATTTCACCGTTCACAAAAATAGACTCCGTAGTGATATGTAGGCAAAAGATACAAGAGGAAGTAGCATCCCTTTTTCAGCAGGGCGTGGTTTCGTTCATTCAGTGGACACGCCTACATCATGCGAGGCCACAGACAAGTGCTTGATTTTTGACAATTTTGAAGACTCATTTTGGCAATTTATTTAATCCTTCAAATTTGCCAGAGTTGTTAACATTTTTCTCCGTGCTGTGTCAAATTTAGAAGACGTTTGTTGACTTTACAGAGACTTTGAAGTGTGGAGTCTCCCTATGTATGTCTCTGGTGGGTGTTTGCTGTCGTCGAAGCGACCGGTGAACGTTCGTTCGTCTCCCTGGCAGCAAAACATCTTATTAGCGGTCCCTCTTCCCGTGAAATGAGACAATCTTTCGGGGAGAGATGTCAGATGAGATGCGACGGCGCAGTCATCCTCCTGTTTAAAGAGGGCCTTTTTAGTTTGACATGGATGGAAACCAGTAGGCCTCCCAATCTAGAATTTTGACTTCGCTGTCCGCAAAGGAACGGCCGTCATTTTCAAATGCAAATGGAAGAGGATAAATCAAAAAGAAATATCACGCTGGCTTCTGCATGGTTTTGGTTGATGCGTAGTCACTTTAATGTGATTGATTTTTTTCTCTCAAACAGACTTCAAAGACGCATTCCAGCTGTTCGACAGAACTCCCAACAGCGAGATGAAGATCACCTACGGCCAGTGTGGCGATCTCATTCGAGCTTTGGGACAGAATCCCACCAACGCCGAGATCATGTACGTGCTCGGGAGGCCCAAACCTGAAGGTGTGTACATAATTGTCCTTACATTTTGGCAAGGATCTGGATAAATGTGCTCTTGATTGAGTGCAAGTGTGTACCTAATAAAGTGTCCTCCGCCGCAGACATGCAGTCCAAGATGCTGGACTTCGAGGAGTTCCTTCCCATCCACCAGCACATCTGCAAGGCCAAAGACCGGGGAACTTTCGAGGACTTCGTGGAGGGCCTGCGGGTGTTCGACAAGGAGGGTAACGGCACCGTCATGGGCGCAGAGCTGAGACACGTCCTGGCCACGCTGGGTAAACATCATCATTTCGTTGTCATCTTATGCAGTCATGTCATGAGGAGGAGTTGACAGTTTTGGGGGTCTTTTAGGTGAAAAGATGCGAGAGGACGAGGTGGAGCAGCTGATGCAGAACCAAGAGGATGCAAACGGATGCATCAATTATGAAGCTTTTGTCAAATACCTCATGGCTTCTTGAAAAAAAATTATAATCATTTCAGAGTCATTGCCCATTGTGGGGTTTCCTACTTCAGTTCACTGGGAAAAACAACATCATCTTAAGTGTGAATATCATTCGATATGTCCAAAGATTATCGATAAAGTTTTCCCTGTTCATAATGTAAAGCAGAGAAGAAATAAAGAACATTTGAAATAAATACGTTACGTATGAATGTGTAATTGTTTCTACTTACCTGCACTTTGCTTTTGGGTATGTATTCTCTCCCCACCCCCATTCCAGTCTTTAGTTAATAAAGACAGCAATAAATATACTGGAATTAAAAATGACAAAATATTTTATATTTAAAAATAAGAGTTGTATTATCATGAAAGTAAAATGATACTTTCAATTTTAAAATTACAATACTGATTTATTTCAATACAATTATACAAACATTAAATTATTCAAAATTATTAAATTATAATTTTATAATGACAATAGTGTTTTATTTTTTCTTAAAAAACAAAATATAGCAATATTTTAAAGATTCTAACTATATACTACTTCTATTAAGATTTTCCTTAGCCGAATAGCATCGTTGCCATCGTTGTCATGTTTGAATATTTTCGGAAAACGCTAAACACAATTTTTAGTAAGTACATTGGAATTTTTATTGCTTTAATAACAGTAAGTAAAAATAACTAAGGCATTTATCCTATTAGGGTAAATGTGGTATAATATGCTATACAATAAATAAAGACAAATCTTAAATATGAAGCTTTTTTTTTTTTTTTTTTTTACATAAAAGGATTCCACATTAATCCATTTTCTCAACATGTATTTATTTTAAATATAATTTATACATACATATATAATGAACATCAAAACATTTTAATATAAATTATAATAAATGCTTTTATTTAAAAAAAATAATTCATCATAGGAATATTAAAACAGCTTTTTCAATGCACATTACATTAAATTATCAGATGGTAGATTATTATTAATACAACAGAATTTCTAATTTATAAAGACATTTCTATCATTCTATTTTTTCGAATACATTAGTACTGTACAATTGGAAATGTAAGGTAAATTTGTATTTTTTTTAAGTTGTAACTGTAATCTTTGGCCACATGAGAGCGCTGTCGTTCAATTTCATTTCATCTACTTTTTTTTTTTACACAAAGTGACAGTATGTATTTTCGTATGCTAGCATTTTACAGTCAGTCTTCAATACTGTATATGTGAAACAAACAGAGGGCCGAAATTACTTTTTCAAGAAGGATGACAGTCGAATTTCAGCAGAGTTGATTACATATACGATAATTAGAATTTCAAGAAAGCTATAAAATGAATTATAAATACAACCCCAATTCCAATGAAGTTGGGACGTTGTGTTACACATAAATAAAAACAGAATACAATGATTTGCAAACCATGTTCAACCTAGATTTAATTTAATACACTACAAAGACAAGATATTTAATGTTCGAACTGATAAACTGAATTGCGTTTAGGAAATAATCATTAACTTAGAATTTTATGGCTGCAACAGTGTCCAGAAAAGCTGGGAAACCGGAGTGCCCGGAGAAAACCAGTCATCCACCGTTCCGCCCATTGTTATATCAATATACATAAATATTGAAAATATACCGTATATGCTCAAACATACACAGTATATATAATATAAATACTATATAATCCATCGGAAGTAGCAGTGTCCCTGCGTTATTGTGTTACAGTGCACTGGTAGTGAATAATATACACACACGACCTCTGTCGGTTTGCAATGGCGCTAATATGCTGGAGACGTATTTTAATAAGGACACAAAGACGCCGCAGGCACAATGAAGTGTACTGTTACTGTGACTGGATGCTGACGTTGTGTCTCGTCCCTCCCACTGATTACAAAGCATGGGAAGCAGGATTTGTCACAACAAGGCATTATTATAGCGCTTCAGTGGTATTTAGCCAATTGTTTTGGGGGGGGGGGGGGGCGGAAAGCGCGCCGGTTCCTGGGGGCATTTAAGTGAGGGTGGGCGCTCGGTTTCTGCGCCACTTCACCCGCAAATGTTGGAATTATGGAAGCCGTCTTCCCGCGGAAGTACGCGATAGGCTGCGTTGCTTCGGTTTTAACTCGAAATACAGTATCTAAATGAAATACCTTAAACGGCTAACGCATCGCATGCTAACAACCTACATTGACCTTTAGCTTACTCTTCATTCTGGAACAGCTCGTGCCTCAAAGGACGCGCAAATGTGCAAAAATCTTGTAAGATACGTAGAACGCTAACATGCTAACAGTTGGTATGTTAAAATATAGCAGGATGGCAACCCAAGTACAGTACTGCAGTTTTTTTTCTTTCTTTCTTTAGATCCACCTTTAGTAAGATAGCAAATATAAAAAGCACTAACACGTATCGATGATTTTACGGATGATGATTTTTTTTTTCTTTTTTTTTTTTAGATTTTACAGCTTGCCCTGTAGCAGGGTAATATTTCTAATGAAAACTGATTACATGCTATCATGCTAACATACAAGATAACAACCTGAGTAGAGAAGGTGATTATAGGAGCCAGAGCACAAAGGTATCAAGTTTATTATATATTTTTTTTTATTACTGAAATGCTATTCACTATTTGTAGGTAAATGTATACCGTATTTTCACGACCAGAAGGCGCACTTAAAAGTCTTACATTTTTTACAATTTTTCTCCGCTTGACTGACTGACGGAGCATTTCTTGCCGACACGCTGCTTATACAGAGGAAAAGCGGCCGTGGCTGAGGACAGCATGCGGACGTAAAGGACGTGACGGAGGACGCAAAAGGCATGCCCCCAGCAGGTATATAGCGCCGGTATGTGCAATGTGCAAAACAACATCGGTTTGGCTAAGGACCCCCGAAAATGACTGCGGTCAAGCCAGCCTCCACTTGTAAAGTAGCAATCAAGCCAGCCGCCAATAATTTTGTTCATACTAAGCATTACGGTAATAGCGCTTTGGGCACTGTGAAGATGTAGATAAAGTGCTGTACAAGTGCAGTCCATTTATTTTTCCCAAGATATCAAATAAACTACATTTTTAAATGTATCTCAAGATTCAAATTAACTTTGCTGGTTGCATTCTTTATCCGAAGAGCACTGACGTCTGTATTATTGGAAAACTTTTATTTTGAAGGTGGCTTTCGGCGCGAGTTGTCGACCTATTACCGTAATGCCTAGTATGGACAAAATTAGGGGCGGCTGGCTTGACTGCTACTTTACGAGTGGAGGCGGGCTCGAACGCAGTCGAAAACTGCACCTACGAAGAGACACGCTTACGAAGCACAGTTTAAACTGCAAGCTATCAGTTACGCGGAGGAACATGGGAATCGAGCAGCCGCGAGAGAATTCAAGATCAACGAATCCGTGGTTCGCAAGTGGAGGAAGCAGGAAAACGAGCTTCGCCAAGTCAAGAAGACAAAGCTGAAAAAAAAAAAGAAAAAAAAAATGCGGAAACAAGGCGAGGTGGCCCGAGTTGGAAGACCAACTCGAGCAATGGATTCATGAACTCCAACCGCGGGACGTCGGTGTAAACAGGGCGTTCAAAGTGAAGTTGCGAGCGGCGTGGGAGCGATGGATGACAGATGGCGAACACAGCTTTACTAAGACTAGGAGGCAGCGCCGGCCGCGTTACGCCACAATTTGTGAACGGATTGTGGATGCTTGGGCTAACATCTGCTTGCCCTGTTGTTGGAGCTTCCGTAAAAGCCGACATCACTTCTGAGGAGCCGCACGGCAACGAGACTGACGAGAGGGAACCTGGCGTGCTTGATGGAGAACTTACCCAGCTGTTCATTTGGGATACAGAACATGAGGACTTTGATGGATTTGCGGATGACGATTGATCCCAAAAAATAACGTGCGTACATTGTTAAATACTTCAATAAAGTACAACCGAAGTCAGTTTTGCTCCCGCTGCCTTTTTAAAAACATTGTTTTAGCGTTCATGCATGCCACCGTATGTTTTACCATGCCTGCGCCCAATAATACGGTGTTTGTGTTAAATACAGAAATAAGACCCCGTAACTGACACTGCGCCTTTTAATACGGTGCGCCTTATGGTCGTGAAAACACAGTCAATGGTATTAGTAACACAAGTACATTTACATATATATTCTCTCTCTCTCTCACACGCACACACACACACAAAGACAAGACGCACACAGACAAACAATGTTTGTAAGGCAAAACCTGTGACTTAGCAAACTGCTTTCCAGCAAAAATGTACATCAAATATACAGTATATACAGTATAGTTAGGTCAAAAATGATGTCACATTTCGTTGCAAAGTGTATAATGGACGTGATCGACAGTTAGGACCCGAATAAACAAATACATGTATTTTTTTTCTTGACTTTGTAGACGCTTGCTTTTTGTTAGATGACGTGTTGACATGACGTTTTCGTAATTTTCTTTGGGGAGTTGGAAACAAAATGGCTTTGTTCGCAACTGTTTTAACAAAAATCCAAAATATGTGAGCATAAATATGCTATTAGGCGGTGACATATTGGTTGTATATGAGTAAATGTAGTATTCTGCAACAGTTCCCATACAGTAACGGTGTACAGCGCGATCGCCCAGGTAACGTGACAAACTTGTACAAAATGCTAATATGGTCAAATGTACACATGATGCATAATATGAGGAGTCGTGGAACTGTACACAGTATAACAGACACAAACATTGAACCATTTCTCATGATAAAATGTCATTCATTTACAGTTAAAATCTCCACAAAATAAATACATAAATAACAAAGTTAATGTAAACAAGGTGAGGGATTCGATTTTTTTTCTGTCAAACATGAACTGAGGTTATTTTAGCATATAAAAATGAAAACAGGTAGCTAAAAATCAATTTAACATCCATCCATCCATCCATCCATTTTCTTCCGCTTACCCGAGGTCAGGTCAAGGGGGCAGTATCTTCAGGGAAGCCCAGATTTACCTCTCCCCAGCCACTTCATCCAACTCTTCCGATCCGCCTGTCGATCTCCCGTTCCATTCGTGAACAAGACCCAGAGATACTTGAACTCTTCCACTTGGGGCAGGATCTCATCCACGACCTGGAGAGGGCACTCCACCCTTTTCCGACTGAGGACCATGGTCTCAGATTTGGAGGTGCTGATTTTCATCCCAACCGTCTCACACACGGCTGCGAACTGCTCCAGTGAGAGTTGGAGATCACGGCTTGATGAGGCAAACAGAACCACATCATCTGCAAAAAGCAGAGATGCAATACTGAGGCCACCAAACCTGATCCCTTAACCGCCTCGGCTGCGCCTAGAAATTCTGTCCATAAAAGTAATGAACAGAATCGGTGACAAAGGGCAGCCTTGGCGGAGTCCAACCCTCACCAGAAAAATAAATCCGACTTACTGCCAGCAATGCGGACCAAACTCTGACGCTGGTCGTACAGGGACCGAACAGCCTGTATCAGTGGGTTCGGTAACCCATACTCCCGAAGCACCCCCCCACAGGACTCCCCGAGGGACACGGTCGAACGCCTTCTCCAAGTCCACTAAACGCATGTAGACTCCCATGCACCCTCGAGGACCCTGCCGAGGGTGTAATGCTGGTCCACTGTTCCACGGCCAGGACGAAAACTACAGTGCTCCTCCTGAATCTGGGATTCGACTTCCCAACGGACCCTCGTCTCCAGCAACCCTAAATAGACCTTACCAGGGAGGCTGAGGAGTGTGATCCTCCTGTAGTTGAAACACACCCTCCGGTCTCCCTTCTTAAAAAGGGGGACCACCACCCCAGTCTGACAATCCAGAGGCACTGTCCCCGATGTCCATGCGATGTTGCAGAGGCGTGTCAACCAGGATAGTCCCACAACATGCAGAGCCTTTAGGAACTCCGGGCGAATTTCCTCCACGCCCGGGTCTTTGCCACAGAGGATCTTTTTAACCACATCGGTGACCTCAACCCCAGAGATAGGAGAGCCCGCCTCAGCGATCCCAGACTCTGCTCCCTCATGGGAAGGCGTGTCTGTGGAATTGAGGAGGTCTTTGAAGTATTCTCCCCACAGACTCACGTCTCGAGTCGAGGTCAGCAGTGCCCCATCCCCACGATACACAGTGTTGATGGTGCACTGCTTCCCCCTCCTGAGACGCCAGATAGCAGACCAAAGTTTCCTCAAAGCTGTCCGCAAATCTTTTTCCACGGCCTACACCTGGGTTTTTGCCTCTGCGACCATCAAAGCTGCATTCCGCTTCGTCAGCCGGTACCAATCAGTTGCCGCAGGAGTCCCACAAGCCAAAAAGGCCCGATAGGACCGCCACGTTTTCCGCCACGACAGGCACCGACCACCTTACGGCCACAGCTCCGGTTGGCCACCTCACCAATGTAGGCGCGGAATATGGTCCACTCGGACTCAATGTCCCTCGACTCCCCCGGAACATGAGCGAAGTTCTGCCGGAGGTGGGAGTTGAAACTCCTAATAGGGGATTCTGCCTGACGTTCCCATCAGACCCTCATAATACCTTTGGGCCTGCCAGGTCGGACAGGCATCTTCCCCCACCATCGGAGCCGACTCACCACCAGGTGGTGATCAGTTGAGAGCTCCGCCCCTCTCTTCACCCGAATGTTCAAGACATGCGGCCGCAAGTCCGATGACATGACCACAAAGTCGATCATCGAACTGTGGCCAAAGGTGTCTGGTGCCAAGTGCCCATATGGACACCCTTAGGCTTGAACATGATGTTGGTTATGGACAAGTATTCACTTCATTCATCCTTTCATTTGCCCCCGGGGCATCATAATGGACGAAAGTAGCTCAGTCTGTCAGGTGTTGGGCTTCGAAGTGAAGGGGCAAATGGCAACTGTTGCTGCCCTTAAGCAAGGAATCGTCCCCACCACCCCAGCTCAAGTGATGCGGTGAACCTCTCCTTGCGTGCCTGCATGTGTGTGATCTGGTCCTATGTGTGGTGTGCGACGGAAACTATACATCCGAGCGTGCGTTCAATTACCCGCTGAGGAACTATTGTGAGAATAATAAACTAAAAATTCTAAATTCATGACCACACCCACCAATTGTGTGCTTCACACCAGCCAAGGCAGCGTTGAAACCCCAGTCAGCGGGTTAGGTTCCTGACAAAATGAGCATTTGACAGCAGTTTGCCGTTAAAGCTGGGGACCACACGATCTATGTGCGGCTGCTGGTCCCCACCACACACGATAACCACTGTCTGCGTGTGTGTGTGTGTGTTCACACAGCGGTTGTCTGCTTAATGCTGTGGAAGCTGACCCGCGTCGGGGACGTGGGGATGGACATGGCCCGCGCCACTCGCACCCGCAGGGAGTGATTGTCCTGCCAGCGGTGCCAGCGTTTCCTCACCGCCGAGCGAACCTGCGGTGACAATAAGGGACAAAAAGCAGTGTGTTTGTCTGACAAAAAGCAGTGTGTTTGTCTGCTGAAGTGCCGATGGGCTGGGGGAGGCGGCAAGTATACACGGCGCTGCAAATTATTATGCAAATGATATTTTTTCTTAGATTTTCCTCACGCAACTGACAGTCCGCATAATTTGCAAGTCATCAACTGTTAGAGCAATAATTGGAATGTTTTTTGACCAAAGCTCCCAATGATAACACTATTTGTTTGAAAAATAAAAAAACTTGAAATGCACTGTTCCAAATGATTACGCACAAAAGCGTTTCAAGACATTTTATAGGTTTGCAAGAGCTGAAAATAGTCATGACTTGAATTTGAAGCATTGGGTCAGATGTGCCAGGTCACAAAAGTGTTAAAATGTGTGAAATAGTTTCATAATACAATAATAATAGCTCATTCTTACAGAAAAATGGTACTATTCATGATTTATTTAATTAGAATTAATTAACTATTTATTAAAATGAGAATACATTCATTTTCATTTAAGAATATAGTTTATTAAACAATTGGTTAATCAATAATAATTAAATTAATAAACATACAAATAATAAAATGAGTATTATTTTATAATTAAACTATTTAATACATGTTTTTTTGCCATTTTAATATTTGTCTCATTAAATGATTAAAATTAATTATAAAAAATGACATTTAAAATCATACTATTAAAATATGTTTTATGTATTTTACGTACATTTTAACATGTATTTACTTAAACCACTGGCCAATTACAAATATTAGAAAAAATTACTAAAATTAATGTTCACATATTCATTTCATTAAATAATTGGTTAATTAATTCTAACTAAAGTATAGTAAATAATCACATACAAAATTAGAATGTATTTTACAGAAAGTATTTTACATACACCACCGCAAATTGGAGACGATGGTGTATAATCCTTAAACGTGGTCATTATAGTCATTGCGGGCTATCAACCCTTAATAGACCAAATTTAATAAAAAAAGCGCAACATTAACATGTTTGCTTGGTTGGCACAAAACAATGGCAGCCATTGTTGAAGGTTTATTAAAACAGACACACAAGAGCACAACGTTCACTCCATCTGCATTTCGAGTTTCCACTGATTAGCGAGCACTCAGACTATTTGATTAACGGCGGCAAGCTTGTAAAAGCACTTAGGACAGCGTGAGAGACGAGTGAGGCGCGACCCAATTAGAGTTTGATCGCATTAAACAACCTTACGAAAATGCATCCTAGCTACGTTAGCGCATCGTGTTTTTTTTTTTTTTAATGTAAAGCTACGACACACGAGTCAAACCTGCTTCGGAAAAACAAATTAAGCCAACAGAGATTTTGACAGTTTCTTTGCACTGGGTCTTCAATCCTCTCAGAAATGAATGAATGCGTTATACTCACCTCCCCGTTAAGGAAGCAGTAGAAGACGGACACAAAGAAGCCCTGCGGAACGACACACATCAGCGCCATGCGGTTTAATCACAGCGCAATTAGACCACGCTAACTAATGACATATTATCGCTCTTCAAACAATGAAAGACATTAAATGGAGCAAATGGTGTGAACCCCAGTGTGACGTTTCGAGTCTTCACGAGCTTTCAATAACTTCAAAACTGTGTGTATACCATTTTTAGTGTGTGTGTGTGTACCTTGTAACTGGCTGTACACCACTTTTTGTTTAATTCACGGCTGTGTGTAAACCATTTTGGTGAGTCTGTGAACCATGTAACTGTGTATACCATTTTTGGTGTGCGCAGTTAGTTAACAACTGTGTTTATACCGTTTGTGTGTGTGTGTGTGTGTACACCACTTTCAGTTGTGTGTCACAACAGTGTGTATACAATTTTGCAGTGTATGTATACCTTGTAACTGTATATACAATTTTTGTATGTGCGTAATACTTCACACCTGTGTACATACCATTTGTGTGTGTGCCTTAACTGTGTGTATACCAATTTGGCATGTCTGTGTACTTTTAACTGTGTATGTACCATTTTAAGGTTTGTGCGCGTTTACTACTCATCTGTGTGTATATCATTACCTTGGCATGTGTACACTATATAACTGTGTACTGTATATACTATATTTAGTGTGTGTGTGTGTGTGTGTGTACCTTGTAACTGTGTGTATACCATTTTTAAGTGTGTGTTTAATTTACAACTTCCGGCGTGTCTGTTTACCTTGTAACTGTGTGTATCGTAGTGGTGTCACAAAACCAAAATTCTTACTATGAAACTTATTTTTGTGCGAAGGTGATTAACTGATAATCGAGTCTATAATGTTAGTTGCTTTCCCGTATTCTACTGGGAATAATTGATTAATTACGGGTCAAACAGCCTCCTCCAACAGAATATGTTTGAGTTCCAGTATCTGTATTGCTCAGTGGAATATTTGACGATAGTGAGAGAAGAAAAAATAGCCACAGGAGAGCAATCATGCCCACACGGCCTCCTTATTTGTGACAGCTAAGAGCGCAGAACAGTGTCGGGATGTCTTTCTTCCTCGCATCGTCCTCCCCCTCCGCCGGAAAGTCCCCACGCTCGCACACACGCCCCGGGAAAAGAAAGTTTCGACGAGAGCCAGTAGGGAGTCGGCATGAGTCACGGCGAAAAAAAAGGCGGCGCCCACGTCGCCTCGCGTACCTGAAACGACTGCAGGAAGGAGTTGAAATAGACGAAGACGATCTGCGAGATGTCGTCCCCCCCCGGGTTGACGAAGAAGAGCATGTAGGTGATGCCCAGCAGGGGCAGCAGGACCAGCGTGGCCTTCACGGCCTTTCTGCAAAGGAGCGAGGCCGAGAAGAAACAACTCCTCAGCTACTTGTGCTCAACAACACATCGGCAGATTCACGCACCCTGTAAACATACACCCTAGGCATGTTTTTATAGCATTTAAAAAATGTTTTAAAGGTCTTTAAACACACTTTCTTTCAAAGTCGCACATTTTCTTCATACAGACGCGGTAAAAAGTGTGATATTTTCCCTTTCTAAATCTAGTACGCCGCTAACATGTCTTTAAATGAAAATAATGCACTTCCAGATGGCGAGCAGCTGAACTCCCCCTCGTGAGACGAGCTCGGCTAATGAACCGCGATTAATACCAATATTGCATCCCAGAGCTACTTGCAACACGAGATCTGATCGAAATAAACGCGCCGTCTAATGTGAGCGTCGAAGGCATTTGCGGATACTAAAAAGATCTTTCGAGTAAACAAAAAACAAAACCAAAAAAAAAAAAACTTGAAATAACAGCAATGACATCATTACGACATTAATGAAATGTTTTTGAATTAAATCCCGAGAGGAAGTTCTTCAACCCGAAAGCAGCGATGACAAGCACAATGAATGCGCGCGATCCCAGCAGCTGTGGACTAAATTGATCAAAACGAGCAAAGGCTTTAGATCCATTTCAAAAGAAGCGCTAACGAAAGAAGCCAAAAGAAAAAGCCCTCTCACCTGTACTGGATGGTTTCTGAGGTGGTCGACGCTCTCAGTTTGGTCATCAGTATTCGGACGATATTGAAGAGGAAAACAAAGTTTATCTAGAAAACAAACAAAACAAAAGATTCATCTTTTTCATGGTGAATCCTCAAAATGTTGTTTTTTTTGACGCTCGGCTCCACCCACATTAGCTTTGCAAATTAGCATCAGCCATCGTGTTTGCCAAACTTTTTTTTTTTTTTTTTTGAGCCAAAGCACATTTTACATTTGCAAAATCTCATGGCACACCACCAAACAAAAATGTCACAAAAAGTATCCTGTGGTGCCTTGAGACACAAGTGACCCAACGTACGAGCAAAAATGTTATACACGACGAGCGCTAACTTACGGACGCTAACTAACAAACTTAACTTAGCGTGCTTCACAACAAGCAGCAGTTTGGAAGATGATGAAAAATTCTTCTTTAACAGTTTTCTTTCAATTCAAATCGTGTTAGAGAACCCTGAAATGAATATATTTTAAGGTCAAGTACAGAGTCCTGCAGTGATGCTGACCAGTAGCACAAGAATGACAGGCCCTTGGTAAATGTAGTCGATGTATTTCCCGGGGTCCTTGCCGAACCAGCACCTGTTGGGAGGACACGCACGGTGAACGTCAAGGCAAAACATGTCAATTGTTAGCCTCGTAGCATAATTGACCAAGTCATGTTTCATTTACTGGCACAATATCAATACAAAACACCGAGGCGCTTGCTAATAATTGTTGGTGTGGTGTTTTTTTTTTTCCTTTAAGGTCTTTGTACATTCTGAAGCATTCAGGCCACGGTAATCCGCAAAGGTTGAATTGATGCAACTGGACTATTTTCGTTTGTTGAATTTGATCATTATGCTACCAGACTAATGAAAAGTCTTCGGTTATTCAAACACCTACTTTTCATTTTCATAATACAGCTTCCCGATGCTCCAGGCTATTATTATTGGACACGGAATACCTGAAAAGGAAGGCAGATTTTAACTTTTTGTGTGGTGTTTAATGACTGAATGATTGATATATACCAAAAAAATCTTTATTAAATACATAATAAGAATGCATGTGGCCATCATAAACCATTTTAGCAACAGAGGCAATGTTTTAGGTAACATTTTAACATGAAACACATCAAACATTAGAAGAGGTTTTTTTTCTATTCTCCCTTATTTGCTGGAAAACACCAGTTTGGCATCTTGGTGCCAAGGAACTATGTTGAAGAGCATTGAGGAGTTTCATTCAGACAAAAATAGTGCTTTGCCGCCAACTTGCAGTATCTCTAACCAATTCTAAACCTCAATTACACAAAATATACAATTACCCACCGATTTTCACTATTTGCGGCACCATTTGAGTTAGCGGCATAGTGACCTAGTGGTTAGCACGTCTGTCACACAGTTCTGCGGTTCCGGTTTGAATCTTGGCTGCAGCCTTCCTGTGTGTGAAGTTTGCATGTTCTCGCCCCCGTGCTTCTGTGGGTTAATGAACTTATCTACAATATTTAAATTTATTGCGATGCCCCCCCTGTACAAGTTTGATATGAAACTTGCGGGCACAGTATAAAACTTCATCAAGTGCGACGTACTGCATGTTCCGTGTGTTCCCTTTTTGATCTGGCTGCCCTACAAACTGGAATTATCAAAGAAAAGTGCAGACTTTGGATATTAAAATGGGAAAAAAATCCTCATTAGGTTCAATTTGCATCATCAGGAGTGACAAACGTACTAAATTCTCCATCTGGGACATTAGCTCCAGCATGCAGAGGGGCAAAAATCTTCCCCCGAAACAACTCTAGCATTGCTATTCATTGGCTTCATCCATATTTAGCATGCTCGTTTGTGACTGATTGCCTACAATCATATGCGTGTCTGTGTTTGACCATGAGACCAACACAAGCCGGAGAAAACCCACGCAGGAACGGGGAGAACATGGAAAGTCCAGAAAGGAGGGCCAGAGCCCAGATTTGAACCCCCGACCTTAGAACCGTGATGCTAACCAGGCATCCATCGTTCCACAATATTTAGTATTAAATTGAATGAATAGAAATAATTACACATATTGTATATATAATGAATATTCTATATAACTTATTGTAATACATATGATAAAGTAAAGATTTTGTATGTTTTGTAATTAAATATTTGTGGCAAAAAATTATACAACTGCATACAAAAACTAATTGCATCTTTGCAGAGCCTCTCGAATAAACGAATGGTGCTCTCTGTGGTGAGGTAAATAAAATGCCAACCGATACCTTGAGGATATATGGTTTTTTTTCTTGACTTTTGAATTTATTCGAGGATTTCTCTAGTGAAAAATTAAAAAGTCGGGTAAGAATGTGTGACAGAAATTGCAAGAATACTTTTGAGCTGGTTTTCCCAATAATGAGCCGACCTTCCTTCAAGTAGGCGCAATGTTTTTCTTTAATAATCAGCTTGGTCATTAAAACATTTTTAGAGCGTCAAATACTGGTTTGGAGTGCAAAAGAAAAGTTTTCTAAAGCGTTGAACCATATGCACAATAACAAAAGTGCTTAATTTCAGAATAATTATTTGAAAACAAACTAACAAAATACAGATAATACTTCATGTTTTGATCATATAGGTAGAAGCAAAATCATGCATTGTAAAAATGGATTGCACATAGGTAGGAGGGTGGTCCAGAATTTTGAGGTCGACTTTGGGGGTGCGCATTATACATGGGTGCACATTTACGGTAGTTTACCGGCAGATGCTAACGTAAATAGCATGTGGCTAAAAATACTGATAAATTACTTGATATTCACTTGATGTAAATCTGATCTGTTATGTAACAGTGGGGTTAAAGTTTCTCTGCCAATGAGAAGACGAGTTAGGCTGCTGCTTTCGTGTCAAAACCAAAAGTACAGTAAGCAGAGATGTACTGGGTTTTGCTGGATGTTCAGATTAGCGTTAGCTTCTGGTTAGCAGCACATACCTTTTTGATTTTCATGTTCTAAAGACACTTGTGAAATGGTAGAAATGTTTTGAATTGTAATATATATATATATATATATATATATAAAATCCAATTACAACTGAGCATTATTTTCTTTGCAATTATTTGTTGAAATAATGCGCGATGCTGCCAGAGTAATGTCTTAATCGCCATGGCGACAGAGTAAACACCATCTGCTAACGAGCAGATCCTCACAGGAACAGCAAAAGGTCATTAATTATGTTTTTCATAGAATGGGTAACATGACACTCGGGAATCATTTAGTATCATTCAAAGATTTGCGTAACGGAATTTTATGTGTGTGATGCACTTACACCAGCCGATGCAGAGGAAGACCCACTTGCGCAGCTTATCCGTGGAGTAGGTCATCACGATGGCCGTGTGCAGGTAGCAGCCCTCCACGAACATCCAGAAGAAGTTGGTGACCACAAAGTAGTTGTAGACTGTGGTCATCAGGCGACACCACGGCTGGCGCACACGGATGACATCACAGGAGACGCGAGTCAGCCGGAAAGTGATGAAAACATACTGGCTACGTTTGGAATCACTCCCTCATTCACTACTCCCTAATGAATACAAAAGTGTTTTTATATAGTGACTGTACAGTTTACACTAGTGGTGGGCAATTGGTCATCATAGTATAAATTGTTCCCATCAAGGTAACTGGAGATAAGTGTGAAAATGATCATGAATGGGTTACATATTCCTTATCAAAGCTAAACTGATCCCCCCCAAAATAAAAACGACAACAACAACAAAAAAACAAAGATAACAGAATGCTGCTACTTTACATTTTGTATTAACTTAGTGGTTTGCATGGTTCTCCGTCTTCGATACAGTCTACCGCATTTATCGCGCACTCCTTGTTGACGCATCAGTAAAATGAAACATAGCTTGCAAACACTACTCAGGAGCACCGTTAATTGCCGTCGCATAATTACAACGCACCGGCTCATCTTCCGCAAAAACTATTGAACAGATAAATAAATTACAATAACATTCTATATTTTTATCTGTTTTCGAGACACACCTTATACATTTTTCTACCGCTGAGAATATACTATGCGCAATGCATAATGCGATATATGATAGTAGCTAGTGAGTGCTGCTTACCTCATTACTCTCATGGATGTTGTGGTCGATGAGCTGCAGCAGGAACCACATGACGTTTCTCAGGATGAAGGTGGTAATTAAGTTCCAGTGGATGATGTTGCGCAAACATCGGATGCTCCTGAGAAGGGGAGATGTTGGATGGGTGGGTGGATGGCAAACATTATCGGGACACACAGTGAAGTGGGGTACACACACATCAAGTTGGCCTTCGAGATGTTATCCTGGGAATTTGATGGACTTCTTCCTGACTAAACTCATCCAAGCGTAACTTTTACGCATTGGGAACTTGATGGATTAATGTAATGATTAGGAACTCTTTCTAAGTACTTTTGTTCATATTGTGGACATTTGTTCTACCTTAACGGTAATCAAAATGGGAGGGGGGGGGGGGGGGGGGGGAATAAAATTAAAAAATAACAAAAATGAATAAATATTTTTAAAAATTACAAAAATAAAAAATAATATAATAAAAAAGTGCTCAAACACTCATCCGAACTTGAACATTTCAGGGTGAGTTCAATTTTGTTGGACGAAGAACCGAAAAGGACAGTCACAATGTTCCCTCTTCCCATTGTTTATTAAAGTATAGCACCACAGCTTCTCCGATCTCTTTTTTTTTTTTTTATAAACTTGTTCAGCGTCATCTGTTAGCATTGAATTATGTTTTTTATCCATTAAATTAAGAGTTTGTTTTTTTATGTGATCATTTTATTTATTTCATTTCCACCCTATATTGATTAATTGTTCCCCCAAATCAAAGAAATGTAATTATTACCATGCTGCTTCTGTCAACTGTCAGGAATCGTTCTTTGATGTCAAAGCGACAATAAAGAAACGAGACCGCGGCCGTCACGCTCGTTTCATGATGTTGCGCAACACCTCGCCCCTATCCTGCTATAATACGAGTCGCTCTCCGTGCTTCATTTCCGGGCTTTTGGCTGCCACAGTTTTCTTTCTTTATCATGGTGTATATTTTGAGAAAAGCTGATCAAAGACACTTGAGGTTGGATGTTGACTTTGGTGCTTTTTGGGCCCGCATCCAAGCGGACTTCACACAAGTACGCGCAGTTGCTATCTGTTGATATCCCAACACAATATTGATTATTTCAGCCTTTAATCGCAGTCAGCTGCCCGCTGCTATCGGTACAGGTGTAGGTGTGCGTTTCAAACAGGACGTGCAAAGAATTACAAAGGCTACAGTGAAGAGTAGGAGAGGGGAAACAATCATTACAAAACGCACATATGCATGCAGCGCAGGGCTTGCAGCGATCTCATTCGTTTGACATAAGCGACCTAATGATGAGGAACGGAGGAAACATGAGAGGAACACTCCGGAACGTCTGCCTCTCCGAGATGGCACACGGAGACGTTTGCGCACTATTTCTGCACTCGCCTTAAGCACAGGAAGAGGATGAAGGCCACTAATAGCGCCCCCACAGAAATGCAGTGGCCCAGGTAGTTGATGATCAGCGCTATCTTGTAATGCATGGGATACATTCTCTGGAAGACAACATACAAACAACACACACACATTTAGACAATAGATCTCAATTTCTTTTTTTATGAAATGAACTGAAAGGCTCTCGCTACGTATCAACAGATCAGCTCAGCATCATGGCTAGCGGACATCTTGGCTAGGCTTTCTGACAGCGTGTCAAACTTGCTCACACGGCTCGTTAACGCATTTGAAACCGCATCATGTGATCATAAATATTAGCGTATTGTTCACTGAGCTCAAATAAAATGAAATAACCTTAAGTTAAACAAAAGTGTATCCCCAAAGGCACAGAATGTGTAACTGTCTCGCACTTTAACCACACGCTACGCTAAACAAACACTTGCCTTGCGATATGCTTTGGGCAGTATGTTGCACTTGTTAACGCAACTTGGTACGGTAACTTATTTGAAATGGCCTCGCACAGATGTAAATAGCTGTGCATGATAAACTCAAATAAAACATTTTTAAATTGACAAATGGACAAGACGTGCAAGTGCCTCGCACTCTAACCACACGTCTACTTCGCAAACAAATACAGAGCAGCTCAGCTTCTAGACCGACTGTCGAGCCAAACGTGGCACGATGGACGCAGTTGCACGGTGTACCGGTACTAAAAAAGTACCGCTGTACCTTGCTGTCAAAAACAATTTTCAGGTACCGGTTTCTATATATATATATATATATATATATATAACGTTCAAAATTAAACATTTCATATTATTTTGGATTACTTCAAATACAACCAATTTGAAGTTGTTACCGGTTATTCCACTGCTTTTACTGATGTTTTAGATTTTCACCGCAGTGTCGTTTCAGTACTGGTAATGAGGTACTTTTTTTGCATTTAGTATACTACTATTGAAGTCAGAATTCTGGTATCGTGACAACACTAACGGACATTATGGAAGTTATGCCAAAAATAATGTAATGTGGTGATGTTCTCTTATTGGTTGGTGAAATTTGCATGGATAATTCGTGGAGTTCAAACCGTTGTTTAGCGCCGTTATCGCTGTTAGTTTGGTAGCTTTCTACTTCCTATTTTTGTTCCTTTTTTCTGGATGACGACGGAGCTGCTACAGACTCTGACTCTGATCTTTTGTGACTGGTTCAATTTTGTTCGTGCCGTTTGACATGGAGCGCCGAGTAAAGAAATAAACTGCTCTGTCAGTTTGTTGTGCGCACTAGCTGTTGACTGTCAGCTGCTATGTGCTTGTCACCCCTTGCTTTATTTTGCCACCGTCCAAAAAAATACAGCACCCGCCTATTCATCCGAGCTTGTTATCGTGGCTCTTTTTGTGTAAGGGGAGAAAGTGAATGCCATTGACACACTTCAAATGTCTTAGGATGTCTAAATTTGTCTGAGGAAAAATGGAAGTGCCAGAAATACACTTGAGTCGGGAGACGCGACGAGAGGCAAATGGGCCGCATGTTGCAGTCGGTCTTACGCTTTGCCTGCAGGCTTCGACTCATCCAGACACTGATACTGCATTTGGAGATGTGGCGCAGGCGTCCGGAAACAAAATGTCTCAAGTGTTTAATTGTGCAACGCAAAAGAGACATGCATGTTCCTTTTGTGTGGCATTTCAAAAATATCGCAAAACCAAACACTTACCTTCTCGTCTAAAATGGGCACGCAGTTTGAATAATTGCTCTTTAGCGCCCATGTGCTGTTTTCCATGCATTCCCTGTATGCGCTTCCTGAAAAGAGATGACAATGTAATTATTGCAAACAAGCAAGATTCCAAGATGTACGCTTCCTCTAGCTGCTATTTGCATTCAGCTGGCCGAATGTCTCTCGGCTGAGTCGCTTTAAGTGAGTCATCATTTGTGACAAGGTGACGCCGTTTGGAGAAAGTAAGTGGCAGTAAAGATCACCGTCACGGTCAAAGTTTGGCACGACAATCTGCCCGACTCTTCCACGGAATCCCAATTCCGCAATGTTTTTGTACTTCCTATTCACCAGTAAGACATGCAAATCCTCCCCGTGAGTTACTGCTTATCTTTTCAAACCCTACTATAAACTCCCAGTGGAAGTTCTTTTTTTAGTGTGCAATTCCTCAAAGGCGGTTGGCTCTTTATCTCTTAAAACAGGGCACATAGACAATGTGAGCGCATTTGATGTGGCCAGCCATGCAATTCTAAAAACAAATTACAGCGCCGACTTGTGAGGAATGGGCCCTCGCATCTCCTTTTCATGGCAAACCATCAAAACGGTGGTAAAACAATTGCCACCGTGCACTACATTACATGTTGTAGCCATTGTTTTTTTCCTGAAATTGTCCATAGTTATCGCCAACCTCTCTCTTCTCGGCAGGTATTGAGAAAGTCATGACTGGGTCTGGGTGACAGGATACATTTTCCTTTCCCATTATGTCCCTTTAGAATGACGTTGAATTTTTGGAATTCGCAATGTCTAACTTGTCAAGGAACACCACTCGAAGCTGTCACAAGCCTGAGCTAGGGCAGCCAGTAAGTGCTAAAATGCATATAAAACGCACAGGGCAACGATTCCCGACAACGACTTGACAAAAAGGCGCATCTGAGAAAAAGACGTAATTTGATGTCAAGCAAGGGGCCACAAAATACCATCCCTCGGGCCTCAATTGTCCCACCGGCCGAGAGTTTGAGACCCGTGACTTAACGTTACTGTGAACGACGCATTACCTCTATAATTGCCACCGTTATCCAAGTAACGGCGGATAACAGCGGAAATCAGTGATCCATCACTGATTTTAATGAGCCACTCGCAGTTTCACTGTGTGTAATTAAGACTTGCATGGTTTAACCCTTGAGACACTGCACCCTCCACTCAACTTTTTTCATAGAGCACTTTAAAAGCAACCGCAGCTCGAACAAAGCGCTGCAGATGAAGCCCGACAAGGCATAGAATAGGAAGGCTTTATTACCATTGGATTGTGCAGACACAACAAAATTGGGCTTAACGTTCTCACAGCTCGAGAGTTTCTCCATCGTCGAGACGGGAGCATTGCGACAGGAGCGGCTGCCTCAGCGGGAGGCAGAGCCAAGAGGGAGACGGCGCTTCGACCGCCACAGACGCTTGCATTTGTTGTCATGGTGAAGTTGTCTGAGAAGATTAACTTTCCATCTCCTTTGACTTGAATCACTGAACATGGCAGGCAGCACACGGCAGTTTTGACCGGAGGAGCGCTCCTCGTCTTTGAAAACTAAAAACCTTTGATGCAATTCTAACCTCGAAAAGTACTTGTGAATATTCAGGTTATCACACGTTGAAAAACAGAAGTTATTTCTTCAGTCAGATGCCGTCAAATGATTGACTTGCCTAACGCATTGCTGTGCACGTTGTCCATTGAAATAAAACAGCCATGGGGAAAAATGTAGACTACAAAAGATGAATAAAAAAATAAATACAATTTTAGCCATGAAGCTATGTTAATTATTTACAATCATTCTAATTTGCTTTCACTGTTAAATGCATATTTTAAAATGAAGGTTTCAACAAACAATTATTGTGGCATTTATTTAGTTAAATGTTAACTAAAACAGCAAGTGTCTGACTGTTTTAAATAAATAAATGCTCTATTGTATTCTTTAGGAAGCTATGATATGAAATATACTACTATTTAATATAGACACATTAGCTGTATCTTGCTGTGGGGTTCGAAATTCTGTACACGCGATGCTACCAGCCCATCCGTGTCTTCTTGGCTCCAGAATGGATAAAAGCGTGTGGAGGTTATTTCCATCTATTCAAGTGGGGCCCAGCACTTTAATTTCACCTCTCGGTCAAGATACTCATCATTTAATTAGGGTTTTTTTTGTTTTTGTTTTTTTTCTGTAGCTGTCCATTCCACTCCATTTGACTTGGTAGTTCATATAAAGTTGATTCTGCACATTTAATTTAATTATAGCTTTTTTGTTTTGACGTCCCACAACCTGATTTTTTATTTTTTTTTATTTTTTTTTTAAATCAGGGACAGACATTCAAAGATTATAATTTTTTTTTTTAGGCAGAAGAAAGTTGAAAATTAATTATCCTGGAATAAAAGGCAGCACGGTCTGACCGACAGGTATTAAGGCGCTAACCTCACCATCCCGGCGAACCTCACCCCGTTCACAATTTTGATGAATTTGATCAGGGCACAGGCAGACAGTTTCCGGGGTTCGAGAACTCCACTCGTGCACGGATCGACGCGATTACGCATCGTCCTCTTACGCGCAGATATCTCGTTGAGACTGTCGTTACAGCACATTTAAAAGGGAATGAGAGGAGCCGCTTTGATTGGCAGCGACTTAAGTCGGCTCTAAACACACCCACAGTGGCGCGGCCCACCCAACTGCGGAGCCCTGTTTTAGGGTAATGGTTAGGTTTACATACAATTGTGTGACACCTTTTCAAATGAGTGAACAAATTTGATGTTCTGCCAAAAGCATGTCACTAGCTATGGCGTCAGCTAGCCAGAAGCTAAGCTGGATTGTGTTTGTTTACAGACTAGATGTGTGGCTTGAGCTTGAGGCACCTTTGACACAGGCCACTAATGAGTCACGTCAGACCACTGTTGACGTCGCTCCAGTTTTTCGAGTTGAAAGTCGGAACTGTCCGACTTCCCGCATCAAAGTGATTGACCTAACCCGCTGACACGGAACAACAACGAACATTTCCCGACGTGACGACTGCTATCAAGTCAGTGTTAACGGTGCCAGCAGCAGACTGGCATTACTTCCAAATTCACCAGTCGGTCTGAAATATTCTGAAGATTCCCCCCTAACCGGTCAGCGTTTAAATGCACATTCCCTTGCTACACGCAGCTGACTTGACATGAAAACACACAAAAGTGAGCCTTGAAGTCGTCGGGAGCTAATTTTAGCGGCATGCCTCACTTCCTGGAGTTGTGGGCTTCTGCAGGCGACTATCACACCACGTTTGTGAAAGCAAGCAGAGATGGTGCTGAAACAGAGGGGGGCTCTTCCACTGACGCACGGCTAATTCCCTGGCACTGGTGCAAGGAAAATGCATTTCTAACCATCTGCACACTACGCATGATAAAGGAGTACTCAAGCTATTATCTTTTTGGCGCCACTTTTCACAAGTCATGTCGTACAGCACGGGGATACTTCCTACACTGGCATCGACACAAAGCGCCATCGCCAGCTCTTTCGCTGGCTGCCAACATCTCGCACCGCCTGCGCCCTTTCGCACCTCTGCAGGACGCACACACTCAAGCTAACACACCTTGCTATCCATCCAATTATTTATTCTGAGAAATCAGGAAGGAAATTCAGTTTCTAGTGTGAAAACAAGACAATAATTACAAGAGATGATTACATTCACTTATCTGATGTTATAAAAGTGACAAAACAATATTTACCCATTAGACAGTGGACATTGCGGTTGTTAGAGCACAGAATGGAATTTCTATAGAAATAGCGTGTGAATGCTGAAAAGGTGACACTGAATTAGAATGCTTTGGAATTTTAATTGTTGTAATGCAGACTATCCCACTTAAAGTTGGAATGGTTTGAATAGGTCAATATTTTTATAATTTTCTATTTGTGCAAAATGTGCAAAACGTGGGAATTTTGGTAATGTGGTAAACAGTCCCGTAGATTAGCGTTAGCTAACAGTGTTAGCTTCACATAAGCGCCACTTACCTGATTGCTCGGTGACGTTGTCAATGTAGCGATGAATGGGAAAAAGGGGTATTTGGGTTTCCCACATACACACAGTATAAACTGCTGCTTCCACAAGTAAAAATGCAAGACATGGTGTGAAAAGTGTGATATTATTCTAGATCCTTGGGGAATTTGTACCAAAGCATGACATGGGAGCACAGTGCTCTGCACACTATGTGCTCTGTGACTGGCTGGCAAACCAGTCCAGGGTGTACCTAGTTTCCTTCCCAAAGTTTTTTGCATCCAGCTCCAGCTCACCCGTGACCCTACTCAGGATAAGCGGTGTAGAAAATGAATGCATAATGCACAGAGTTTGACAAGGACTACAACAGTCGAATGCAGCCTGAGTCTAATACAAAAGCGAAATCATCCAAAACTCTCACTTTCAGCCGTTTGTGTTGTGGTGCCGCTTGATGTTGCGTGGTCCGTGTCAGTGCTCAGAATGTGTCTTCTCTTCTTTGCTGGGTGATGCAGCAGTTCTACGGCCAACCGCCTTCTCAATTGACAGTCACAGGAGGTGCGTGTGACTCAAGGTTGCTGTCGCACTGACTAAACCAAATCGAAAGCATGTGAACGCAAAAAAAGGATTTGCAGCGCACGTAAGCATACCTTCAAAATTATGATTATTGATTTATTTTTCTATATATTCTGAAGCTGTACTTTCGATGACAAGACAGCTGGATAAATACAAATTAAAACAAATATATATATATATATAAAATTAATTTAAAAATAGGTTGCTTTGCGCTCTCTATTAAGGTTCAATATCAGAGCTGTAATTCAAAATAATGATAGTGATGCTCAGTTTCCTGTTGAGAAGGAGTGTTTATTTTCTCAACTGCAGCTGGGGGGGGGGGGGGGGGGGGGGGGGACACACATCGACGAGGGCACAGTTGGCTCAATTTGGGTAGAATAAGGTTAAATTCTCTTTGAAATTCTTCATTTTCATTCTAAAACGTCAAGAGCTGACACTGGATGGTGTAAATTTGTGAAGCACGCAAAATCAGGAGTCTCATGTGCCCTTTCTTAGGAACGCTTTATGCAATCTGTGTTTCATGTGCAACTGGGGACAATGAAATGATAGGATTATGTTTTAATGGCGTATGTCACGTCAGTTTATTCGTCATCCCATGTGCACAGTCAACATTTATTCTGAGAATGCGACTCAAAAATAAGGAAGCTCCTTTAACTAAGTTTTGATAAGCGGGGTAAATGCCGGATAGTCTGTTTGATATTCTTCGGGAAATGTGTACTTCTTGGAAATATTTTTTTTTTTAATGGATATTTTTGTAGTAAATTAAAGGGGTTTAAAAATTAATTACATTTTGTCATATTTGTTAAACCTGTCCATATGACCCGGCAGTAGTATATGATTAAAATGATGTGGGGGAAAAAAATAGCCCTCTCTGACCCCATCTTGTGCCTCTAATTTGCACTTGCACGCACAATCATAGTGGCCTTTCTCTGCATTGTTAACTGGGGCTTCGGGAGCTTTGCTAAACCTTTGGCGGGATATCCACCTCTGTAAAATAAAAACAATGCTTATCCCTCGTTTGCTCAAAACTGGGCATAAGACTATCAAACAGAAGCAGAGCGAAAGGACCTCGGGCAGCTGAGGGGATTCAAAAAGCAAGGCGTTTCTGCTGGACAGGTTAGTTTATCACTCCTTTATAAATGTTTTAATTGGTTGTATATTCCATAAAATAAAACTTCAAACTCATAACAGTGTTATAGTAACACTCCATTATGGAGAAGTCATGCTACCAACATAACAGCCATGGCTAACGTTGGCTTGTTTAAAGTGATAATGCTAGCTTAGTGTTGCTAGCGCTACTATTTTGTTAATGTTCGATGTGTGTTCTCTGTGACGATTTATGCCGACTCGGCACTTTTCAAAATCGCATAACCATTATGAATGGCTATGTTTGAGAATTACGCTTGTAAACGTCAGTGAGGGGCGTACCTTTGGTCAGAGACTCGAAGGGGGAAGAGGGATTAGTGAAGTGGGGTTACTTTCAAGTCTTACTTTATACTTTATAAAGTTATACTTTATGTATAACAGGGGAATGGAATTATAAATTGGTTTTGCACTGAAACATTTGGTTCTGTTCAGTATGGTGTATGTTTTATTGGAATTCCATTGTAAATTGTTCCCGTCACAAACACTGGTTTGCATGGTAGAGTTGGCGAAAATGTGGATGACCCAAACACAGGGAAGCAAGGCAGGAGTCTCAAAACGCTTTTCAATTTCAAAAAATGAAAAAAGGCAAACAAGGTAGGTCATAGAATCAAAACACTAAATCGTCAAAGTACAGAAAAACAAGGTTCAAAGTAACAAAGAATAAACTCACCAGAGAAGGAAATGTAACGTGACTAGTTTAACACAGCTAGCGACATCATCAATGGACAGACACAGACTGCAAGAAAGCAATACAAGCTGACTGACGAGACAACAAGGCACACATGGACAAGACACGAGTGGCTGGAGGGAGCTGATTGGTAGCCAGGGCTAACGAGAACCTGTGATTGGCTGGCAACCAGTTCAGGGTGTACCCCGCCTCCTGCCCGATGACAGCTGGGATAGGCTCCAGCACGCCCGCGACCCTAGTGAGGAGAAGCGGCTCAGTAAATGGATGGATGGATGGCTAACGAGAACAGGTGTGGACACGAAAACCTAACGAGCAAGACAAGACATGAACACGGGACACAGGAAAACCAGACAAAACTAAATAGAATCGAACCAAAAACAGAGGCCATGACAGTCGCACAGTATTCTACCCAAACCATCCATTCACCGTGGTCACGATGGTGCACTTTAGTACACTTGTGAAACCGTCTGTTGCTAACTTGACACGGACAGATTCTTCCACATTAACGTGGAATTAATTCAATCGAAGGACTTTTGGAGATTATGACAAAAGTTGGACTCCAACAGGAATGGGGGTTGATCAGAGTTAATCTTTTGTCTAGTCTACTGAGTTGCTACATTTCGGCCAAAGCCCATATCGTACGATATTCGGGTCATCTGACAAACCAACCAAGCGACACCACACTGTGCCATAATGCATTTTTAATTATTAATCGATTTAGCAGCCCAGCTTAGATATGTGTATGATATCACACCGCGCCATGGAAATGTTAGCCTTCACAAGGTTTACCTGATCCCAACCATGCCATTGCTCCTTCACTCACGTTCTGTCCTCAGTTTCACTTGTACCTGATTTGTTGCGTTTGTTTATCACCTCCCTACCAGCGTCACAACACCTCAGTGTTATTTGAATTCAGGATGTCACTCGCGGGCTTAATAGACGAAAGCCCAAACCGAACAGGCCACCCCGGATGCGGCCAGCTGGGGCTCGCCGCATTTGCGCGACTACCCCCTCCCCACACTCCCCCTTGCACGAGCGAGTGTTCAAATCGCAGGTAGCCGCACGATGAAAAGGTTTGCTGCATTAAAGTTGCATAACCAAAACGGCTCATGTGAGGCGACGAAAGCCGGGTGAAAATCTAATTGAGCGCGCCGGGCACAGACTGAACTAGGCCACAGTGTTGCAGTTTGATGAAGTGATTCGCTTAGGCAGCGGGAACTGGAGCAAGGCCAGAGTGTTACACACGTCGGAGAACAGGTGAAGACACACACACACACACACACAAAGGCTACACCCTCACACATAGACTATCGTATCACATTATTCAAATGTGGATGTGCGTACCCGATCACTCAGTTGTTTTTTACTTTCACCAACAATCTCGTATTTATAGTTTGTGGTTGATTTCAATGCATGCATTTGCTTTTATGTGTACTATTTTTATGGGGAGCTTTTATTTAGTTAATTTCATCTCATTCATTTTCATTGTTGTGACTTTTGACATTGTCGTGATGTCACTTCTTCACTTTTTGCGCCGTTCTCCTCAGGCCTTGTTGAGACTCCCGAGGAGAGTTGCTCGACTGCTCCTGCGCTTAGCACGCTAACATGAAAGAGAGACGCTGAATAGTCAAACTATCTTCTACAGAGGTCAAAGTGCGCTTCTTGTATACACAGCTCACAGACGTTTTGGTCGCTCAATTTTTGTCAATTTTGCTGTTTTTTCCTTTGAAGGTGTGAATGAGGGCCATGGCTGAAATCGCTGTATTGCTTTTTACGTGTTACGCGCAGAATAAACTCCTCCCTCTCTGGAGCGACGTTATTGGTTCGGCTCTGACCTTGTTGAGCAAAGTTATTAAGCGTTTTTGGTGTTTTGTGGCAAATCAACAAACTTGGCTGCCAAACTCCATCCACGCGTAAGGACGAAAACAAAAATTGTCAGCAATTGAGCGTCGCTATCTACTGCACGGTATTCAAATTCGGTAGCGTAGACCTTGATTGTATTTTAGCGCATGGTTTCTTTAGACTTTCACAATGTCACGATAGGCAACCATCCATCCATTTATTTTTCTCTAGCCCTTTTCCTCATTAGGTTCGCAGGTGAGCTAGAGCCTCGGCAGATCATTTTGTGCGAGAAGAGAGGTACACCCCGGACTGGACGCCAGCCAATTGCAGGGCACATATTGACACGTCATAATCTGTGAGCCAGATGTGCTAACCACTACCTTACCATGAATCATGACAGACTTGCCTTCCAATATTCATATAGAGAAACTAGTTTTGGGGGGGTTAATTATTTTTAAAAATTCTGCTACCAAGCCAATTTTCGTCTGCAAAATATGGGAAAGCCATGACAATGTTTTTTTCAATTGACCTTAGAATAAAACAATTTCAAATGGGGCCTTTCCGCACCAATATTACTAGAGTCCAGAAGACCACGATCACATACTAAAAATCCCAAGTCGGTGGTTGAGCAAAACTCCTCCCTACGAACTGAAGTTCACATCATAAAGCGTTAAGACTCTGATGACCCGAACCTGTCAGCACTCACAGGCCACCCAGGCCGCGTTGGAGCATCGGCTCTTCACTCGGCCTTTTGAGACGAGCCGAGACAGCAGCTGAAGCGCTCTGCAAAAAGACTTTTCTCACACACGTGTGCGCAGATGACGCTTCTATTGGCCCCGATCTGTGTTCTATTTGTTTGTTTGTGAGCAGGGTTCCGCAAATAACAATTTCCAGGGAAATCTGTGGACGGGCCAAGGCATATCTGATTACATTTTGGACAAAACGGTCTTCCTTCTCCTTCAGAGATAGGACATTTTGCTCACATTTTCCTTCATTTCCCACTGAATTAATCATGAGTCTTAATGACAAGATCCAGGGATAAACAGGAGGTGTCTATTTATGAATGCGGGCAATTTGGTGCGTATCCAAATTATGATTGCTTGAACTTGGCAGAGGATCGCACTCCAGTGAGTGGGATTTTTTTTATCATTGCAAGTGACATAAATATACTTACAGATGCCTTGCATGTCCATGTTACGTCGTAAATGAAATACTCCCTGTAGTTAAACACGTTGAGACATGTTAAGCGCGTTTACTGGTTTTCTTCTGGTGGGTTTGTACTTCCTTCTACTTGCATTTGAGCCCATCCATAGACTGCCAGATTAGGCGTCATATGCTCAATAGGAATCATATTATTCAATGTAGTCGAAAGCCTATCATGAGAAAGTCCGTTTCTTGAGGACAGCTTTCCACTGAAGGTACTTCAAACTGCCATCCTTGTGTCTATGCACAATGTGAAATCAAAACAGTTGTCAGGTGTCAAATCTGTACTTTTTTTTGTTGTAATCAGTGTTCTTGTGATCAGTTTTTCAACAGTTTTTTTTTTCTTCTAACTGCTAATCAGTATTCACTTTTCGCCCCCGCAGAATAATAACAGTTGTCCGCATCTAGTTTGAAGTTCCCAAGAATAAAACAAATCCACACCGCTTGGTATTTTTATATGGAAAGGTCACTTTCACTTAAGTGACCATTCCATGTCATAAGCCTCGAACAGCACCGCTTGCAACCAACTGTCGTCCTAAATCTATTTTCCCCACATGACGATGCAGGCAGTGAGCTTTACCCCCGAAGCCCAGGCAGCAAATCGGTTGAGCTTTTGCAGAAACGGAAAACACGCAGAGCAATGTTGTGATAATCCCACCCCACTTGCCTAGGATTAGTTGTTTAGGATGCAGGCCCAAATTCAAGAGGCAGTGTCCCCACCCGAGCTGGTTGCCGGGTGGATTCTACATTGCGATTTCTGCGCAGGTTAGAGAGGATAGTAAAAGCAACGACAGGGAAGGCAGGATTTATTATTGGTACTGAGATGGTTCATCGAATCGTGAGCGAGATCACGAAAACATGCTGGTACCTCAAATGACCCGAATATCGTACGATATGGACTTTGGGCGAAATGTAGCAACTCAGTAGACGAGACAAAAGATTTACTCTGATCAACCCCCATTCCTGTTGGCATAACAAGACTGGCATTGATTTACCAACAATTTCTTCTTTGTCCATTTGTTTGTGCTATCTAACAAGAAGGAGCACTAAGACGCAGACTGTTAAGTAAACTTCTTGCCAGCTAGCTATCTGCTGGTTAGCTGCCATATGTGCTTAAAAAAAAAAAAAAAGGTTGAGGCTGGTATGTGTGTGTTACGGTTGAAGACGTTGAGGTAAGCGGTGTACACAAATACAATCAGGCCAAATCTGAGCATTTGCCCTCCCTTCCAATCCAAGCCAGAAAAAGACCAATTATCTGATGTCTTTACAAGATTAGGCTGAGGGATTAACTATGGTGTGGGTTGTTTTAAGTGATCGTCCCCGATCTGTTCGGAAAACGGTCGGGTCGACAATATTAACTCTTAAACCCATTCTATATTTACGATGAAAATTTACTAAAGGTTTGTGAGTGCAAAAACGGGTGCAAAAAAAGTGGAAGCTGATCTCCTAACAAAGCAAACCCAGGATTGAGTCTGCCAAACGCAAAACTGCCACGCGGTACATTTTGCACGTTCTAGGAGGAGTATATAAAAATAGATGAATTTGCACACGTCCACGTGATTTATCAAACCTGAGACACATTTTGCATCTTTAAACAGGCAACTGGAATACACTGGAGTAAACCTTTTTGAAATGCCATAAAGAAAAATTATCGGCACATATCGTCTATTCAGCAATACAATTTTGAAGCTTCTGAATAATGTGAGGGCTGACTTGGTGACAGTCACAAGAAAGAGTCACGCGATACCAGCTTTGAGAACACTTTCAACACTGCATTTCCTTGCATCAGGTTCATTTCCAGCGTGTAGTGTTTCGGGTGTGCTGTCCCAACTTTAAAAAGCCATGTTACACAGAGAATGGGCAGATGCATCCAATTCACATGCACTGAGGGGGTGAGGTACATGAAAGAAAAGATGGCTTGTATGTGGTTACTGGCTTCCCCAAAACTATTGGAGCAGTAGATGTTTTTTTTTTTTCTGTTCACCTTCCATTAACACTTCCAATTCCATCACTTCAAACTTCACTTTGTGCTCCAAAATCTTCCATGGGGACCATCAGAGCCACCTAAAGCGCAAAACCTTCCTTTAAATATGGCGGTCTCCACCATTTTTATACCTGTTACCAACAGCGCATGTAATCTGTTACGGTGAGTGAACCCGCAATTTAGCGTCCGCTATTTGAAAGCTTGGTAAAAGAATGCAACCTTAGTAGATTACACACAATACACCCACCAACAGCTTGCGCAATCCGTTACAGTGAAGACATAATTTAGCGCCCACTATTTAGGATCTTAGGGAATCAGGCCTTATAAGAGCAGTTAAGTGATTTGTCCTTGTCGTATGTGGGGTCGCTCACATTTTTAAAATAGGTTCTGATTTTTTTTTTTTTAATCGGTAAGTGTGTACCCCATTTAAAACAAGGATGGGTTTGAAATGAGTAAGTTGCTACGTGAGGAAATCTTGCTCAGTGTTGAGGTTTAAGATTTGGGGAAAACTTAAAAAAAAAAGTTGAAAAGTCAGGAGTCAGTCGCCTGGAAGGACACGCAAGGAAGCTGAGGACAATAGGAAAGCGCATCCAACCGTTGCCGCTCCATGAGATGCATATTTAATTTTTGCCAAGCGTCATTTAATAAGGTGGCCGCCATTCTGTCCCCATTCATGCTTTTTATTGAGGACGTTTATCAGACATTTCTCAAGATTGCATATTACAAGGGCCTATAATGGTCTCTGGGAGAGACGCTAATGACTCATGTGCGCCTCTTTAACTGCCCGCATTCTCTTCATGGCGGGGAATTACTGTAATACAATCTTCACCCCTACGCTGCACATAAACGCCAGCCAGCCACGCATTTGCTGTCAGATGCTTTGTACCGCAATCAGTTGGTGGGAGACATGAGCGAAAGTCAAAAGCCCATAAGGGGAAATCAATAAGCCAAACATGGAATCGCATGTCGGGATAACGAGAGCATATCACGTGAGCAAGACGCATGCGCATGCCGTCACTTTCTATAAATGTCAGACACTCGCTGCTCTTCAGCCTTACAAAATTAAATAATGTACGCATGTATTTATTGAGATTTTAGGATGTAGCGACACAACATTAGCATTCCCAACATCTGTAACAGTTACACGGTAGCTCACTAAATGCATTTGTTTTCCATTGCTGTGTTGCTCGGTCTTCAACTAAATAGGCCCAGATTTCGAAATAAAGGTTGGGGAAAACACTGCTTTCAATTACGACTTCCAAATGGTCCCGGATTGGTTGTTAGAAATCTTGTTATGGCTTTTCGAGTGAATTATAATTTACAGGACAAATAATAATTACACAAAAAGTAGTTATTCAAATTACAACTGCATAGTTACTGTATGTATATTAGCATGTCTGGCTATGCTTACAAAACAATTCAGTAACAACAATGCTCATTTGGAAACGGAAACAGAAGCAGTATTGGTATTTGATGACGTGCCACTTACACACGCTGTACTGTATGAAGTGCTGCCTCCACAAGTGAAAAAGTCTTTATGTGCACCTTCATACTCCTGGGTATGCACCCACAAGTAGAAGTCACAAGGATCTATTGAACTTTTCGCCTTTTTTCTCCCCAAAATGTTGGTCAATTCGCCTTTATTGCTTACCATATTGCCACATTGCATCTAGAGATCTCCACTCATTTCCCACTGACTGCCGCGTGTAGAAATGTGCCAGGGCGCTTCTTCAGAGAATTGCATTAAAAATGGAGTACAACAGCAACCGGTTTACCTGCAGGCAAAAGCTCTATAAAGAAGCTTTAAAAGCAACAAGCCGGTTACACTCCTGCTGTTGCAGCTTTTCTGGCTTTTGGGGGGGAAAAGGGGAATAAAACAGTGTTTGAAGCCCATCTAGAGCACTGACACCTACAGAGGAAGAAAAACAGTCGAGTTTTAATAATAGCAATGATGCTGTGTGTGTACGTCTTATTTGGTACATTGACATCTAAACAGAATCTGCAGGTAAACCACTGTACAGCAAGCCAGTCCACGAATTGCTAGATAGCCTGATAGGCTAATGTAGCGGTCGACATCGCCGCTCGGGGCGATTGACAGCTTTTTAAGAAAATACAGGTTAAGTATGTATGGCTTTACCATTGGAGGCTGATAGCTAACAAAATGCATATTCTTTGCTTATATCCATACTGGTTTGTTTTAAATGTCATCCAATTAAAAAGTTATATCGTTCCCCCCATTTCCAAAGATGAAGACAAACATTTTGTTTTGCACTTTGTAAAAACAAAACAGTCAAAACTGTCGTGTATTATGAAAAATTGGACGGTTGAATTTTTATTTTATTGTATACACACATGGTACATACCGAACTAGCATTTTTGGCTTACCATTACACCTTACTTCATAGACGCTATTGTTCACACAACCAAACAAAGAGATAACTGCTGATTTGAAAGTTGCCGCTAATAATACAGCATCACCTAAACGTGTACAAAGTATCCCAGTAAAATATAGCGTGGAGTCCTAAGTTGTGAACGAGTTCCTTGCGCAGCATTAGAGATGATACTACGTTTGAGTCGACTTGTTTGATATTATTCCAAAAATGTGTTGGGTTCATAAATGAATGCTTCGCCAATAAGACACTTAACCCTAACTGAACACTAATCGTTACGATAACCACAACTGTAACACCAACCCTAAGCCCAGGCCAAACCCGAACCTAACCCTACCGATACCCATACCCTGACCCCAACCTACCTCTGCCCTACCCTAACACCAACCCCACCCCCTAAACTTGATTTGCCCCTTTTTAGGGGACATGGTACGGATTAGTAGCGCACATCCGAAAGAGACAAATCAAGGGCTGACAAAGTCATCGCTTTATTTCAGTTGTATACAAGCCACACGATGCTCATCGCTCACGTCAAACGTAGTATAAAGTTACACGCAGCAGCCCTTCGCACGCTGCTACGCTGACATGACTCAGATTTTATTAATCCAGATAAGGGAATCAATAGCAATCCTGACTCTTTGTGGCGCTGACCACAGAGGCCCTCGGCGTGACAATGAAATGAGCAGTACGACACTGAGGTGTCCAGGAGAGGCAATGTAATTCTGCCAATAATTAGCCATGACTCTGCTGCCGAGTGGAGAAAAAAAAAAGTGACCGAGATACGGCTCGACTTTGCAAAGCTGACAAACAGCACTTTGTCTCGCCCGAGGCTCGACAGACACAAGATCACACGGCAGCAAAAATGAATGTTTTCAAAATGGCACGGTCCCCGTCTTGCCCATTTCATGCCGACTTAAAGATCTATAAATACACAAAGAGAGACACAGGAAGCTTTAAAAATGCATACACCTCTTACACCACTCTGCATGCACATGAATATTTATATAGGCTCCAAGACATGGAAGGGAATTCACATCCCCTTACCTGAGAGGGCATGTTCAATCTCTGAGTGCTTTCATTTTGTTTCATAATTTTGCTTGCATTACAAACATCCTTAAATGTGACTTCCCGTGACGTAGCTATGGTTTGCCATCAAGCAAGCCTTTGACCCCTCCCTGAGCCGTCACCTTTTCGTGGTGGAGGGCTATGTGCGTCCCCATGATCCTAGTAGCTAAGTTGTCTGGGGCTTTACGTCCCTGGTAGGGTCACCCATGGCAAACGGGTTCCTAGGTGAGGAACCAGACAAAGCATGGCTCAAATGACCCCTTATGATGATGAACATAAATGGACCTCAGCTTCCCTTGACCGGACGCGGGTCACCGGGGGCCCCCCTGGAGCCAGGCCTGGTGGTGGGGCTCGAAGGCGAGCGCCTGAGTCTGAGCTGGTGTGCAAGGTTGAGAAGTTCCGACTAGATCTAGTTGGGCTCACCTCAACACACAGCTTGGGCTCCGGTACCAGTCCTCTTGAGAGGAGTTGGACTCTTTTCCACTCATTAATTGCCCACGGTGAGAGGCACCGAACAGGTGTGGACATACTTACGACTGTACATTGGGGTTTACCCCGGTGGACGATAGCGTAGCCTCCCTCCGCCTTCGGGTGGGTTGGGACGGGTCCTGACCGTCTTGGCAACATGGGAAAATCTGCTCTGAAAAGGGCTGGGAGTGAATAAGTTAAAAATGACAAGTTGTTTGCAACCGCATTAAGCTATTGAACTACAAATTGTGCTGAATTATATATAAATAAAGTTATTATTATTATCTTAGCAAAGCCATTTTTACCGAGCTAAGAGCCTTCCGCTGAGGCGCCCTTGCCAGAAGACCCGACGGGCGACCCGCCGGACGACTCACCCGCAACGCGGCTCTGGCTGACAACATACTCTTCCGACGCTCCACAAACTACTTCATGGTGCACCACTCAGAGCCTTGAAACGTCGTCTATTGGGACGGTCATAAACTGAGGACCCCTATAGCATCGCTTCAATACAATGACTGGCAGACATTTTATAAATCCACAAGGACTAATTTTTTATTATTTTTTTTTTTTGTATACATGTGCAAGTGGCAGCACTTTATGCACAGGGAGCAGGGTCAATACAGCAGGTATGCCCATCAAACAGAAGCACCAGCAAAGCAGTGAGTGGGTGTATCAGCAGCAAGATAAGCAGACACTCTAAGTGTTTGGCGAGGGTAATGACATTGCACCGGACCCTATTATGGCGATAACAGCTGTGCGCTAGGAAACGGCCACTTCGGGAAAGGTTTGAATCGTTGTCCTTGGTACCTCGGTCCTCATGCATCACAGGACTTGTGTTTGGGATGACTGTTTTGCAAAGAAAAATGTTGCTCTCCGATGTGTTTGTGTGTGTGTGTGTGTGCATTTGTGCATACTGTGTTGATCACAGTTGGATCTGACGCTACAAAGAAAGAATGGAAGACTTGAAGCTGCAATTTACAAGCAGAAAATAGTAGAATACAGTGAAGTCTGGGTGTAAAACTGATCTTTTGTATCTCAGTGGGGTCTATGGACCCCCTCCTGCCGCCCCCCCCCCCCCAAAAAAAAGAGATCCGTCAGTTATTGGTTTAATTGTGCTTTACAGGGGGTCCTCAGTTAATGATGTCATTCTGTTCCTACAACAGCCACGTAGGCCCTACATCTAAAACAAGCCGATGAAAAGAGGAACTATATCAGTTCAGTATCAGCGCGCTGCGAGCCTTCTTGTGCCATGTGAATCTCAGATTCAGGAGGAGCAGTGTGGTCTTCGTCCAGGCCGTGGCACAGTGGACCAGCTCTACACCCCGAGTATTCTTACGTCGCTACGCAAACTAGTTCATTGTCGGCTATTTGTAACCTGGAAACCGCATATGTGACTATTGGCGTAAACCGAGGAAGCCCTGTACTAACAATATCTTGACTCCATTTGTGCTTACTGATCACTTTAATTGACTTTTAATGCGTATTTGTTCTATTTTTTTTTGTTTTTATGCTTTGTACTGTGTCCTTTAGTGCACAAAAAAAGGCATGTATAAATGAAGGAGGAGGAGGAGGTTAAGAAGAAGAAGATGAACAACAATAACAACATTAGCCAAAGATGCACGCCGCATTGGCCCTGTAGTACAGCGACGCAATAAAATGTATTGTACCACTTTCAGCAAGAAATTCAATTTTCAGTTGATGATTGCCTTGACCATTTTTTCATTCGCCTTATTCACGATCCCCTTGGGAAAGGAAATACAGTGCACACGGAAATGATTTACAACACACACTTTGCACTGGTGGAGTAGTGGTACATACTGCAAGTTTCGGCCAAAATTCTAACACAAAAGGGCCCAAGCCCAGAAAAAAAAAATGGTCGGGTTGCGGGTGTCAAACTCATTTTTGTAACGGGTCACATTGCAGTTATGACTCAGGGGGCTGTTATGACTTGGAACCCATACAAAGGAATTATCACCTCATATAATTACATATACTGTATACACTGTATATTGATGAAGAACTAGTTTTAAAATCAGAAGTCTATAGTCATAGCCATAGTACCAATGATTTTTGCAAAATAAAATACTTGAGGAATCACATCCAAAATGGATTTGAATATTGCAAAACAGTACTGCTTTAACATAACAAAAATGTGGAAAAAGTGAAGCGCTGAGAATACTATCCAGATGAACTGAAATGCCAAGGAAAAAACAGGGGAACAAAATCATATTTTCTGTGGTTTTATGCACATTTGCCCCACTTTTGACCCATATTATGCATTCATTTTAGGCAATAAACTCACAATTTTTGTTCAAACAAGACAAAATGCGAGCGGCAAGGTGGTCGACTGGTTAGCACATCTGCCTCACAGTTCTGAGGACCGGGGATTCAAATCCCGGCCCCGCCTGTGTGGAGTTTGCATGTTCTTCCCGTGCCTGCGTGGGTTTTCTCCGGGTACGCCGGTTTCCTCCCACATCCCAAAAACATGCGTAGTAGGTTGAATGAAGATTCTAAATTGCCCGTAGGTGTGAATGTGAGTGAGAATGGTTGTTTGTTTCTATGTGCCCTGCGATTGGCTGGCGACCGGTTCAGGGTGTACCCCGCCTCTTGCCCGAAGATTGCTGGGATAGGCTCCAGCACGCACACGACCCTTGTGAGAATAACGCAGGTACAGAAGATGGATGGATGAAGACAAAATGCACGCTAGTTTTATGCAAGCTTCTTCCCCGGGGTGCCACGAGAGCAGATATTATTCACGGTGATATTTTCCTTTTTTTTTTTTTTTTGTGCGTGTGCGTCTTTTGTCCGGGATGCAGCACCTTAATTCCCCTGACACATGAGTCAAAACTCAAGCTTGCCTCTCAGAAACCAAGAGTTGCCATTTCGCTTTAAGTGGCTTATCTTGTCAGCATTACACATGCTCAAGTGTGGCTCGTCCTTTTTCACTGACAGGAGGTGATATAACAATTGTCACCCCTTGTCACATATGCTTTGCATCAAACAAAACAATCATGCACCAGCCTCTCACCCAAAAAAAAAAATCAAAATAAAAATCTGCAACTTTTTTTCCCCCTCCCATGAGAATAAAAACATCTTACTGTTGGTGTTGTACTTGACTCCATTGATGTACTCGGGGCAGGGTCTCTCCACAATCCTCCCGGTGTTGCTCTGTGGCCAGCAGGTGCCAATCTCATCAGTGGTGGCGCTACAGTAGAAACCTTGCAGGGTTTTAAAGAAAACAACAACAACAACAAAAGAATCATTCACAGCTTCCATTTGAGTTGTCATTTCCTCACCTCTCAGCACTGGAGCGTTCCTTCTTACCATCAGCGTTCAATTGTGACAGTGAAGCGTTGTCCCACGACGTGTCTTGCGACGCGTCCAGCAAAGTGCAATCGAAGTCCGCCCAGATGATCCGGTTGAGGGTCGCATCCATGGTCCCGTGCATGCGGACGGATAGAGGGGCGCGCGCGCACTGAGCCGAGCCGAGCCGAGCCGAGCCAGTGCGCCAGCTCGTGTGCGGCGAGCGGCAGTTTAATAATTCGGTCGCCCACTCCCACTCCCCCCCCCCCCCCCCCCCCCCCCCCCCCCCCCACCCCACGACAAGCAGAGGACTCGCAGTCCCGAGTCGCACGCACTGGCCAATCAGAGCCATCATAATAATCGCCATAAAAGTACAAAAAAATAAAAACGCGTCAATCAACGTCAGACGAGAGGTAGAGCCAAGCTAAAACTCATCACTGCTGGTACTCTTACTTACTTCGACTTTGCACGGTTAATTTAAAAGTATGGCTTTATATAAAATAGTAGTTTCCATAACCAGGTGGCGTTGTCGAGCGACTACATATGACGTCACCGGACCAAACCCGGAAGACGGGTTACGGACTTCGCGCCATAGCCAAGCTAGCATAACTTCGGGATGATGTCATGATAGTTTGAACTTGCTAAAATGTGGTTTTCAGACGAAAGTGAAATAAATGTTATCATTTATTGATACAAATATGATAAATATATATTTAAAGCTAAATGTCGGATAATATCTTTGGTGTAAAACAAAAGACGTAGACGTTGAATATTCCTACGGTTGTTTAGTCCATTTCCATACCTGGAACGGATGGAAGTTCTTTGACCTGTTTTGCCGAATTCAGATGTTGGTTGGCTTGCTTGGTGAAATCGCGCCTAATACATACCTGATGCGCATCGACTTCCGGGTCGGAGTCAGTCGCGGGAGTGAGGAAGACCGATGCAAAAATAAAAGATGACAGGAACTCCTAGTCTTAATGAAACGCTGTGTGTTTATTTTAAAGTACGACTTCGTATAGTATCGTAGCATACATCGGCAGGTGGCTCTGTTCGGTTTATCCACGTAATTACGAAAATAGGGGTGTTAATTGCCTTAAAACAGGCACAAAGAAGAAGAACTCTTCTTCTTTGTGTCTAACAGCGGTTTGCAAAGTTTAAGATGCATTAACGCCACCCAATGATTTGCAATGATTCCTGCGTTGGATCACATTTAAAATGTAAATGAGGGGTCAACTGAGGGCTCACTCCTTATTGGGATCTGAATAATGCAAAGCGGTCCCAGTTTGATACACACTTATGAAATGAATTTGCTCAGACTACCTTCAGTTATGTTCTGAATAATAATTCATGATATACATTTATGTGAAGACACTGATCACGTATATGACTTCTCACAATAATTACCCAAAAATGATTCAACAAGGTAAAAAAAAACAGAGAAACAGATAATATTTGATCATGTGATCAGTAATTGCCCACCATGTTGGAGGTCGAGATCAGGAGGATAAACTAAGCTTGAAACGAAAAGACTAGTAGACAAATTTGTGTTTGTTTTTCCATTTCCATTTTCAACACCGCTTAATCTGGTTAGGGTCGCGGGACACTGGAGCCTATCCCAGCTGACTTCGGGCGAAAGGCGGACTACACCCTGAACTGGTCGCCAGTCAGTCGCAGGGCACATATAGACACGGACAACCATTCGCACTCACATTCACACCGTCACTGAGTGGGAACTGAACCCACGCTGCCTGCACCAAAGTCAGGCGAGTGTACCACTACACCATCAGTGACTGTGTTTGTTTTTGTTTTTTTATTTTTTCTGTGTAATCCCAATCAATCACGGAAATGAAAATATCACCAAGAAAGTTCTGATGATTCTACTCTGTTTTCGAGTCACAGATAATTTTTTTGTTTTGTTTTGTTCTTATACAGAAGCAGCTGTCTAGTTTGTGTCCGTCTTAATAATGCCACAATTGTCATATCAATCTGTTGTTTTCGATTTGTCAGTGTTTAAGTTCAAAAAGTATTTTTCAACATATCGACACTGTATACATATTCATAAGGCACTACAAATGTGGTGCGAGTGAGGTGTGTGTCTGGGGAGCAGGGGCGGGAGCAAAGATCGCGGACCAACGAGGTTGCAAATAAAGAATTGAGATGCACCCCCTGTGTCCGTTTTGTGCGCCTTGTTGTCTGATTAGTTTCACCTGCTCTCATCAGTCATACCCTTATGGGACAGCCAATCACCTCCTTCTCTCTGCACTTGTGTTTGGCCCAGCTGCGTCCCCCGATGTAATTTGACTGAGTGCACATTTCCGTTCAATCGTGGTTGGATCCTGTTTGTTAGTGGTCATTGCCCTTGAAACTGCCTTCATTCTGTTCATTGCTTCTTGAGTACGTCTCCTGTTTTCAGATAATAAACATTGTTGAAGGCTTAGCTTGTTTGGGTTGGTTGGGAAGGACCACAACAGGAAGATCAAGGGTTTTAATACTTTTCATAATTCTACGTTAAAATATTTAGCCTGTAAAATAGAACTTTGACATTTAGCCTTGGGGAGCTGAAACCGTTTGGGTTCAGGGACCCCTATCAGGGGAGATTTGTTTTTACAAGGAAACCCTCATAATCAAAACAATTGAACATCATGTCATATTATCATCGTATCACATGTACCCTAAACACCACAGGAAATAAAAAGGTGCCTTTTTAATAGAAAAGTCGTAATGTTGTGTACAAAATCCTATTTTCACAAGGGAGAAAGTTGTTATGAGAATAAAGTTATTTTTCCAAGAAGTCAAAGTTTAATAAGCGTAGAAAGTCATATTTTAACAAGTGAATTTAAAAGATGCAACAATATTCTTCTCCCTTTGTTCTCATAAGAAAACTATTTATGCAGGGAATGTCAGATTTATTTGACGACACATCACAATCATAAGAACCATAGCTAAGCTTGGTAGGTGTACTTGATTGATTCTATTTGTCTTATTGCAGCCCCAATGTGTACTTTTTGAAATGATATGACATCATTGTTGCCAATTATTATGTGGACCCCTCGGCGATGGCCCACGGACCACTGGACGTCCAGCAACCCCAGATTAAGAACCTATGAGTTCAACCAACTTCACTCTGCTGATTACAGCAAATTGTCATTTTGATTGTCACGTGAGACGAACCGTCTGGTAGATTAGGACAGCCCCCTTCGACTTTCTTATGCACATTTTCGATGTCTAATTAAAATAACCAGTGTGTGTCCATTTTCAATTACAATTGGATGGATAGATGGATTCTAAAGTAAGAAACTTTCCACCACTGCAGAAAACTCACGCTGTGTGGAATTTTAAATTGTCACTCTACCTTCCTTACCCCATTAAAACCATGTAAAGTGAATTCATTCCTTTGTTTGAACCGTCCATGCAATGTGCAGTGTTTTACATGTACATTTGAACATTCCGGACTCAGAGAATTAACCGCTGCACAATCCTCCCTCGCTACGTCACCGTTCACTTATTGTGGGTTCAGTGCAGACTTTCTTTTTTTTTTTCATTATCCAGTACGGTCTGTCGCCATTAGAGTAAATGCCGTTAGCTAATTGAATATAGCCTACCGCCGCTAGTTAGGACGATTGTAATCCATAACAGGTGGCATAGATACAAGGAGGATGGAAACAGCCGCGGGTGCTCTTTCAATCACTTTATCAAACAAATGGTAACAAAATACAGTAATGAAAAGCATTATTAGCACACCTGACATTTCACTGCAAACCACAGTGGCTAAAGCTATAGACGGGAAATAGCATACCTACATTACGTACGTATACGTTCACTTCTACGTCACAGTGCATACACACATTCACAGTCACATTTTCTATTGGGTAGAATGTGTGGATCGCGACCCCAAGTAGACACCCCATATGTATGTATATATTGTATTGGTTGTTGGTGGTGAAGTGTATGCATGTAACTTGAAAATATCTATAAATAATACCACAATTACTTGGTCGTTACTTTGTGGATTTCCTTGGCAGCTGTAGCAGTATTTTCATAAAACAAAGAGAGGAAATTTGGATATTTGAGAGGCTGCTGGCAATGATAGCCCGGCACACTATGGGCTCCTTACTGTGATTTGAAAATGTGGTTTTCCCCCCCGAAGATGAATTGGCCTCTTGATATTTAAAGAATGTTCATCTGAATTGGAAATTAGCATCCGGTTCAGCGCTCCTGACACTTAACATTCTCTGAAGCACCGTGCGCTTGTAGAAGGTTGAGTGGTGCTCCTTTCCCATCACCTGCTGCAAGAACCGATGTCGCCCCTTCACACAGTCTACCAACATCCAACACAATACACAATACACAGTGGACCAGCTGGGTAAATAAATACTATCAGGCAGTCTTGGATTCATTGGAGTTTTCTGTGAATATTTTGACATTTGAAATCTGACCTTTTTCTCGTCTCCCGGGACTTTTTCATGTTTCAGTGAACTATAAGTGGGTCGAAAATGCAAAAGCCGTTGGATACGGAGCGTTAAGACGAGAGGCCTCTGCGACTTCCTTGCTGTTTACCTGCTCGACATGAAACATGACCTTTCTGTTTAACGTAACACTTTCCCATTTCACCCTCCCCACTTCTGAGCTTTTGAGATCATGCACCCATAGATCTGCAACAAGCAGTGCACTGAACAAAATTAGCACCTGAGCACCAACTGGTGGAATCTATCCATTCCTTCATTTTCCATAGTGCTTGTACTCATTAGGGTTGCTGGTGAGCTCGAGCCTATCCCAGCTGACTTTCAGGTGCGAGGCGCAGTGCACCCTGGCCCACAGCCACATAAAGGAAATACTGGACAATCCTGTCTAACTCAGTAACAGGTACATAATATATTAAGCAATTTAAGGGTACCAATAATGTGGTTATTCTGATACAATGATAATTGTGCAAATGGTGCACAGAGTCCTCCAGCACGTAAGGGGCCAGTAGTGTGGTAACACTCGTCGAACACAGTTATGCAAATAACGCAGAGTGACGAAGCTACAACAATGAATACGGTAATGTCACAACAGAGATGTGCAAAATTGGCAAAAAATGGCAACTTCATGGATTTAGTGTTCATTCTTCGATAGCTTCTACCTGAGGGGGGAAGGAGGTGAAATGTTGGTGACCAGGATGTGGAGGGTCCAAGAGAATTTTGCCTGCTCTTGTCTTAGTTCTTGCAGCGTGCAAGTCCTCAAGAGTGAAGAGCGGTGCACCACTGATCCTTTCGGCAGTCCTGAGTGTCAGCTTGCAGTAGGACTTTGTCCTTCTTTGTAGCGGCACCAAACCAGACTGTGATGGATGAACACAGGATTGATTCGATGATCGCTGTGTAGAACTGCCTCAACAGCTCCCACAGCAGGCCGTGCTTCCTCAGAAGCCACGGGAAGTACATCCTCTGCTGGGCCTTTTTCAGGACGGAGTTGATTTTGGTCTCGCACTTCAGGTGCTGAAAGACTGTAATTCCCAGGAAGTTGAAGGTCTCAACGGTTTACACAGGACAGTTGGACATGGACGTGAGGGGAAGCCGTGGCGAAGGAAGTTTCCTGAAGTCCACAATCATCTCTGTGGTCTTGAGCGGGTTCTTCTCCAGGTTGCTTTGACTGCACCAAAACTCCACGCACTCCACTTCCTGTCAATATGCAGACTCGTCCCTATCTTTGATGAGGCTGCTGACTGTGGTGTCGTCTGCACACATGGACACATGCTTGGGGGGTGGATGTGGTGGTTACCCCGAGCCTCACCTGCTGTGTCCTGCCCATCAGGAAGCTTTAAATCCACCGGCAGATGGCAGGAGGGATGATGAGTTGGAGGAACTTGGAGGAGACGAGTTCAGGAATGATGGTGTTTAACGCAGAGCTAAAGTCCACCAACAGGATCCGTGCGTAGGTCCCTGCACCGTCCAGGAGTGCAGCCCCATGATGACTGCGGCATCGACCGACCTTTCTGCCCACTTGACCGCTGCAGCTTGTCCTGTCACGCTCTTCAGGTGGTGCATAATGAGGCATTCGAAGGACGTTATGACCACCGATGTCAGAGCAATGGTGCTTATTGAAATTGCTGTTTCTTTTGATTATAACTATTATAAACGATTCGAATATTTGTATTATTCTGCCTTTTTGCCATCTTTAAATAGTATTGAGTACATCTATCCTTCATTCCATTTGGTTCCAATCCCATTGGTGCTCTTTATCCTCACTGGTACCTTTTATGTACCATCAAAAAATAAGTATCGGTCCAAACTCTGGATTGTTGTGCGTATTTTTGTTACTGAAATCAAGTGATCACAAACATATCATTTATTTGTTACAGTTACTTGAAACATGGTGTTCAAAATAACCTGAGCTAATGATCTACATTCTTGTCTAAAATGAGAAAAGACATTTTTTCAACACCACCTGCTCTGGTGACGTTCCAATCCATTTTTACGGACTACTAAAACGTTCCCGCAAGGAGATGAAAAGTAATGATGCTGCGATCTATTAATCAGCATTATAGAACCCGGTCTCTTTCTATCTTGGATGTTTCTGATTGGCGATGCAATTTCTCAGGGAGTTTCAATTTACCTCACTGCGAGTAATTACTTCGGGTGGGCTAATCTCCACACTTTGTCATGTGGCGCAGTTTCTCCTGCTTTCGCTGTGCTTCCCCCCCTACAAAAATCATCATGAGTGCTCAGCATTTCTTCCGCTGGGTTCCCAATTCATTGCATAGGTAAAGCACTCAGGAAGCACACTAATAAGAATCTGATTGAAGAGCGATGGAGTCAGACACATTCCTCTCGGTAAACGGCTTGTATTAAACAATTGATCAGTCTACGGCGCTTGTGTGCTCTGTCGCCTTTTAATTTCAGACAACTAGAGGAACAGGGCTCCAAATGTGGAACGCGTGTAGCTTCTCGACACGCAATGCATGTTAAAGCCCAATTCCACTTAAGTCGGTAAGCACATACTTTGTGCAATTGCGTTGATACTGTAGGTGTGGGATTGTTTTCTAATGACTTTTAGCCCTGCGGGTGCTCAGGGATGCATTTCTTTGTTCATGTCATGTCATAAAAGGTAGAAGATAATGAGTTGGCTTCATGCGCCTTAAGATGAATCACTGCATGTAAGGTAGCCCCGTGTTTGTTTGGTTGGTTGGGATGTTGTTGTGGTTAAAAAAAATAAAAATAAAAACATATTCATGGCATTTTTTTCATTGCGCTTTGGCAGTTTCGTAGCCACCGGCACATCGAAATCCCAGACGTCTGGAGCGACCTAATTTAAGCACGCCGCAAAATATCTTCTCCGAGTGAGCTCAATGATGCAGCGTTTCTGAGTCCACCCCTCGAGGAGAGATTTGGCAGCTCCCTTTTTAGTTTTTGTCAGTATCAAAAGGTATATAAGTAACTGTAAAAATCCATTTTTATTATCGTAGTTAAGTACATTTCAGAGTCTGTACTTTTCTACTTTTACTGAAAGTGGGGAGTTTGCAATTAACAAAAAAAATAATAATAATAAATCACTTTTTGTCATATTCGTTTAAACTGCCATTCTAACCTGACAGTATTAGTAAAATGATCTGTGAAAAAAAAAAACAAATCAGGCATCTCTGTGCGCATCTTGTGCCTCGCGGGCACACCCCTGCAGTTTCACGCTGACCTATTACCTTGTGCTTCAGGAGCTTTACTGAAAATATGGTGGAATATCCACCTCTGAAAAATAGGAAAATGCCCATATTGTTTGCCAACAACTGTGCATCAGACTAGCAAGCAGAAGCAGAATGAATGATCCCTGCCCGGGCAGCTAAGAGGATTCAAAAGCAACATAGAATTTGCATCAATAATAATATTTAGTGTTACTGTAAGACTCAATTCCAAATAAATCATGCTAGATTGTTCACTAATGCTAGCTTAGTACATCGCTGGCCATGCATTCTCTGTGAGTCTTTATCACGGCTACGCATTTTCATGATTGCATGCCATTATGAATGACAATGTTCGAGAATTGCCCTCGTGCAGGTTCGTGAGGGGCGGGCTTAGTGAAGTGAGGCTACATTCAAATCTCGCAAGCAGTTTTAACACCGTAAACCCCTTTGTGTACAGACTGTAAGTACTTTTGCCACCTCTGCTTATCATCAGCACAGTGCGACTATTGTATCGTGTGCGCACATTTTAAATGCAGGAATGATGAGCCACAAGCCTGACCACGTTCTAAAAGACAACGCCCGTGATCATGCACTTGAGGAGAAATGGATTTCCGAGGCTTGGGCTGTCTTGTGTCAGCCCAAGCAGCTTTGCGTGACTGCACGTCAGCTTAGCAAGAGCTACTTAGCGCCTACAGTGAAAGGCTACCGCTGCCGTGTGAATATCCTGACGACGTGGGCCTCAGTACAAATTTAGCGAGGTGGCGCTCAGCGGACTGCACACCGCTCAGGTGGCAGCTTGACTCCCAGATTCGTTCGGCCGAGGATCAGAGCACTTCAGTCCAGTCTGTCGATGGCCTTTCGATGCCAGATATGACCCTAACCCCTTGAGGCATTGTGACGCAAAACACCAGAACAGCTTGTGTAACATACTTCCCGAATGACAGGGCAATATAGAAATCATTTGAATGCTGAATTGAGGTAATCCTGCACGAGGGCGCAAACACCAGGTGGTGTAAAGGCCCTCTTGGAATCGTTGTTCATTTCTGTGCTTCCGACAAATGAATTGTCATTGTCGCAGCCGTTTTTATATTACACAGCTCCGTGCCGACCGCAGTGCTTCCTCGCAATCTAAATTAGGTAAGCAAAAAACATGTGACTACCTCTCTCTTATCAATCAAAACTGTGCATTTTTCTCGAGATGTTTGGGTGGACGGCTCATGTTTTGGATCTCATCGGATAGTGTGCTTGCTCCTTTTGTGGATTAGACCGTCATTTGTCTGAAGTCACACAGTAAAAAGGAATCTCAAAAAGAACACCAAATCACATTTGATCCTAGTTGCTGCTTTTGTATTTTCCCCTGTGAGGATTAAACTAAGGGTTTGCGTTTCCAAAACCGAGGCTAAGTGAATAATCTATCGCAACTATCTGTTGTTGTAAACACGGCGCTCCAGACTGAGGTGTGATTTATTGGGGTGAAAATGCAAACAAGATAATCATTTGTTCTGTTCCCAATGACACTATAGACTAGAGCTTCATATAGCATTGGCACTAACTCAAAGCATTTATTTTGACAGTCACAGTATTATGCAATTGCTATTTGCGGCCATTCTTTCTCATAAGATTGTACTTGTAGTGCTTGTTTATTACCATTCAAGGTGCGCACACCAGAAGGAGCAAAATGTCAATGGGCTTTGAACCATGAAATAATGATGCACAAACCGTTTAATTCTTTACATTCTGTTTAATTATGTTATTACTGTATATTTACAATACAGTGCTATTTTTCATACAAAAAAGTCTCAAAAAATGTTTGCGTTTATTGTGAGGTTGAACGGATTAATGGCCTTTCCATTTATTGAAATCGGGAAAGGTGATTTGAGATGCGAGTATCTTGAGTATCTTTTCTCTATCTATGTGTCTATCTGTTCCAATACTTAAACGGAACAAACAAGAGGTTCTGTATCACCGCCAGATGTAAACACTGAGAAATAATCGCTGTTGATTTCTTGTCATATTTCTATATCAAACCCAAATGTTTCTGGTCTACAGCGAAAACAAAGATGAGCTCACTGTTTCAATAATTGTGCGGAAGAGTTTTTGAGGGCTCCGCGACAAGGTGTAGCCAGAGCTGTCAGTCATGTTGCTATTATGCATCACTTGGTAGGCAACACAGCGGGGAAAAGCAAAGCACTCTGAAGTGTATTTACCCATCCAACAGACACAAGGCCACTTCAGTATTCATCTCAGGTCTGGGCTCCACCAACGTGTGGTCAACAGCTTTTGACACCTGATATTTGTTATGAGCAAAAAAAAAAACATATTACATACTGCATCTATTTGGGGAAAAACGTTTTGTAATAATTAACTACCAGCTTAGAATCTTTTCATGGCTTAGTAGCAAGAGCCCAAAATTATTCATCAACGTAAAAAACAACAACAACAACTTTACAGCAGTTTTCTGTGTTTTTGTTGATGTAAGGCATTTTAGTCATTGTTGCAGCTATCCAATGTAATGCTTTTTCAATGCCTTTGCAGACAACAATTTATTATGTCTCACTTGCGTGAATAGATATAGAAATCTTGGCTTGCAATTTACAAATGAAGTGCCAACTTAACCTTGGCGTTCCGGGTTCTTTGTCACAATAAACCCCTTGTAAAATTCTGACGGACTGAGTAGATCATGTTACTGTACGTGCAAGTCATAAGTTTCAAGTCTTTATCGTCAAGTTTCAAGCGAGTGTCAAGTTACTCTGGTGAAAATCAACTCAAGTTATTACTTAGATTAAGCAAGTCATAATTCCAGTCATACGCTTTTGCTCAGTGACAACCTTAATTGCACATTAGCCACTTTGCACTCACGACTTGTAGTTGTGTTAGTTATCTGTACTAACAGGTTAACAATCACATCATTTGTTTAAATCGTTGTAAAACAGGCCTCCGTATTGTCTATAACTTTACAGTCTATGCAATGAAACGTATAACCGACATGAAGCTTTGTTCATGTTTGACCAGCTACCGGTGAGCTAAACTGTAAAGTCACCGTAGCGTACCTGTCTTTGTAGCTTGCCGTTATCTTTTTCACATTTCATGAAAAACATAATCCTTCAATGCAAATTCAATCATCTTTGGCGCTCCCCCCGACACAAAACGCAACTTTTCTTTCCAAAACAAAACATCTTATCTCGTAGTCACATACATTTAAGAAGGAGCAACTCAAATCGAATTCCTTGCTTTGTTAATAATGGATGACAGCGGGGGATACCTTTTCCAGAGAGCTGTCATACGAGGGGCTGCCTCCACGTGACGCGATGTCATTATTCAGAAGAACAGATGAGCAGCGCTGAGGATGTGCATGCATGTCTCTGTGTGGATAAGACATAAATGTATGTATGTGCTGCGCTGTTCTTCACACGACGTTTGTTTTGATTAACCAGATTCCTCTGAGCCCCACGTTACGGTGCACTACAATGAGCGAGCCTGGCTCAAAGTGCTCTTCATCAATAGTTCGGCATTTCCCCGGGGCAAATTTGACCTTCTCTCCACTGTCCATGATGTATATTTTACGTGAATGCTCTCTTAACATTCCAAACTACGCTTGCGGATTACATGCAGTCTAGTTCATTTCATAACTTTGTTGTTTGTCTACTCGTTTGTTTGTTATTCACGTAGCCACGGCAACTTCAATGTGCCGCGGTATATCATCAGATAAGAGTGGGAAGGGGGTAATTGATGATTCCAGCTGCTCTGTCACAAACAAAGCAGGTGGGTGCTTGATGGACAGTGAGAGGTATTGTCCCAGCTGTGATATTGTCTGATCAGTCTGATATTGTTTTGTCCGAATAATGCTGAGATGAGAAGGCACAGGAAAAAAATAATCAAAAAAAAAAAAAAACGAATAGGATGTATGGTGTTGATTAAGACAAAACCTGCGCTTTTGGGTGCGGAAGTGAAATTCTCATGGATCCCTTCAAGCCTGTAAAACCTTTCCTACGGACGCATCAAAGGGGTCTCGATCAAAAAAATCTGCCTTTATGATGATAATAATGCTCAGAATGTTTTTAATTTAATTAAAATTTACCAGTATTTTGAAGCGAATTATTAAGACAAAATTGGAAATATTATATATATTGTAAAATCGGAAATATTATATATATTGTAAATTATGAAAAAGAAGAGTTGAAGTTGCAGCATTTATATCAGACAGACTTTGAGGCTTTCCCTTATCATGAAATCTTTGAGTTTGAGTTAATCCACTTTTTAATCCGTGTTGGTTCACGAGCCTGATAAGTGACATCCAGCCGCACCGTCGCTCTGCGTTAATCCCCGCTTTGTATTGTAGCCGTGGCAACGAGATGCCTCAGCGTTGCCGACGTTCATCCCGACGACATTGTCAAATGATTTAAACATGCGTCCACAAATAAAAAAATGACAGCAGCAATTTGCAATTTTAATGTGTCTTTTTTGTCTCTATCTCTTCTCCGCATGCTCGACTTTATGTTCCTTCACATCGGAACGCAAAGCGTAGAAAGCCAACTATAAAGGCAGTAACGCGTGGCCGAATAGTATGTTGAATGTATAATGTGTGATCAAATTGACAAATGGAATTACTGTATGGCATTTTTAATATCTCCTGTGAGAATGCTTGATTGATGGAGTGTTGATGGTACTCAAGGGAGTGAAGGGTGGAGGGCATAAATCAAGCGACAGATCCACTGAGCATGTGAACGTATAACTGGAATGTAATGAACGAGGAGCATGGAACCATCCTTGGAAATGAAAACACTCGTGTCCATGAAAACCAGTCAAAGCCGCCGAGAACGCGATGTGCTGATACAATGATAGCCTCGGATTTATTATTCCGTTTTCAGATTTCTTTCTTTCTAGTCATTAAAAGATGAATATGGGTTCAACATTTCAGCTTTTATTTTCGGATATTTACATACAGTATGCATGCGCTACACAACTTAGAAGAAAGCAAATTTTGCTTGTACCTACCAGGTCATTGTGAGCAAAAGTATTGGAACGCGTGACTGACAGGTGTGTTTTGTTGCCCCTGTGTGTCCTATTAATATTCCTTACTCAAACAATAAATAGCGCTTAAAGTCGACGCTCCGTTTCAGATTTAGGTTTGGCTCTCTGAAGACTATATTTCTACTTGTTGGCGTAACCGTAACCAAAGCAAATGCAAAGCTGGGTTTGGGTTGGCTAGTTAGTCACGACAAGCTGCTCAACACAAGCCACAGAAAGTGCAGAAATGAATACATGGAATCGTTTACAGTATACAGTATGTATTTTCAAAATGAGAGTCTATATTGTCTGTATCACTGAGTCAAAAACGTAGTAAAATGGCTAATAGGAAAGTAGTAATTGGTTATTGGTTGTGACATACACACCCTCGTCCTCGCTGTTGGGGTGTATTTTTTTTTCTCGAATTCAAATAATCTATGAGCCATTAGTTAAAGAGTAATTAGTTAGTTAAAAGTAAGATAAATGTGAAATGATTTTACAGTGTTTGGGAACATAACGTGGAGTATATTTAGGGTTTAAACTATTCATATAGTAAATGATAAACATTTGTTTTTTTTGGGGCGGGTGTCCATTATTTGAGAGTTTTTGCTATTTTTCTAAGGCAGCTCAAGGTTTCCCTTTATTTTCCAACTGATGTTCTTGACCTTTAAAATAAGGACTCTTTTTGTGAAGACCTGGCAGACCATCAAAGCTCTCCTGTATGCATTTTTCCAACAATCATCCATTTCCTATACCACCCATTATTTGCCCAATTTCATCAGAAAAAAACACATGCTTCTCGACGTCAATGTTCACAAAGTATTTTTTGCTTCTTGCTATTTCAAATTTAAAAAAAAAATGCCCCAAAAAAAAAAAATATCTATTTTGTTTGTCAAGTTGTGAAACAACATCTCCTTCTCCAAATCACTTTTGGGAGATTAGCTGACGCAAAAAGTGTCAGTGTTGGAAAGGCAAAGGGGTCATGTGCATATATTCTGGATGCTATCCAACATCAAATCAACAGGCAAACGTGGCTTAACTGAAACAAGGTAAAAGCTTGAATCAATACAAAGTTATTCTCAGACCACCCTTTCCACTCTTCCTTGTGTTCCCCCCTTTTCATCGCACTGCGTTTTGGTGAGCGGCCCCGCGTAACGGCCACGCACGTTAGTTCCGACATATGTTCCAATGATCGGATCCTTTTTTTTTTTTTTACACAAAGGCATGGCATACGACGCGTCACGTTGCCAGCTGAGGTGCATTTGCCTGTGGAGAATTTTCTAATAACATCCTGGCATGGTAATGAAATATGTTATCATCGATTTGCCCTGCATGGATCAGCTGACGTGTACAACACCGTCTTATCAACTGTTTACTCACACGTTTAGGAGGATTATTCGTATCCGGTCCGCTGCTTGTATTGCCCTTGAAATCCCCAAGACAAGCATTTGTATGCGGATAAGCACCGCGCATGTAATTGCATGGATGCAAAACTCCTAATTGCCCCATACAGACGGTCGCTAGTAATTTACTAATCATCTTTTATGCCTCGCAAAGACAACGCGTCAATCACTTTTTCCCTCCGATTCAATTAGGGAGAGGTTATCCATGTAAACACAGCATATCATGTAGGAATTTGCTTGGAGGCTAAATTTCTCAACACATTGAGTGCTCAAATGAGGATCGTGATCGTGCAATTTGCTGAGCTTTGTTAGAATCACTTTATTGCGAAGCATTTCGATGTTGAAAGTTTGACTCGTTTTAATGATAACGTACGAAGTGTCAACAATGTTCAATACCATGCTGATCGATCTCCCTCACCCTCCAAATGATATCAAAAAAAATGGCAAAAAAGATATGTAAACACGCTCGGTATACGTGTATTTTTCCATTAGACTCCTAGATGTGTCTACACTTAAGATTTTTTTTGTATGTTAATCCCTGTTTTAAAAACTGCTTTTAGGATATTTTGCAGGTGACACATTAAACACAGTGTTCTAACATAATATGCAAATCAGAATCAAAATACATGGACTGTTTGAGGGTTTTGACAGCTACTTTTGTTTCTTGTCCGTGTGGTTGTCAAGCTCATTGTTTCTCAAACCTTTTCAGAAATACGACCAAACTGTGGCACAGCCTGGAAGTTGCGTGTTCAAATCTCTGCTGCGGCTTTCCATCGTGGAGTTCAGCCCACAGATACTCCTTGATGACTATCCTTGTGCCTAGGAAAGAGGGGGGAAAAAATCACACAGAGACATGTGGAGGGAGTAGGGAGGTTGCTCCAGCACGGCGACATTCTTTGCAGCCAGGAACTGACTGATGCTCAGGGCGTCGTGAGCAGGCGCGTTGTCAAGGTGACGCAGCCACGAGTTATCCTGCCTGACGCCTTTTCTCACGCGCTGAGCGCAGCTAATGGCGCAGGATTTCTTTCTAGATGTAAGTGATGGCTTCTTGAGAACAGATGGCGCTCAAATTAGATAAGCGATAGGAACTTTGTAAGGTTCAGCCTCGGAAATTACTCTCTAATCAGTGAGTGTGTAAACACTCTTCTGAAAGCATCACTAATATAAAGTCCTGTACATAGACTGAAGCCCAACCAAGATAATATATTAAAATTATTCCGAAATGACACGTTTCACTTATCTGGGTTCCATTACGCATTAATATGCTGACAAGTGATAATACAAGTGACTAATACGGATGACTAATGGGAAAACAAATCCAGAATGTGGATCCACTCAATCGCCGTTTGATAGGGAGGAAAACAGTGTCGGCGACGACAAAAAGAATGAAGAACAGAAATTATTCATCAGATCAAAACGTTCTGCAAGGTGATGACTGACCACACACGATGTTTATTAAAGAAACAAATAGGCTGACAGTTCTATCACCGCCACCTGTTGAATCTCTTAAAGCACTGGTGTCAAACACGAGGCCCGGGGGCCAGACCCGGCCCGCCACATCATTTCATGGGGTCCGCTAAAGCAAATCTTGGACTTCACGTTTCTTGCTAAAACTTCTAGCTACACTGAAAATAGGCTTCACTTTTGTGAACATTGTCACCAAACCCCTTTTTACGAAACATTCAACAACAGTTAAAAAAAAAATTACCTTTTTTTCAGTAGCTTGAAAAATGTGAGATTTTGCAACAGCACAAAATCAAGCCCACGAAAAAAAATAAAAAAATTTTTATTGTATTTTATTTTATTTATTTTTTGCCATTTCAGGAGCCTGAGGCCCTGGTGAGGGTGTGAAGGTGTGAAAGCCTTTTTTCATTTTTAATTTTTTTAATTTTTTGCAACATGAAAAATGTGTGATTTTGCAGCAGCACATCCCAAATGTGGCAACCATGGAGATGAATTGGATTCCAGTGAACTCATTAGATTCAAGAAAGCCCTTCGAGATTATTTGTGCCTTGGTGACATGGTGATTTTATCCTGCTGGAGGAAGCCATCAGAAGATGGAACAGTGTGGTCATGAAGGGATGATACGGTCAGTAACCATATTCATGCATCAAAAAATAAATAAAAATTCCATCCAGAAACGTTGATAACTGTATCGAACTGAAGCTTCAATTTCCTCCTCTGAGCTGATCCTGTGCCACTGGTAGGCCATCTTGTTGAAAGGTCAACAGGTTGTGCGTTCATCAACCTAACTAGTGGTTCATATAGTCCCTGTAAAGTGAAAACTAACATATCTTCTAAATTTGACACACCCCAGAGAAGAGTGTTGTTAACAGCCCTGCCAAATTTAATTGAATAAAAACATTCCCATTTTCTCCAACCTCTACTCTTGGGGTTCGTTGTTTTACTCAAGGAAGTTAAGAACCAGCAGTTGAACGAACAATTTTTGGATTGCTACACAGCCACTCTACAACAGAAGCTTTGGAGCCAACCTCAACTCCCTCCTATTGGCGGTGTTATTTTTCAAGGATTTAATTGCCTTTATAAACCTGCTGGCATAAGCACTCTGGGATTTATTGTATCAAGTAATTACCAATTCATTACGCCCCTGATTGCCTGAGAGAAAGCATCTTTAATTAGGTGTTTGCGCAGATCCGTTTTATTATCTCTCTCACGTGATCACCTCTGACTGGCCGCAATCAGCATCTACGTTTCCATTCTGCAATAATCTTAACTTCATGTCGTAACAGATGTCGTGATAAATCGCCAATCTGCCGAACACTATCTTTGGCTTGAGGACGGAAGTTATCCAACCTGGAAAACCAGTTCCTCTGCTATTTGTCTCAATGCAAGCCTTATTGAGCCTACTAATTGGCTATCGTTTCAATTCCAGGTCACAATCACGAAAGTCTGTGGTTCGGCTGAACTCGGTGTTGACCCCACAGGTTAGGATTTGCTCTCAGAAATCTTAGCAGACCCTACAATGCAAGGTAAGCGTTCAGGATAATCTTACACAATAGGGCCTTTGCCGACTTTGGTTGCAAAGGGTGAAAAATTCTCAAATTTGACCCGATTATCAGTGTGTGTACCTTAATTTCGGGAGCGATTGTGGTTGCGATGTAATAGATTTTCTGCAACATTCTGTGAGTTTAAATAAACATATACTGTATGACTAATTGTAGTTCAAACCTGGATGATGCATCTTTGTGACTCATCCAAGTGACCTACTGTATAAAATCCGTCGGGCTCCCAAATGACAGTCAACTGGCTAGGCATTGTCATTAAATTAGTAGTGGGCACATGGCCTAAAAACTTTTATCTTGGAAGAATTTCGAGCCATTTGGAAAGGTTCAGGGTCATGTCAGGCCTGGCCGTGAACCCCCATTTTTGGGGATTCATGGACCCGAAAGAATTAGCCAATTTCCAAAGTAGATTCCCCTCCAAACTGGGATGTACCCTATTGCCATTGTCGGGTGGTTTGGCTTTGGATACGATACATTTTAGGCCGATTGGGAATTAGTTTGCGCTGTGGCAGGTCCAGACCTAGACCACATTTTTGGGGGGATTTTATGGATATTCGGAAACAATTCAGGAACGTGGAAAGTTCAGTCATATACCCCATTTTTGTAAACCTGTAGACCTGAAAAAAAAACCTTCAAAAACAGCCCTATAATGAGCCCCCAAAACTAGAATCTACTTACATTTTTTGGGTGCTCAGAGGTTTGGAAGATATGAAGGCCGTTAAACTCTAAATAATGGCCAAAAATTGCAAAATGTTGACTCGATCCTCCGAGCTCGAGTTACTCGATGCACTTCATCAACTCTGCAAACTTCAACCACAATAGTAAGTGCTGTTGAAATATTACCTCTCTGATATTGTCAATCAAAACTGAGCTGTATTACTGTTTTAAAAGCCGAATTCATGGCTCTGTTTATCTTCCATAGTTTGTACGTTTAGTTGAGGAAAAGAGCCTGGCCAAGCTAAGCCATGAATACTAAGGCAACCCATGGTACCCTTGAGCACAAATCCCCTTCAAAGAATAAAACACATACTGGATCAGTGTCACACTCTTTAGGGCCAAATGATCATCGACGGTGTGAATGAACTTTTCCGACCTCGGTACGGTTTTAATAACAACCCCGCTAATACGTTTAGCCACCTGAATGACAGGTACTGAACAGTACAGGGCCGATAGGATCTGTGCAAAGGACGCCCCGGCTAAAGAAATAAAACACACGGTAAACAAAGGACAGAGTCGCAGCAAAAGAGGTTGAACATAAATTTAAGCGTTCCGTTCTATTGTGATCCATTCTGCCAGATTTATCATCGTCACGCATCATAATGGTGCCTTAAACATACTGTGGTCTGACTTTCTTTTCTTCGCAGGATCTTAAGCACCATATTGGAACAGAGTTTTGTAACGTGATCACTGCCTTTGAGATAACCTTGGCCGCATTCATCTGCGCCATTGTACGTACTTATTAAGAATTACAATGGATGTTCGTCACCGCAGCATTTAAAAGCTTTTTTTTACTCCTTGGTCCAATGTACGGTTGATCTTTGTGTGTGATCACTGTTGGTCTATTCTTTCACAACACAATATTTGCTTTTCTCCCATTTAAAGAAAAGGAGATTTACATGACAATGGCACAACATGTACATTATTTAACCCACATTGCATGAATATTACACAAGCGATACCTCCCTTGATGGTGCTCGGTCTTCGGGTTTTTAATCCTACGTGACTGGAGAAGAACGACTTGTGTTTCTTTTTGGCGCGACCGCGTCCGTTCTTGGTCCGTGTGTATCCGTGTATGTAAATTGCCTCTTTAAAGGCCTTCGGGACAAAATCTGTGCACTCTGACAGAAGTGGACTATTACCAATCAAACAAGTGCCACTTCATTTTTCTTCAGAATGAATATTAACATCTTTGAACTAGACAAAATGCTAGTACATGACAAATGATGTGGTTTTCAACGGATGGGCACTCAAATGAACTATGGGTAAAATGAACAATCAATTCATTGTCTCAGATTGCCTAGGGCGTTGTTTCCCAACCTTAATCAAGCCAAGGCACATAATGTTGATGTAAAACAAAAAACTAAACAAAAAATGAGCCAGAGAGAAATCATTTCAAAACTTTTTCGTACGGTGGCCCTGAAGTGCAAAATACAACAACAACAACAATGACTAATGACAACAGCAAATAATAATAATAATAATAATAATAACCAAATTAACCTACCGGAAGAGATAAGTACTGATGGGGTTATAAGACTCATCGCTGATTGGACACCTTGACCACAAAGTTATTCCGCGTCCGGCGTGGTTTTTGTAATGAGCGTGCTTCAAATTTAGCTGCTGCTATCAAAACATATTCTGATTCAGGACATAGATATGAGGTGATACTGGATAGCACTAATCACGACATTTAAATAAGTATGCTTATCATTACGGTATTACTTGGAGAGCAATTTTTTTGTCGTTGTTGTATTTTTATACTTGTAAAATGTTTGAGAACCACTGCTTTAGACGGCAAACTACTTGAAACTGAATTAACAATACCTTAGCTGGTTACTGCCAATTAAGTGCACTCATTTTGCCTCAGTTGCTTCATATCTTTATCAATCTTCTGCACGTTTGATACAGAATATCTGGCACAGAGATGACAGACTACAAAATTAATCTAAAGTCTGTCATCATCTTTTTTTAACACTGTCTATAATAAACTAAATTGCTGTTTTACGTTGTAGTTATCCTCTATCCTGCACATCAGGGCAATTGTGAGTTTTCCCTTTGACTCCTCTGCAAATATTGCATATGAATGTATGTCTAATAATAATAATGTTATTCTGCTAAACCCGGAGAAAAAATATCTCTTTTAACTCCGCCGCATAATTCTTGGGGGTGAGGCGATGAATTGTATGAGCCGGAAATGCATCCTGTCAACACACGTTAGGCATATATCTGTGGGAAGAAAATATGTAGTGGAACCTTTAAAGTCGATGTTGACATTGCTCAGTGAGCATCAGAAGGATGTTTTTTTTTTTTTGTTGGTTTTTTTTCTGTGCAAATGTACTGTGTGACCAATATTTTAAGGAATATTCTTTAAAAAAAAGTAAAAAAAGATGAACTCTGCAAGTATTTTTATTCCTGTAAAAATGCTGCGCATCAGATCACATTCCATTTGCAGTATACTTCCAAAGGAGTGAAAATATTAATTAGACTTTGTGACTCATGCAGTCTGCAAATGCAGGGGAGGAAAAACAAAACACATAAAGAACTAACAAGCGGAAGAGCTTATTCCCCAGCCTGCAAGTCAGCGTGTGTATACAGTTGTGACAGTATTAGACTTGGTTTCACCCATTGTTGGTTTGCTGCTGTTGTTGTGGAAGCCTGAGCTTTGCTTTTGGTCGCACCTCGTTTTTGCTGCTATGAGTCACCGTGTGACATACAAAAATAACATCTGTGGCCCCTTGCTAAGACGGAAACATACATACATACATACATATATACATACAAATACAAGGCTAAGTCAAGTCAATCACCTGACCTGAATCCGATTGAGCATGCATTTCACGTGCTTAAGACAAAACGGAAGGCACCAATGCCCCAAAAACAAGCAGCAACTGAAGCAAGTTGCAGTAGAGGCCTGGCAGAACATCACCAGGGATGAAAACCAGCGTCAGGTGATGTCTATACATTCCAGACTTCAGGCTGTACAGTAATTGACTGCAAAGGATTTGCAACCAAGTATTCAAAAGTGAAAGTTTTATTTATTTGTTTTTCATTTTTGCCCAATTACATTTGGTCTATTAAAATGTGGGAGGCACATATGGCATAGCAACTGTTGTAATTCCTACGGCGTTCACCCGAATTGGATGTAAGTCTCCTCAAATTAAAGCTGAAATTCTACAGTTAAAGCACATCTTGTTTGTTTCACTTTAAAGCCATTGTGGTGACGTTCAGAGCCAAAAAAGATGAGACTTGTGTCAACGTCCCAATATTTGTGGACTGGACTGTAGGAACACAGACAGAGGGAACCCCGCCACTCCCACCCCCTCTCTTCCGAGATGACCACCAGGCTACAATGGATGCCGATTGGGCAACATTTATCCCACAATGTGATCAATAAAATGTTAGTTTAAACAGGATGAAAGTCCATTTCATGAAATGAAGTAGATGCCTGCAGAGAAGCAGTTTTCCTGTCTCCGATGGTCGATTAGATACAGTGCACTTCTACACCTCAATATTGAATATATTGTTGAAGGAATACCTTGCTAAAAGTATTATTTATAAGTGAGTAAAAAACAAAATATTGGATATAATTATTACATGCAGGTGTATTTCATGCTATTAATTTAATTATTAATTAATGGATGCCTGTCGTGTTCGATTCTATTCTCTGTGTTTAATTGCGATATCATACAATATGATATGTGCATATATTCGTGCGAGATGACTAATTTACATGAATCTTTGACGGGATAAGAAGTGCCCCTGTTAGGGGGGAAAAAAGCTGTTTCAGGCGGGTATTCCTCAGGCTTGCTTGAATCTTATTGTTCCTCTCACCTTTCAGGTCACAGTGGAAGCGAATGGAAGCTCAAGATGGGAAATACGAGTGATGGATGATTAAAAGCAGGGAGAAAATGACACCTGCCTGCTCGAGGGCCCCAGCAATGCTGACATTTAGAATGTATGGATTATTTAAATGATGATCCATTATTGCCCTCTGCTGGACATCATTGTCCCATTATACAACATGGACAGTCATTCCATAGACTGTTCAGTACGTGTGAGTGGTCTCATTCATTCATTCCTTTTATATTTGACTTTTTACCATCATGGAACCCTTTTTTTTTTCAAGTCAAATTACTCACTAAATCGTTTCATGTTTCAATATTTTAATAGTGCAATCGGTGACACATTTGAAAAAGGGAGGACTTCATATTTCACTCCAGAGCTACGGGGTACAGCATTCATCCATCCATCCATTTTCTGAGCCGCTTATCCTCACAAGGTTCGCGGGAGCGCTGGAGCCTATCCCAGCTGTCATCGGGCAGGAGGCGGGGTACACCCTGAACTGGTTGCCAGCCAATCGCGGGGCACATACAAACAAACAACCATTCGCACTCACATTCACACCTACGGGCAATTTAGAGTTGTTAATTAACCTAGCATGCATGTTTTTGGGATATGGAGTACCCGGAGAAAACCCACGCAGGCACGGGGAGAACATGCAAACTCCACACAGGCGGGCCGAGGATTGAACCCTGGTACTCAGAACTGTGAGGCAGACGCTCTAACCAGTCGAGCGCCGTGCCGCCGAGGACAGCATTAAAAAAGAAAAAAAAAGAAAAAAAACTTTGTATTCCCCCTCTATCGCTTCCAAGAGTTGAGTTCCAACAGAAAGAAAATGGATGGATGGACAGAAGGTTCCCACGCAAATAATCTTTTTACAAGCACAATTTGTTGCCAATCTGCTCAAGATTAGAATTTGAATTTGAATAATTTCCACTGGAAACTAATTAAGGGCAGCGCATTTCTAAAGGCCAGGCTGGATTTATACTGTATGGTTCAAGTGACACAGATCATTTTTTTTCCTTTTCAAATGTCACAATTAGGATATGGGTCATGGCAGCATAAATGGATAAAACACATGACATGGGCTATCTTCATTTCCAAATCATTGCTCTTCCAAATGTGGATAGAAATTTCCCACGTGTCGGATATCTGCCAATGTGAGTGCTGTGTAAACGCAAAGATTGGATATTCCTTATCAAATGCCAGAGAAAGCATTGACAAGTAACTGTAAGCAAAATGCGGAGTAATGTGTGGGGTGGATGAGTCAACCTCGGCCAACTAAACATTATGTAATGCTTGAATATTTGCATTTGTATGTGTCACTTGAGATGAACTACATGGAATGCATGAATCAGACGCAGGAATTGCCGTCATTTCTCGTGTATATTGCACATTTCTTTCCCACCAAAATTGTCAAAAGTCAATAGTGCGCATTATACATACGTATAGGGGCAAATAGAAAATAGTTTCACATTTTATAAATTTATGACGCCTAGTGGTTCTGAAAAAGCTATAAAAAGCCAAAATGCCACCGCCACCCAGAGGTTATGAGAAAGGTGTACACTTTCATTCTAATATTCCACCGCCACCTAGTGGATATAAAAAATGTAAAGCCTACACTTTCATTCCAATATGACAGGGGTATACATATATGCATATATGTACAGTTGTGCTCATAAGTTTACATACCCTGGCAGAATTTGTAAAATCTTGTTTTTTTTTTAAGAGGACTGCTGACTGAACAACAACCATCATTAATTGATTTATGGTTATGTTTTGTTTCATGATAATGCTTTTTGAAATGCTTGACCGTTTAATTTGAAACCCATTAAACTAAAATGAAATGAGTTTCGCCTGGTCCTTCACGTTTTCTTTAAAGAATTGTACCCATCGTACAAATTCTGCCTGGGTAATCAAACAGATGAACACGACTGTGTGTTTTCAAATTTAATAAATAAAAGTAGGGCTCTGAATTACAAAATAAGAGCAAGTAAATTTTAAAAAGTATTACGTGTAAACTATTCTTTGAAAGAACTAACAAAATACAGATAATAATTAATGTTTTGATCATATGGGTAGAAGCAAAATCATGCATTGTAAAAATGCACTATACATAGGTAGAAGGGTTTTCCAGAATTTTGAGGTCAACTTTGGGGGTGCGCATTATACACATTTAAGGTAAATTCTAATAGGGCACTTGGTCCGACAGTGTAAATCCAGCCGAAAAGTGAACTGCAAATTTAATGAGATAAAAGTTAAACCCTCGTAAAACTTAGATATGTTTCAACCTTTACATATGTTTACAAGGGTTGTAAATGAGATACCTTCATAAAGAGGTGCCTGGTACTGGCAGGCCTACTCCAGTAAAGCACTTTAAAGCTTTCCATCAAACTAAGCTGAACAGAGAGCTCCAGTGTCATGGCAACTCCTCTATTTTTCACATTAAAAACGAGTTTTTTTCACGGGCCTTTAGGGGGGGCCACTGTCTTGAAAGAAAGAAAGGTTATTGCATCAAGTCCTGAGAGTCACATTTCATTTTGTCTTATGCGTGTTTTACTTAAGTAACTAGCAGGTGGATCAAAGTTTTCAGCAAGTGCTCTCTGAAGGTCAACAGGGAGATTGTGCGATCACGACGCTCGGGGCAGTCAAGCGTGCTTTTGAATTTGGCTCGTGAATGACATAGTGCAGAAACACACCCGAGTGCAGATTGCGTTAGGAACTTTGATGGAAATCAAGTCGTCTTTTGATTGCTTTTGTTGCCCCCCGGGGATGGGAGGGAAAGCCTTTGAGGAAATATGCATGCATGTTTTAAAGCCCGCTTCATTGAAGAAAATAAATAAATAAATAGCATAATACAAAGGAAGTCTGAGCTCCATACTAAGTCAACAATGCAATCTATTTCCGGAAACTGCCTTGTGGATGTTGATGTCAGTGGTCAAGGTGACCGGTCATGTGTAGAAGAACGCGACTGTCTCCCACCTACGTCGTAAAGCAGACCCCACCTTGCTGCTATAAGAAGACACCCAATGGTTCTTCCATCTGGCGGAAGGCTGACCGATCCCTCCCGCTTACTCTCAAGTGTGCCATTTTGTCAGCGCAATGTACTGTTGGCTGTGTTTCCTCCCGGCTGGCAAATAAGCAATCAGAATACCATCAGAGATGTGGGGAATGTGGGCAGACAGGATTTATTAGTCAGAACAGAATATGCAGCGCACCGCAACTCCCACGAAACTGCACCCAAACGCAGTTCAAGGTTTCTCCAAAGCTAAAAAAGATGCCCACTAAAAGCATATGCAAAGGTCCTTGTGTCAACACCGTTCCAGCTCAAGAGATGCAAGCCAGTTTTGTCAAGTTGGTCTGACCACAACGAGCAGGCGTTCATAGATCAACAAATGTAATATTTGACCCAAAGGAGATTCCTCTGGAGCCATAAACCAACTTGTTTGACACGGGAGATACTCCCAGTCTGGCCATGTATGAGTGTGCATCCTCGCCAATGTGTGGAATGAAGAAGTCCCAGCTTGCACCATAACATTGTCCAAATCTGTATTTCCAATGTCATTATAGTTGATATTTGACTCGATTTATCTGGCGCTTGGTGCGCTAGTGTCCTAAACGGTTCTCTTTTTTTTAAAAGTAGGAGCAACAACAACATGTCAGATCAGGTGAAAACCACCCGCACAGTACATGGTTTAAGAGAGGACAGACAAGGGGGAGGATGCAAACAAAACAAAATTAGCAACAAGATAAACCAAGACAACAGCAACACCACCTGCTAGGATCTGGTTGGGGAACTGGGGATTTAAAAAATGAGAGATCACCAAAAGCAATAATAAAAGAAAACAACAACACCTGTTAGAACCTCATTTGGTAATCTGAGAATAAACGAAGAGTTAAAAGAACACAAAAAGTACAGTGGACCCTAACTAGTCGCTGGGGGATAGGGACCAGGCCAACAGCAAATAGCGCAAATAATTGACGCCCATTATAGTTGCATGGAAAATTTTTGTTCAAACTCCCTAACAATCTTGAATAAGTGCCGATATTTTCGGGGTTGGTTCCTCCCCCTCCAAAAAAGAAGGAAAAGTGAAGCAACGATAACGATTAAAGAGCACCTGTTGGAATCAATAGCAAAAGACAAGACTTGCTGTAACGTGGTTGGGAAAGCTGGGGATAAACAAGCAGAAAAGAGAGCCAAACAAGCAATAAAAAAAGGTACCGTTTGGTGAAACTTGGTTGGGGGATCTGGAGATAAACAAGGAGAAAAAAAAAAGACATTGTGAAAAGTGATAGCAAAAAACAAAAATGGAACATAAGAAGCAATTACAACCAAAAAAGCAATAACAACAACATCTGATGCAGCGATATAAAAAGTTTGAAATCCGAGCTCTGGTTTCTTTTTTTTTTTTTTATAAATTAGATTTTTTTGGTACTCTAGCTTTCTGTCATGATTCTAGTTTTACTGAAGACTCCTCGTCGACGTGAATCTTCCCCACCTGATCCTGAACAGGATAAACAGCGCAGGAGATGGATGGCTGGTATTTGTCTACACTTTATCAGCTGGTGGCTTCATGTTTGTTCACATCGCGTATTGCTACTGATTGGCGGCTCACTCACGCTGACTACACGACATCCTGTTCGTTTACCTCTCCGAAGAAAATGACCGCTTGAAAGGATGATATATAAAATGCTGCGACGGGCACATTGTTGGGAGAAAGCGAGGGGAGTTTTGGTAGCAGTGTAGATAGGTTGTCTGTTTGCAACTCATTGCGAGAATACTCTAACATAGTGGTGGGGAATAAGAGGAAAGAAAGAAAAAATAAGAAAAAGCATTTTAGCCAGACCATCATACCTTAAGCAGGGTATAGTATTTAGTATTTCAGCTTTACTGTTAAATATGTTAAAACATGCACAGTAAAATATGAATTGAATCAGTACGACAGTGAAAATGAGAGGAAATGTGAATATTTATTCACGTTGCAAGTAGATTCACAACGTACGACCCTAAAATTTAAAGTTAGGTTTCCACTGTGCGCCCAGTAAGAAAAAGTTAGTCCGACGCCCTAAACTTCAAGGTGAAGATTATTGGTGCCAAGCTTGATGTCACGTGCTTATCTCCTGCTTTTCAGCTCTAATCACATCCCAGGAGTTTGACCGCCTGCAAAAACATCTTTGCAATTACGTCCCATACAGCTTGTTCTGATCACACGTTTTTTTTGTGCTCTGAAACTCAGCCTGCCTTTAATTCCTCACTCCAGGGGTGGAAGCTTTTAGTAAACTGGCCGCGGCTCTTTTCAGCACTGAAGACTTTGAGCCAGCGACTCATCAGTGGGTCCAAAAACGAAGGAACGAGTGGAGCTGACCTTTTCAAATATCAGGCAATATTGTAATTAGACTGTGTGATATTTACATTTTGACCCACTCTCATTAAATAAAGCAAAGGTGGGCTGAAGGCAATTGCTTCTCGACGTGATCAACGTCGCAGGCAATTGAGCTGCATGAAACGATGCGCATTAATTTAACGGCTTCGCTGCTCTAACCCCATTAAATGAGTGTGCTGGAACAGTGTTCTACCTATCAAGGGAGGAGATGTAGTTTTTCAGGGGCTACTAATCTGAGCCTTTAATTTCCCTCACTTTGTTTGGCTGGATTTGCTTCAGATTGATATGAGAAACAGCAGCAGTACTGTTGGCGTGCTTCAACAAGAAGGGCACTCGGGAGAGCGCGGACCTCTGCCAAGCCCGAACTGTTGACAAAAGGAGAGAACACCTGTTTGTGTTAATGTGCCTGTCGATCCAAGCGGGATCTACAACAAAAATCAAATGGGTTTTTCCTTCTTCCCTTCAAAGTCCACAAATGGCAATTGGTTGGAGTGTAATCGTACGCCAAAAATATTACAGTTCAGTACACTTAGGGTACAATAATGGAACAAAACATATTTTTTTATTATTATTCCAGATTATATTATTTATATGTTGTGTTCTAATTATATTTAATATACAGTACAGCAATTATAATTGATAAATATAAATAACTATATAGTCATTTTTACAGTTTTTAAAAATATCATGCATTTGTTATTTGTCACGAAAAGTCAAATACTGTTTTGTTTGTACAGGTTACTGTTAAAAGTGGTTAACTTATTTTCACATTTGTATGACCATTGTTGACTCGAAAAATAATGGCAACATCTTCAACACCCTTGAATGGATGGTTTTGATTTCCATTATTTCCCGAGGCGAAAATAGTTTTGAAATCCGGACAAGTCGGTAGTGGACGATTCCACCATAGAGGCTCCACTGCATTCAGAAAGGACCTTGCTTGGCCTGACAAGAGAAAAACCCATTTCGAGGTCTTTTTCTAGCCGAACAGCGCCCAAAAACTGTCATCCATGCAGCCATTTAACAAGCCATTCTCAGCGTGCCGTTGTGCACACTCGGCTTGTGAGTCACTGCTCAAATGCGATGAAGTGGTGCGGGTCACGTCTTGAGTGTGGAGCGCTTCTTTAAAGGCGGGAACGTCATGGTAAAGTGAAGATGCTGTCGAAATGGAGAGTGGGGCAGGCTTTGTTCTGAGTTGGCCCGGCAGCCGTGAGCCTTTGCCAGTGGAAGTAAATGGGGGCAGCTTATTGCTATGCAGCTACATCACTCCCGTGCGGAGCCTACATCAGGTTTGCTTGTCTGTTCCAAGAAAAAGACCAGAGGTGACAAAGGTACTCACACCGTGTACTTAAAAAAAAGTAGAGATACTTGTGGGAAAAAATACAAATAAAAACTGGTAGAAGTGCTGAATATCTTGCTTCTCCCAATCTGATGCCATTGTTATTAATGCTCCCTGGTTCAACTTTCCTCCATTTTTGGTAAGTGGGAAGAAAGTGAGAACTGAATCCCGGAACTGAATGTGATTAATTATGAGGTGTGTCAGAAAGGTTGCAGGACCGGTGTCACGGGGACGTACTGAAAGATGCGCGAGTCATCACGGGTGATGACTTTCCCTACCAAGTGTGGTCTCACACTCTACTCGTTGCGTGACAACCTGACACAGCATGTGGGGGGGGGGGGGGGGGGGGGAAGTTGAGGAGAGCTGAGGTCACAACGATTACACTGAAGGGGGAAAATTGATATTTTGGCTTTGAAATATAGCTTTGGTGAAACCAGTCGTGGAACCTTTTAATGAGTCATAATTTGTGCGTTTGAGAGGGTATTCCTCGAGCGCGCCATAAACAGTCCCAACTCCCTCAGACGCAGCCGGGCGGACATTTGCTCACACAATGCAGGGAAGCAGTTATCCGATTGTTTCCTTCCCATAATGAAGCCAGCAGGTATGAAGGAACAGGAGACGGAGAGTCCTATCGCGCCTCGGGGACCGGCGCTCTGTGAGAAGATCCTGCCGACACCTGCCCCGTTAACACCGACGACCCCTGCCACTTCCCCCAGTCGGACCCCCCGCTGATGATCAGCCGACGCTGCTTTGTGTTCTGAGATTTAATGCCGACACTCGTGCTTTTGAGGAAGCAGTCCTGATTGTCTGCCTACATATGTTTGGGAGGAGGCTGTCGTAATTGCCCGTTTTCACGCAACCAGCATGTTCATTTGTTACGTAATAGCGACAATGAACAGAACACATGGAATTATGTCTCTTATGTAATTTAACATAACGTAGTTTAAAGGCCACTTGGGCCGCTTATTTAGATTTTACAGTAGTTTCCTATATGTGTCAATAAAGTCACAATTCTCTAGCAGTAAAAAAAATCAGGTGTTTGAACATGAATCCTGTTGATTTGGAATGAGGTCCAAATCTAATAGCATGTGCAATGTTAACTCAACTGTAGGTGTCTAGCATATAACCAATCTTCCTCTACAGAGAAAGTTGCTGTCTTTTTTTAATGAGATCTGAATCTAGCGGAATGTCAAGTATCAACCAAGTATGAGTAAATTCATTGTTAGTATTGAGCACTCAGTGTCAACCTTCTTTTTGCAAACCACTGAACAATTTACTGGCCTGTATCGAGACCAAGAATATTATTTCTTTTGAGCGAGATCCAAATCCGGTGTCCGAGCGAGAAGCCCATTGATTTTGAATGAATTTCAAACCCAGCGGAATGTCAAATATCAACCAAACGTTTGTGTTAACTGTCTGTGTCGAGAACTCAGCAAGAACCCTATTGCCTTCTGAAGGAGATCCAAATCCAGCTCAATGTCAAATCTCAATTACAATAAGTACAATTAAGATCAATGGCAGTGTCAAGCACTCATTTGCACAGAAACATTTAAACTCCAGTAATTGATTTCAAATTTCAGGCCCTGTGTGAGCACATCAGAGCAAGAGCCACATTGATGTTGAATGTTATCCGACCCAAGATGGGAGATGTAGCTTACGTCTAATGGGAAATCGGTCGGTTACTTTTGAGTACTCTGCCAGTCACGGTTTTCTGTATTGATGCATTGAAATGTAACCCATCAAAATGTTCCTGCCAAAGTTTGGGACCGAAAAACCTCTCTCACCGAAATAACGAGGCCGAAATATGATGTTATAACACGAGCAAAAACCGCGGCACCATCCGGAGGGCTGCTTTGGGAACCAGCATCCACAAAAGCTCGTTTCAGCTCATGCTTGGGAAAGTGATCAAGCTCTATCCGCCGCGACTTCTTTCTACTTCACGTTGGAGCTGTGTTACAGCCATAAAGCTCCTCAAACTGCCGCTGAACTGCAGAAAAACTTTTTGCCAGGCTGCAATTTTTCAACGCTGCTCTGTCAATTGGCAAACCACGGTCAAGGCAATGATACAAAAACTTAAACCCCTTAGCTCTCAATTTCTTGAAGTGACTGGAAAAAAAACAATAGTTGGTGCACGAGTGCCAGGAAATCTTCCATTTTCTTATGGGACCACCTAAGAACCGTTGCTCCAACCAGTCCAGTCCTGTCCATCATCTTGAAGCACATCAAAGCCAGCTTAATGTGACACAGACAGGAATCTCAGAGAGAGGCCACTCTTGGGAAGGGAAAGAGGGGTGCGTTCTCAACCACCATCACCACCACCCCCCTCTCTCCCAGGCAGGAGGCAGGATTTGTGAAGATAGCACACAAGTGGCACAACAAGGCACAAGGATGCATCACTCACTGACGCTTTAAGGCCTTTCATTTGCTGTGATGTGTTCTTTTATACAACACGGACAGACCCCCAAGTGAAAAGAGTGATTACATGACCCCACGTCATGTACTGGAACACTGCAGTTCGTTCACAAGGCATCCAGAATCACAGCGGTAAGGCCAAAGGCGACGCCGCAGCCGGTCAAGGGCGGTGGCTGTAAAAAGCCAATACAAACACGCGCTTCATCCCAGCCAGTCATTCTTTTTGCATCCCTTCCTTTCCCCGAGCAGTTGCATTTCTTGATGCGTTATGGTATCGATAGGTTAACAGTCACATATTCATAACTTAGGAGCTGAGCTATAAAGGAGCATTTTTGCGTTCTTTGGCAAAGATGTTGTATTTTCCAAAATAATATCCTCTTTTTTTCCCCACGGCTGCTTAGGAAATCAACGTAAAATCAATGGGATGAGGCTCTGATGTCATTCGCTATTGTGCAATTGTAGCTCATGTCACATCATTAACATCTTCCTCGCATTGTTTTTTTTTTTTTGTTCCAGCCACAAACTCGGTACGGAGCGATGATAGATTCATTGCCTGAATACCCAAAAGCATCAAGACGAAGGTTTAGGAATTCAGTCTGACTGACATAATTATATTATTTATTGGAAGTGTTTTACTCTAATCATAATAATAATATAGTTTTACCTCTGGTTCTGATATAGAACTTTTTGTTTTGTCTTGTTGTCCAAAAATAATAAGGCTTGCTCTCTTTGATGATGCGATGTTAATGGCTCAACTAACTTTTTTTTTTTTGGCTTCTCCGCTTTTGGAGATGTGAGGTTTCCGCCCGACGCCAGCGACTGCATTTGATTATTATACACAGTATATTTTTAACAATAAATAGAATTTGGCATCAGAAGTCATGGAAATCAGTGACAACCGAATACTTAACGTGACCAATTAATATTCAGGGATTTGGTGGGAAAAAAACATTTGTAATATGTTAAAAGTGTAAAAAAAAAAACAAAAAAAAATGAATGAATAAAATAGCAGATTTGGTTAAGATTTTCTGCAAAAATTAAAGGAACAAATGAATTTTTCCAAGAAACATGAAGTAGACTTCATTTGCTTGAGCGGGCCACATAAAGTTATGTGGCAGATTGGACCCGGCCGGCCCATCCTCATTTTCTTCTATGGTCGTGTTTTGAAATACTTCTCGAAAGCTTATTTTGAAATGTGACTGATCAGTTTCCCGACGACTTTGCCATTCGATCCACGCATTGTGGAAAGTTTCGATTTACGACAAGCTTGAAACTTCCCACAACGTTTGCGTCACTTGAGTCTCATTTGGAAGAAATCCAAGCCGTGGTGTTTTGTTGCGGTTCGTCTCAGTGTAGGAAGTGTCGGGAATTCTCTGAAGACGCGTTAACAAATGCCTGTCGCCTTATCAGGGAAGAAGCTTGTTTAGTTTGGCAACATCCTCGTATTCTGCAACGTGTCATGGCAGAGGAAGGCCATATTTCTTCACCTCTACACACCATTCTCAATGGGTTTGGACGGCGGCCTTTTAGAAGTAAATGTGTGCATTTGAGAATACTGCACAAAGTTTCAGCGATTGTGAGATAATGTGGGTGCTTTGTTTTTTGTTTTTCTTAACATCGGAACCGATTTTTTAAATGTGAACGACCCAACACATAACTGGGAAGAAATCGCAATGTTCTCTTGTTGTGTGTGGCGGACTCAAGATAACCATTACCGTGTCAGTGCCACATTCTGGTGTGAGAAGGTCCTTCAAGGTGGAAATACTATTACAGATTTTGTACGATTGTTAGGATAGAGCATGTATATTAGCCAGATGGGTGACGCCAAATTGTGAGTTTCGACATTTTTAATGTGAAGAGGTCTAGTCAGGTGGCAGGCCTCAAGCGCGACTGTCTTTCCATATTTAATGTAAAAAGAGGTACACACGCACACACCGATTTTTAACATCTTAACCGATTTTAAAAACGTGTGAGACCCTACACGATGAGAAAGTATTTAGCAAGTGTGTGCTGTGCTTACTGCTTTTATAGTGTCGTGCAAACAAGATGATCAATATAGTACATCACACGCATAACAATGTTGGCTGTAGTACAATGACTGACCTGTGAGAGGCAGCGTTGTGCCACCGGGTATCCAGATTGCCAGAAAATACAAAGAAGAAGAAATAGCGGAAGCTAGCCTAAACGTTAGCTGTTTAGCGACAGCGCAAGCTAGGGCTGAGCTATATATCTTAAAATTGTTTTTTTGTGTCGCATTTTGATACGCTTGGAATTTTTATGCGCGAAAGGCAACAGTGAGGGGGACGGACATTATTTCCAGACCCATCAACTGTTGGTGACCAAAGAAAGTGAACTCCATGTTCAAAAAAACATCCTGAAAACTTTTCTTTAAGCCAAGAGTTATAGAACAACATATCTGTTTTAAACATTAACCCGTGTCTTCGAAGGGACTCAAAATGTAGAAACGCTCCCGCGCTAACGTTGCGATTTGCAGCCACCGTCCAAAGACCAGCAGGCTCACAAGGATTTTTTTTTATTGGAGGCATCAGCCATTGTGGTTCTTTACCCATTTATGAGCATTGTAAAGTTATTTGCTTGCATCCACCACCTCTACAAAAGGTAACAGTTGCGAAAAGCCTAGTCAGGGGTCTCGGGCGCCACGACAACAGACACTGTCAGGTTTGGGCCACGCAGGAGACCCCCGCCGAGCGGCCACGTCAGATTCCCCGTCCGTTTGACACAGTTTCCACAGCGGATATCACCCAATGCCCCCCTTTTGCGTGACACGTAAGCTTGCTGCGTGGACTTTTATGATGTTTTCACACATCATAAAATCCTTGTGCCCTGCATAGTATCGCCACGTCCCTGCAGGGAGATAATAAAACGAGCCAATTGTTTCAAGATAACCGGACTCGATTAGGTTTTTATTGCCAGTTTGCCGTCCCCCTCAGGAATTGGGATAACATTAACCTCTTTGGAATGAAAAGTATTTGATAAACGAATATAAAGTGTGCCTGCTGATAAGAATGCCCTGTGTTCTCCCATTTGGGAAGCGGTATGTGATCATCTGGGTGACTACGTTTTCACCTGTTTATAAGTCTCTGAAATGATCATATAAAACCTAAACTCTCAATATATATTGTACGAGGACGTTCATTTGAATTTCTGAGAATTTAATTGAGCAGCCTCAAGGGTGCGTGTCGAGTTATTGCATCTCGCATGTAAATTTACACATCAGCTGCTTTTCATTTCAACAGCTATCATTTAAAGGAGGACGTCCGTATTATAGATTTGACTTTTGAATTGCTTGTATACAAATCATTAAGTCTCTGGTGTGTGTCCCCGACCCCCAGCCCAAGTGTGAAATTCAACAACCAAGTACATTTTCTTTTAAGTGAGCGATGCACAGTGTCGACTTCACATAATACCGCCCTCAAGCCGTGTTTCTCTGACCATGATTTTATAATTACGCTGAGTGAAGATCGGCCGTTTTCAAGTGAGGACCCGTTTGGGGATGTTTCCACTGCATGCGCCACCTGACGAATTGAATTGAAGTGTAATTCACCGGCCTGTTGAATGAAGTGCTGCCTCCACAAGTGAAAATACAATGTCTGTCTTTATTGTTGCTCATCCTGTTCAACACGCCTTCTCTTGAATTTCCAAAGTTTCAAGTTGCTAAATAAACACTTTGAGGTGATTTCGACAGCTGTTGCAAATTCTCAATTTCTTGAAGTGACTGGGAAAAAAAACACTATTTGGTGCACAAGTGCCAGGAAACCTTCCAATTACAGACCAATGGCCCCGGAAAGATCCGCCAAAACACTTGTAGGTCCAGGGGGACAGAGAACTTGGTCACACATACCAGGGACCCTGGCAGGAACTGGAAATGGCAAACATTTGCCACTTCCTTTGGGTGTGTGTGGCGGGGCAAAATCTCTAAACTTGTAATTAAAACATCTTCACCCTTCTGTTGCGTCGTGGGTCAGATCAACTCGTTTGAAAAAATATATTCTAAAAATCTAAAAACATTTTAGGAGCCTTAGTCTAGACTTATTTTATTTTTTTAATATTATTTATATTTTTCCATTATTTTATGAAGCACCCCATACAATAAAGAATTAAAAGTTTTTTAAAAATATGTAACGTAAAACTGGTTTTCATCTCTCACTTTACAATAGTCACCCCCAAAAAAGTTTTTGAGAAAAAAAAAAAGTGTCTGGTTCTAATAGTTGGACTAAATATTGGCTGAATAGTCAATAATTGTGTTGTGGTGTGTCATTTTTCTTTTAACATTAACAGCATACTAAAATTGAAAGAATCTGCAGTTTGTGATACTGGATGGTCTCTGTGACAAATTACAGACAAAAGTGATCTAATGTGTTAAGCACTGCACACAAACATGAACACACACAACATTGCGGAGCAACCATGTCAGAATCTGTTCGTCAATCGTCTTTATGGGCATTTAGACAATTGAATTCATCTGAGATGCTCTTTAGGTTCCTTGGTTTTGGTTAACAACGGAGCTCAAATGGGCTGAGCAGTTAAATGCATGGCTGCCGTATTAGTCAGGCAGTAGTTTCAAAACACCATTTATCTTCAATACATTTCAAATTTTTAACAACTCGTCACCTCTGAAGTGCTCAAGATAAGAAAGAGAAGTCGTCCAAAGGTCTTACTTACAGTATCTCAGCTCACTTCATGCTATCGAATCCTCTTTTATTTTCTTTTTTTTGTTGTCATTGTAAATTGAGCTTTGGCTCACACATGACTTTGAGGGAAAATGTAAATCCGATCAAGTTTTTTTGCATTTGACAATTCAGCGCATTTTTTGAGACAAAATGTTGGCCTACCTGGTAGGTGCATTACTCAGCTTTTCCTCAATTATAATCACATTTTACTTGACATCTGTAATCTTTTCACAACGCTTAATGTAAACCTTGGGGGGCGAGTTTACGCAGTTTGGGAGTGTAACTCACAGGAGAGTTTCCTTGAGGGGGAGAACCAGATTGAGGGTACCTCGACTGGAAGATGTGGAGGGGGTTGTGGGAAAATGTATTATGGTCGGGTGAACAAAAAGTCGAACTTTTTGGCCATAATTCCAAACACAACACTGCTCTTTAGCAAAAGGAACACCATACTGCACCTACAGTGAAGCCTCGTGGCGGCGGCATCATGCTCTCACTTTTGAATCTGAAATTTGTAGGCAAATAAAGCAATAAATAAATATTAACAAAATAAAGTCACAATGTGAGGAGAAAAACAATTGTAATTTGAATGACAAAATTGTGTCATTTTATGAGAAAAAAAAGTTGTACATTTCTGGCAAAAAGGAAAGTAATTTTAGACAATTTTGTAATATTAAAAAATAAAATTGTAATATAAGATAAAAAAGTTTTTAAAAAAAATTAAAAGAAAAGAGAAGGTTTTATGACAAAATGTGCAATTTAATGACACAATTGTGATGTTAAGAAAATATATAGTCCTATTTTTGGAGTTACAGTCACATTCTTATGAAACGAATAACCCTAACCCTAATCCTGACCCTAATTTCTTTCTGGAAATAGTACAACTTTATTTTTGGGGAAATGACTTTTTAGTAATATGACAACTTTATTCTCTTAATATTACCACTTTGTCTTTGTAATATGATTATTTTTTTCTTGTAAAGTGCACACCTCTAAGCTAGTAACGTTAAAACAATACTCGAAGTAAGTAATAATTTTAAGAGAAAAAAATGAGATTTGTTTTAGATTAAAGGGCTAATATTAAGAAAATAAAGTTGTAATAATATGTATCATATTAATATTCAAATTACACCAAATTGTCTTAATAGGTTAAAAAACGAATACCTACTTTAAGATGAGAACTGTCAAGCATATGGTCAAGTTACATTTCAGTCAAAGTTTGTCTTTTGGCGAATAAACAACGATTATCAAGGGATATTCCAGGGCGGAGCTGCGTACATTACGCACGGAGGTGGGGGAGGGCGTGATGAGGAGAAGCACCCCGATGCCCTCTGGCAGGATGCGAGCTCACGTTTTGCCTGGTGACGATGAGGAAACAACAACAGAAGGAACGACTATCAGAGAGAGAGGAAGCGATAAACTACGGAAGTCACACGGTTGCGATGGAGCTGCAGTGGATGTCATCCCGTTCGGGGCGACATGGTGGTCTGCAAGCCGTGAACCCATTTGAACTCTGCTGCGAGCCAAAACAGCAGCACCCCGGCCAAACGGTCTCTCAGGTGTGAAAACATGTCAACGAGTTCCCTGCACAATGTTAAAGCTTGTCTAATTATGTAATTGTTTCAATTTGTTTCTGTAAATAGTACGGCTTTATTCTCTAAAAATGTAAATTTTTATAACGCTTAAAGGATTTGTGATTTCATTTTGTAAAAATGACAACCTTTTTCTCAAAATGGTTCGGTTAGTTCGAAATAAATGAATATTTTTTAGAAAAATCTCATAAAATCACCACTGTGTTTTCTTAAAAGATGGCGGTAAAACACTTCTTTTGTCTAAGTGAATGAAGCTCCTCAACTCAGTTCAATTAAGTTCCTTACCACCAAGTTGCCACAAGATAGCGCCAAAGCAATACTATCATGCCCTTGGTCTCAGTGAGTTGCAGGTTGAGTAAACTTATTTTCTCTCTCATCTATTTTCTGAAATCCTCCATCTTGTTTCCGTTTCATTTTCCTGCCAATAGAGACGGAGGACATGCTGTACAGTATTTGTTTTTGATGTGCTCTTCAGCGGGAGGACCCACTGGAGCAATTAATAAAATGAGTTGTCCTCCCCCCCCACCCACAACCCCACCCCACCCCACCCCCAGCTTGTCACAGGCGGTTTTGCGGGTCGCTGCGTTTTCAGAGTGGTCGGCGCTCCTCCGCCTTAAACCTTTCGCTCTGTTCGCTCAGCCATCGCTGCATGGCCATGAAAATGTGCAAAACAACACATGGCATCCTTCACTTTGTAGTTTTTTCTGATCTGACCAGTACAGGGTCACCCGGACAAACATTTTCAAGCTTGTAAGATGCATGACTGAATCACGGTTTAGTTTCTATTATTAGTTCCTAATGTTCAAATAGTCAAATTCTATGAGGGGAAAAAATGTGGGGATTTATTTGGAAGAAATTCCTAGTATGATTAGAATTAACGGGTAATATTAAGAGGGGGAAAACATTGAATTTTGACAAGAAAACAGAAAATCTCATTTTACAATAAAGATTTGAATTTAATCCAAAATTAAATTTTCTCATGAAATCTCTAAAATAATAAAATAATAAAGATCAACTTTTAAGGATTTTTTTTTCCAATGAAGTCTTAATATTGCACGGGGGAAATGACATAATTGAATACTTTTTTTGCAGGGGTAGATTTATCAGAAGAATCATTTTACAAGAATAAATTGGTAATATCAGGGAAATTCAAAAGTTTTGTAAATTGCAGTAGTACAGTGGGAAATTCTGTAACTTATGGGGGAAAGAAAGTTGGAACTTCAATAGAAAACAAGTTTAAGTTTTACGAGAATAAAAATTTACAAGAAAAAAGTCAGAATCTTACAAAAAGTTGGAACTTTGATATAAAAACATGGTGGTTTTAAGTCTTTTAAGCTTTGATTGTAGAAATTTCGTGGAATTCACAAGTAGAAATTTTTGTTACGTTAATAGACAAGAGAAGAAAGTCATAAAGTTCATCTCTTAATTGCAGGGCTCGCTAAAGAGTACGACATGTATCAAAGCTTGAGTCATAGAGACATTTACTACACGGACTCCTTTAGGCGTGACCGCACACGCGCACGTGCTAATCAATCCCACGACACGTGCGTCTAGCAAATTGTCGGCTTTCGTGTCCAGCGGCTGCCGTCCCGTCCTCACTCTCGCTCGCTCGCTCCCTCCCTCGTCGGAGTCAGGGAAGCGGGGGTCCAGGTGCAAGCGACTGCTCCTTTCTCAAGAGTTGATGTTTCGCTGCGCAGTGCGCCGACCGACACGACACGTAATCATTCTTTAGCGCTCATCCTTGCGGTTAATGAGTGACTACCTTTGTTCTGGCCTCTCATACCAATTGATTCTTTTGCACTTGAAAACAACTGTCAATGAAGTGTATGTAAAAGTTGACGTGCTAATTTGCACTTTTTGAAACATCGACAGGGTTTAAAAAAGTTTTCTACAAGTTGTGGAGTTTACTGGGAGATGCTGGGTGTGGGGCGGTCTTTTCAATTTCTCATGAATTCAGCGTGGCCCTTTCAGTTTTGAAAGCCCGCCCACTGACCATTATCAGCCAGCAGGCCTTAAATACACCGCTGCTCGCTTTTTGTCTGAACACACACACACGGGTGCGCACAGAATTTCCAACCACACACCACCATGAGGGAGTTCAAGAGCAAGGCGTTCTGGAGGGCCGTCCTGGCCGAGCTGGTGGGCATGACCCTGTTCATCTTCCTCAGCATCGCGGCGGCCATCGGCAAGCCCGGCGATCCGGGTCAGGAGGTCAAGGTGTCGCTAGCTTTCGGGCTGGCCATCGCCACGCTGGCGCAGAGCCTGGGCCACATCAGCGGCGCCCACCTCAACCCGGCCGTCACGCTGGGCATGCTCGCCAGCTGCCAGATCAGCGTGTTCCGGGCCGTCATGTACGTCGTGGCCCAGCTGCTGGGCTCGGCCCTCGCCAGTGGCATTCTGTACGGAGCGCGGCCCGCCGCCACAGACGAGCTGGGCCTCAATAAGGTAAAAAGTTTGAATTTCAAAAGCCAAAAGTTTGGATTTCATGCATATGCAATGCATCGGAGGGAAAGGGGGGAGGGGCAACCTTTTATAGCAAGAGAATACAGAAAATCCTATTGGAATAAATAATCGGTTCAATGATAGTTAATTTTCCACATGGTCAGTCAAGGATATTATAATGTGCTTATAACTGCAGAAAGAGGCTTGTATTTCAAATTAGTACATCCACATTTTATTTTTACAAATCAATTCCTACATTTTTTTACAAATACAAATTGTACTAAAAATGTTGAGTAGAAAGTCCTAATATGACAAATACGGAATGGTACTATTAAGTAAATTAAGTTTTTGATTTCATGAGGGGGGGGAAGCAACCTTCCAAGAAAAAAAAGTTATAATTTTACCAGAAATTTTTGTTTTTGATTTTAATGAGAAAAAAGTCACAACTTTATAAGAAATAGGTCATATAACAAAGGATAAAGTTCATCATCTTATGAGACAAAAAAGTGGTGTTACTGTATTAGGAGAAAAAGTCATAATTTTAGAAGAATTTTTTGTAACTATGAGAGAAAAAAGTACTCATTTTACAAGAAAATAAGAGACGTTTACAAGAAAAATCTTTTTTAATTTTAGGGGAAAGTTCGAGACAAAAAGTTAGCATTTTACGAGAATTATTTTTTGTGAATTTTCTTAACTGCACGTGTCATGATTTTGCGGGAGTGTTAATGTTAAGACAATAACATTTTCATTTCGCAAGACATTGCTAAAATTAAAAGAATAAAGTCGTAATATTAGGAGAGAGAGATAAATATTTTATGAGTATGTGAAAAATGTTTTAATTTTACAGGATTTGATTTACCTTACAATAAAAAAGTTGTCCTTTTATAAGAAAAAAAGGCATCATTCCACCAGATTTTTCTTTTTACCAGAACTTTTTTTATTTTGCGTGACAAAAAAAGAGCTCAGAACGTATGAAATTATATAGTCATAACATTACTGGAAAAAAAGTTAAAAGTAACTATGAGAACGAAGTCATGCTTACTTTGAGTGTGCAACCTATGGCCCATGGGCCGTATATGGCCCCCCCAGAGCGTTGGAGCCGGCCTATGCAGCTCTAAAAATCATAAATTAGAGATTGAGTGTGGCCTTCGTTCCCCAGCCATGCTGTTATTACTTTTTCGAGCAACTAATGAGTTAAAAGTCCCTGATACTTCTGCAGCCGCTAATATCAGCATCTGGCATGTCGAGATAGCTGCACTCTGCGTACATTATTAGTAACAGCACGAGAAACCCTCTAACTGGCTTTTTTTCTTTTCAGCTGAGCGGCATCACCCCCAGCCAAGGCGTGGGCATCGAGCTACTGGCGACCTTCCAGCTGGTGCTGTGTGTCATCGCCGTGACTGATAAAAGGCGACGCGACATCACCGGCTCGGCGCCATTGGCCATCGGCCTCTCCGTGTGCCTGGGACACTTGGCGGCGGTGAGTTTGCGTTACCCAGCGTGCATTGCTCTTCTCGAGGGAAACGCGTATTTTGACGCTTAATGTTTTGTGTCTGTGTGTGTGATCGGTGATTCCAGATCAGCTACACCGGCTGCGGAATCAATCCCGCGCGCACCTTTGGTCCGGCTTTGATCCTGAACGACTTCAGCAACCACTGGGTACGTGAGACAGTAAAATCACATGTGCAAATCTAGCTTTAATTATTACTATTTCGTGACGCTTGTAACATTTTGCGCTGCATCAGAATCGACCATAATTCATCCACTGCACGTTTACAGGCTATATGAGATAGTAAAGTCACATGTTCCATATGTGCAAATCACAAGTCAAGTTTTAATTCTTACTATTTCTTTTTGTTACACTTGCCATTTTTTGAACTTCTGCATCAGAATTAAACCTAGTTAATCAATCCCAGGTTTACCGGTTACATGAAACAGTAAAATCGTACGTGCCATGCTTGCACACCACTTATCAAGCTTTAATTCTTACTATTATGCTATGCTTTTTTTTTTTATGTCTTCGTCAGAATCGACCTCAGTTAAGCCACTGAAGGTCTCCTGGGTACGTAGTATCGTAAAATAACATGATACATGTGAGCGCATCGCAAGTTAAGCTTTAATTCTTACTATTATTTTGCCACTTTTCAAACCTCTGCATCACAATTGAGCCTAGTAAATCCCCCCCAGGTTTACTGGGTACACTAAGTAATAAAATCACATGTGTCACGCTTGTAATTCACTGAAGGTCTCTTATAGTAAAATAACATGTGCACATCGCAAATCAAGCATTAATTATCATCATTACTTTGTCACGCTTGCTACATTTGCATGAAAACTCACCCCAGCGAATCCACTGCAGGTGTACTGGGTGGGACCCATGTGTGGCGGCGTGGCGGCGGCCCTCGTGTACGACTTCCTCTTGTCGCCCAAGTTTGACAACTTCCCCGAACGCATCCGGGTGCTGGTGAGTGGCCCCGTGGACGACTACGACGTCAACGGCGGCAACGACGCCTCCACCGTGGAGATGGCAACGAAATAGTCGGCCGAGCATGCAGCTTGCCGCGCATGTTTATACGCCGCTTTAAAAAGAAAGAAAGAAAGCTGTTTGTTTTAGCGGAATTTTATCTGGAAGCTGCAAGTCTATTTGTACCTCACGCACACACACACACACACACACACACACGCTGTACCTTCAATGTTGCAAAAAGCTTATCAGCGTGTGTTGAAAATGTTCTCTCATTATCAGTATTCTATGTTGTGCCATTATTTTGTATACATGAATGTGCTATGATCACCTTTGTCCGTATGTTATTGAAATGTCACTTTTTTAAAGAAATTAAACACTTGTTGTTTCACTTGAACCTCTTGGTTGTTGTTTTAATAGCATTTAAGGACAATGTTGTAGTTGTAATGGGGGTAATAAAATCACATGCAGGTCAAGCTTTAATTATGATCACAGTTACGTGTTACGCTTGAACTTTAAGAACCTTCTAAGTACTCCTATCCCGGTGAATTCACAGGTTTACTAGGTAGGTGAAATAATAAACTAGCCTTGTCCACGCATGCACGTAACAAGTCAAGCTTTAATTATTATGATTATTTTGTTACCCTTGCAACTTTTTGAACTCCTACCTGAGAATCGACCCCAGTTAATCCACTGCAAGTCTACTTAGTATGCGCGATAGTAAAATTCCCCCCCCCCCCCCCACCAAAAAAAAGAAAATTTATACTGTTTTCAACTATTAACATCCATTTTTTCTCATTTATGAGGCCCGGGCTTCTATATTTAAACTGCATATATTGGTGCTGAGTATATGGTGTAAACTCTGTACAGACTTTGAGACAACAAAATCAACCTCTACTAAACGGTTAGCATTCGCGATTAGCATTAGCTAACGATTACCACTTTTGGTCAAATAAAAAGAAAATGCTGACTACCATTCAGCTCACTCATACATCATGGTGTATGTACATTACTAATAGTGTCTTAAGAATCACTTACAGAAGCTCCTGTCTCGTTTTTGGCAAAGTTTATCAGTGCCTCAACACTGCGTCCATCGGCAATAAATGTGCGTGTGAAACATTGGTTCCGGCGGAGCAAAGACGTTTCCGGGAGGAACTTTATTTTGGGGGGCGGGCCGGAGAAGCTTTGAGGCAGAAATTCTGCGTCGACCTATTTTTGAGGTCGACTTAGCCGAGTTATTCGATTTTTTTTTTTTTTCCCCAGCCATAATTACATGAAAATCAAGCATGAATTATTATTGTTACGCTATGCTTTCGTGCACATCGCAAGTCAAGCTTTGCTTATTATGAGCATTATTTTGTTCCAATTGCAACTTTTTGAAACCCTGTATGAGAATTGAGTCTACTTAGTAGATGCAAGGGACTGTCAAATCCCAACTCGAGCTGTATCCATCCATCCATCCATTTTCTGAGCCGCCTAGCCTCACTAGGGTCGCGGGCGTGCTGGAGCCTATCCCAGCTGTCATCGGGCAGGAGGCGGGGTACACCCTGAACTGGTTGCCAGCCAATCGCAGGGCACATCGAAACAAACAACCATTCGCACTCACAGTCATGCCTACGGGCAATTTAGAGTCTCCAATTAATGCATGTTTTTGGGATGTGGGAGGAAACCGGAGTGCCCGGAGAAAACCCACGCAGGCACGGGGAGAACATGCAAACTCCACACAGGCGGGGATGGGGATTGAACCCCGCACCTCAGAACTGTGAGGCTGACGCTCTAACCAGTCGGCCACCGTGCCGCCAACTCGAGCTGTAATTATTGTTATTTTGTTATACTTGCACACACATCACAAGTCTTTAATGGTTATTATGTTTTTAAGTGCTGCATCAGAATCAACTCCGGTTGATCTACTGCAGGTCTACAGGAAAGGTAAGACAGTAAAATCACATACAAGTCAAGCATTTATTATTATTATTTCATTAAGCGTACAACTTTTTTCAACCCCTGCATCAGGGTCTACCATGGCAAACAGCAAATCTATTACTGTCATTTTTAGGAAACTCCGGGTTGTTATTGTGGTTGTGATGGAGGTGGAAGGGGGGGGGATCGGTGGGGGGGGTTCCTGGAATATTTCCAGTTGGCAACACAAATTCATCAATGGGCAGCTTAACCCTTTTTGCGGGGGCCCCTCGGGGGAACGTTTTCTGTTGGGGCTCCCTCTTGCTCGGCCCAAACGAAAGCACGCAGTGGCGACGTGGTTTCTGTTGCAGTCACAATTTTATGATCCTAATTTACGTTTGATATGAGAATAATGAAAGCCACAAAAAAGGATTGATGCAGCGCACCATACAGTGAACATCGTATTCTCAATGATCTAGAGAGAACATATACAGTACGTGTCGTACAGTATCTCCCGCTGATAAAATGTCCCAGCAGTTGTACTTATGTGATAATCAACACTCCATTATTACAGGACATTTAACCCGGTTAATAAATTGCTAATCTTCCTCACTAATCTTACATAAATGACTTCTATCTACATCAGCTGACTTGAACTAAAAATGTGGTCAGGAGGTCAGGCCATTTAAAAATATTCAAAAACATTTGGCTTTCAAAAAGTCTTGTGCGTCTTAAAATTGAGTTACTCGCATAAAATGGCGGGTTTACTGCAGCTACCTTCACTTGCTCCTTGTTTTGTGGCTCTTGCTGCGTTCACGTTTTGTCTCCAGTAAGCTAAAAACATGCTCTATTGGGTTTTTTTTTCTTCAGGCAAATGGTCTGTTGACAATTATTCTATTTCTTTGGCTTCAAAAACTCTTACTGCGATCTCCACGAGCCCCCAAAACCCAGGATAATTATTAGGGTTAGAATCCCTAAATGGAAACCGTCATCTATTTGTGAAAACCTGTTGCATTGCATTTGAAACACTAGTGCAACTGTATATGACGAGCCTTCCTCATGACATCAGAGGATGTTTTCTGGAGCGTGGAGGTGTTCCATTCAAACACATCCTAAATGAATATAGGGGTTCGGAGTCCAGTGCGGCTTTGAAAAAAATAATGACTGTATAAAAAAAATAAATAAATAAAGCAAGTCAGCAGATAATCACTTAACAACAAAGCCCATTGGGACACTCGCTGCGGAACAGTCATTGGACCGAGCAACTGCTTTCCCGGCCCCAGTGTGCTGGATCTTATACCGGCGCTGCGTCAGCGGGGGGTCTTGTGGCCTTAAAAGCATCGCACCAGAGGGAAGGCCCCCCTAATGGCCACTCAGTCGCTGATGACGGTTTGACACCATGGTGATTTTGTTTCTTTTAAAAATAGTGACAAATTCACTCTCGGAGGAGAAGAGAAGGCTTGAGTTGTTCCTGGGTTTTACACTCGCACTTTCGCCTGACTGCATCGTGCACAGAGCAAAGGGGGGGGGGCTTCTTGTAGGCTGGGCTCGTGGGGTGGAGGTTGGTTCCCCTTTTGACACTTCTCGGGAGCCACTGGCATTTCTCCAACTTGTCCATTTTTTTTTCATCTCTACTGTGTGTTCTGCTCTTATAGATTCCCAAGATAATATGTTAAAACCATACATTTTCCACACAATTATTGGTTGAACTACAAAAACGTGCGACAAGAGCGTTTGAATTTACAGAAATAGTTTGGCCAAAAACTTCGTACTACGAATTGTACGACTTTTTTTTCTCAACTGTAGTATCGTGTATTTTTCTTTAACATTTTGGTTGAAATCTGAAATGTATGACTTCTGAGGCTTATGATTCTTGAAAATGTTGTTTGGTCAAACATTGGAATGTGCAACTTTAAAAGCAAAAACTGTATATTACTTCAAAATTTTAGCTGACCTTTCAAATGTATGATTTAAGAGGTGTATTCAGCTCCCATATTTTGTCCAGCTTTTTGTATGACCTCATTTGGTATTTTTCCAGAAAAAAATTGTTCAACTCATAAATGTTCAACTTTATCTCATAATTGCGTATTTAAAATATATAATATATAAATTTAATAGAAATATGCCATTGATTTAAAACAAAATATCAACATAATGGAAAAAGTAAACAAAAAAAAACCATGCATTTATATATATAGGAAAAAATAACAATCTTCAATTTTTATGGTTTATTGAAATGCATAAAATACACAAAGGTTAAGAAATGTTATATGATGAAATAAGTACCTTTGTTGTTTGCCATGTAGCAGGCACACCGCCGCGCACAACAACCGAACCAATTACTAATACTTCTGATCGCAGCACCTGTTCTCGGAATCCAGCACACGTTAGGAACTTATTGATGGTCTGAAGCCAATTAGGACCTCAGTACCAAGAAAACAGTTGGTAACACGTGGCGCCCGTAATAGACTGAAAACTTGCAATACCCGCAGGGTTGCCAGCGAACATCTAATCGGGGGTTCTCAAACTTTTTAGGTCCAGGGACCTCTTACAGGGGAGACAATTTTCCAAAAAAACAAAACAACAACAACATAATCTTACGAAATAGAAGATAAAGTCGTAGTATTATGATATTAAAGTCAAAATGTAATAAGAGACGCAATTCTAATTGGATCAGGTCCTTTTTATTCTGCTAAAGAAAGAAAAGCCCAAAATTCTCCCCCCCCCCCGAAAATCTTTTGTTCTTGAAAAAAAGAACTTTATTCATGGAGGGATGTCAGAACACATAATGTTGATATGTCTCAAGCATATCCGAGCTTTTAATTGTCCCCAAAGCTAAGATAGGTAGGAGTAATCGGTTTAGTATGGGCCCTATATCATTAGTCTAATGTTTTACTTACTGTCACAATATCAATGGAAAAAAAATACCAATGTGCTTGCTAAAAATGTGTTTTTTGTTTTTTTTTGTACGACTGTGTATGATCTCAGTCATCCAGGCCATGGCAATCCACAAACGTTGAATCAAGGCAAATTGACTTTTCTTGTTTGTTGGTTGAATTGTGTTTTTTTGTTCTCAAAATTACTTATTACTTAAATACGCTATTTGATGTTATTGGATCGATGAAAGCTCACTGGAACCATTTTGGTAAGTTGTATGAAAAGGGTTCAACATACAGCAAAGTATATTCCACAACGCAAGCTTTTATTAACAACCCTGGGCAATAACACTTCCGGGCTGCTAGGCAAAAGTCAGGCAATATCAGCGTAACACATCGTGTCAAAAAATCAACCCTTGAAAAAAAAAAAAAAAAAAACTTGCAGTATGATAACGCAGTTTCAACACACTTTCTTCCCCCACATTATTTAGCAGTCAATGAACAAGCACAAAATAGTTTGAATGTGACTGCTAATTAAGTCACTGTGGGGCCAAAGAAAGTGTGCTGAAACTGCTATTAAACTGGCTTGCTTTTATTTTGAAGGACAGACTTTTTGACAGGATGTCACGCTGTCATTGCTCCAACTTGTCTGAATGTTGCCAAGCAGACCAGGAGCCTTGTTGTTACTTTGAGTTGTCTTGCAGAAAGTCTTGCATTGTGGAATACACCTTGCCCTCTGTTTACACAATATCACAGAAAGTTCCAAATGCCAGCCATTTAATAAAGAAGGCGAGAAACACGGTACAATTCAAGGAAGAACTCGTGGTTGTGTAGGAAAGTGGCTCCCCTCGCCCCCTTCCTTACCGTCTTCCATATACCATCAAGAGTCTCCAATACAGGTAAAAGTGATGCTAAATGTTCATTTATCCACTTTATTAGCCATGTATATGTATTTTTCTGTATGTAAAACTATAGTTATTCTTTTTAAAATGTATTTTTTGGATAATATTTTCTGGTGTCTGAAACAGATTAATTCGATTTGCATGATTTCCTATGGGAAACGTTGCTTTGGTTTTAGTCAGATTTTCTGGAACAGATTCATCACAAAAAGCAAGCATCCTCTGGAATAACTTTTTACAAATAATTTTGGAGACCACCAAGCTACATCTATCTCGCAGACCCCAGAGGTCCGGGGACCCCAGTTTGACAACAACTGAAAAGTCCTGGGAGAAAAGTGCTGTGATCAGATGAACAATTGGAGGAAATTAAGTTAATTTGTGTCCAAGAAATTGTTTTTTATCCCTGAGATCAGGACTTCTCCAGTTGCCGAGAAGATGAGCTGAAGGCTCCTCAACAGCAGGCAGCTGCTTGGCTGCGCTTTCCAAAGGCGCTTTTGTTGCTCACCTTTTGGCTTTAAAGAGCAACAATGCGAACAAAGCAAACCTGTAAATCTGCGGAAAAGGAAAAGACTCAAGAAGGCTTTCGTCCATTCATTCATGCTGTAGTTGTTGCTCGTGTTGCCACGACAACAAGACTTTACTCCTGATGATTGCCCCTGCTTAATGGTGCAGAATATTAACACGCTGGTGAGAGTGACAACAGCCAAGAACACTCAAACACGTGTGACATTTTAACCTTCAAAAATCCCATTTCTGTCATTTGCGAATGTTAAGTCGAGGAATACATACATACGTAATGTCTTAATGTTGACTGTCATTACCCACAAGGCATCAGTGCAAGTTAGCATTTTGAACAAGGCTTGGAGAAGCATAAAATGATCATTTCTTCACTGGAAAAAAAAATCATGTTAAACATCTGGTAGTGTAATTTTTTTGTTGTTGTTATAATATCTATACAAATTCACTTAACTGCTGAAGGAAGAGGTTTAAAAATATATATATTTTTATGCGCATACATTTTAACGTTGTTCCTATAGTGCAAGCTTGTTTGAACATTATCAACATCTACATTTTAGAGAGATTTTTTAATAATATTAATTTATGCACCATCACTGTTTGTAGTTTAACATTTGCTGTGATAGCTCAGTGTAGACAAACACTGAATTTGTTGTTTTAACAGATGTTTTGTTTGTTTGTGTCAATTTTGTGTCTTTTTAAAATTATAATTCAATGATATAAATGCATGTATAATATAAACGATTTTTTTGGTTGATTTTTGTTTTTTTTCGTTTTTTATTTAGCTGATATAAATATATAATTTAATACATTGATGACATTGGTTTCAAAAATGAATTTTTTTTTAAATTTATTTACTGAAAACACAGATATATAAGAAAAATAAAACCCATTTTGTACATAAATAAATAAAATAATACAGATGTTTTATTTGTTTTATATATATACATTTTAAAGAGTTAAAATAACATTTCAAAAATTTGTACAATTGCAAATACTAAGAAATACATTTAAAAATAAAATACTATATAATAAATTGAGAACCAAATACAAATAGCAATAAACATATGAACATTTACAAATTCCTAAAATCAAAAATGGCAAAATTTCAAAAACGCATAAAACTTAAAAATAAAAGTACAAATGTAAAAAAATAATCCATCCAGCCATTTACTTCCGCTTATCTCTCTCTCCAGCTGCTTCATCCAGCTCTTATTTCATAACAAATCATATTTCACAAAAATGTTAATTAAATAGTATATAATACATTGAAGAATAAATGTTAATATAACAAATGTATTTTATCATATAAATATACATTGTTGTTATTTTGTTTTTGACATTTGACCTATAACTTGATTCATTTTATTTGATTTAATGTTATTGTATTTCAAAATAAATAAGGATGTTGATGACGACGACGATGATGATGATCCACATAGACACATTACAATAAAAGATAACTATTGTGTGACTGTGTACGTTGTGAAAGTGTCTTTTCTCCATCAGTGCACACAAATCCCCTTCACATCTTTTTTTTGGTTTTTTCCTTTTCTTTTCTTTATGGCTTATGAGCGTGTGCGATGTGTGCACACTCGCTGAGCTAATCATTAAATAACCATCCAATGACTTTGGGAGCATTTCGCAACACGTTGTACTCTGAAGTTAATCCAGCCAAGGTTGTTGAAAGAGATGTCATATATTGTCGATGCGTTTGCTTGTGCGCCAATCATCATCTTCGTGGCTGCGTGATCCGCCGGGTGATCATTAATATCTCGTCGTCGTCAGTTTCTCGAATCATTTTACGACGTGTCGCTGGCGGAGTTTGGTGTCCAAGTCCAAGTTCCGCTTATTGGCTGCTTCAATGTGGAAAATTACCCACAGGGTGGAAACACATCAAATAATTAGAAAGTCTTCTCATTATGATGCAGTACATTCATTTTCTATAACGCTTCCTCCTCACCAAGGTCTACAGTAGCTGACTTTAGGCGAGCCAGCCAATCACGAGGCACAAAGAGACCAACAAGCATTTGCACTTTACATTTATGTACAACACCGGTCTCAAACTCAAGGCCCGGGGGCCACATCTGGCCCGCGACATCATTTTATGTGGTCCGCGGAAGCAAATCAATGTGCAACAACTTCCATGGTTCTTGATCAAATCTGTACCAAAATTTCAACCGGCTCGTTCAATATAATTCTAGCATGTGAGAAGATGCCTGATGAATGGAGGAAAAGTGTGCTGGTGCCCATTTTTAAGAACAAGGGTGATATGCAGAGCTGTGGGAACTATAGAGGAATAAAGTTGATGAGCCACACAATGAAGTTATGGGAAAGAGTAGTGGAGGCTAGACTCAGGACAGAAGTGAGTATTTGCGAGCAACAGTATGGTTTCATGCCTTGAAAGAGTACCACAGATGCATTATTTGCCTTGAGGATGTTGATGGAAAAGTACAGAGAAGGTCAGAAGGAGCTACATTGTGTCTTTGTAGATCTAGAGAAAGCCTATGACAGCGTACCCAGAGAGAACTGTGGTACTGCATGCGGAAGTCTGGAGTGGCAGAGAAGTATGTGAGAATAATACAGGTCATGTACGAGGGCAGCAGAACAGCGGTGAGGTGTGCTGTAGGTGTGACAGACGAATCGAAGGTGGAGGTGGGACTCCATCAGGGATCAGCCCTGTGCCCCTTCCTCTTTGCAGTGGTGATGGATAGGCTGACAGATGAGGTTAGACTGGAATCCCCGTGGACCATGATGTTTGCAGATGACATTGTGATCTGCAGTGAAAGCAGGGAGCAGGTGGAGGAACAGTTAGAAAGATGGAGGCATGCACTGGAAAGCAGAGGAATGAAGATTAGCCGAAGTAGGACAGCACATATGTGCATGAATGAGAGGAGTGGTGGGGGGAGAGTGAGGCTACAGGGAGAAGAGATAGCAAGGGCGGAGGACTTGAAATACTTGGGGTCAACCGTCCAGAGCAATGGTGAGTGTGGTCAGGAAGTGAAGAAACGGGTCCAAGCAGGTTGGAACGGGTGGAGGAAGGTGTCAGGTGTGTTATGTGACAGAAGAGTTGAGTGACCAGGTTGGATAAGATTAGAAATGAGCTCATCAGAGGGACAGCCAAGGTTCGATGTTTTGGAGACAAAGTTAGAGAGAGCAGACTTGGATGGTTTGGACACGTCCAGAGGAGAAATAGTGAGTATGTCGGTAGAAGCATGATGAGGATGGAGCTGCCAGGCAAGAGAGCGAGAGGAAGATTGATGGATGTCGTGAGGGAAGACATGAGAGCACTTGGTGTTCGAGAGGAGGATGCAGGAGATAGGCTCACATGGAAAAGGATGACGCGCTGTGGTGACCCCTAAAGGGACAAGCCCAAAGGAAAAGAAGAAAGAGTTATGGCCTTGATATGACACAAAACGTCTTCACGTGATATTTTATGGGCGCCGTGCGACCGACATCTAATTCCTCCGTGGACTCAACCCCCCGGCGCATTGTGTATGCAAACTTGTTTTGCAGTTTGTCCTCCGCCGAGTGCACAATGCTCTTTTTGTTGCCTCGCGCTTGTTTTGTCCTGGAGTGTCATTCCGCAAATGATTTGGCCCTCCGGATTACGGAGCTTGATTATTACCAGGCCTGGGGAAACATGGGAGAGTGTTGGGAGATGCTCTCATTATATGAATCTAGAAATAACAAAGCTGTGAGAAAACAGAGGGGGGGGAGAGAAAGAGAGAGAGAGAGAGAGAGAGAGAGAGAGAAAGAGAGACTATAATGAGCCCAGGATGTTGATCCAGATCTAAGGTACATCCTTTTCAGAAAATGAAACCATTTTCAGGCAAAAACAAACCCCAAAAAACAAACACGTTTTTGGTAATTGCATCATCATACAAGGCCACATTGGCAAAACAGTCACATAAATAAAACGTCCTCATCGGGGGCTTTAATATGATACGTGACATAATGGCATTTGTTTCACATTGATTGTCAACTTTGTTACCACTAAACTTCGACTTTAGATAATCCTTTTTTTTTTTTTTTATTATTTCGCCGGCACACATTGATACAGGGCAAAGAACACATGCTTTATGTGTGAAAAGTGTAGTTGTTTTTCCCCCCCCCAGCGGATATATAAGTTTAATAGGGTGGAGAGTTATTTATGTTGATATTTGAATGTAAAAATATGTGGGGTTTTTTCATCATTGTGTTATCCTGTGATGTCATATCAAGAAAACAAGTTCTAATCGGGAAAACCCTCAGTACGGCCTCTAATATGAGGTGTTACTTGAAGCAGTTTGTTTTAAATGAATTTTCCACCTTTCATCTATAACAAACTTTGAAAAATATGATGTAACAAGAATATAAGAATACTTGCTGTTTTACCTTGTAGCTTTTATCATTAAAGAAAAGATTTTTAAAAAATGAAAACCCATTTGTCTAGTTTCAAATATGTGTGTTTAATAAGAGATGGTCATTTTTCAAGTTTTTCAAGCAAATATATGCTTTTTTTTGTTTCATTTTGAGTTGTTGATAATGTTTTTGTGCTAATTTATGAGCATGAATAGAAGATCACAATAACCTTGATTGCAGATATTACCAAATAACCAATTAATACATTACATACATACATACATTATGCAATAGTATGAATGTACGCTTCTATAATCACATTAATAATAAAATGTTGAACCTTTCATGATTGGCAGTCCAGTGTAATGGCTTGTTAATTTTAATGGCCTCTGTGACATTGTTCGCCCTTACAAAGAATTCATTGCATAACTCAGTTTTTACCTCTAAATATTTGGAGCTACGAAGTATGAAATGTTGTCATTTCTTTTTTCGACTATAGTTGTACAAGTCAAACTAATGTGTACTATACAGTTTAATCACAATGAAGTATAAGTGCATTAGTTTCTTGAAATATAATGTGCACCACTGCTACCAGCAGGCCAAAAGTGGCTCTGCATGAAGTGCAAGACAACACAAAATTTGTCTGGTGTACGCAGTTATCATAAGGAAATTATGCATGCCAATTTGGTAATTGTACAAATAGTACAGTAGAGAATTTAGCTATTAATTTGGAAAAAAAAAATTGTGAAAACTGACCTTTTACTATAGAGTTGTTTCAGTCTGTTCTCATTATATATCTGTCAGTTTTCATAATGATGATTGATATTTAGATTCATATTAATATTTGTGGCTGAATTGAACTGAGCGGAATCGAATGCAACTGGTCGATAATGATGGTTTGTGTGTGTGTGTGTGTGTGTGTGTGTGTGTGTGTTTTTACTTACATATATATCTGAAAGTTTTGATGTATAATTATGACTATTTAGCTATCAAAAAATAGTTGTCTGAATTGAACTGAACCCAAGTAATCTGGCCGATTACAGTTTGTCAGAAATCCCCTAAATGCATCACCGTTGAAAGCTGAAAAAAAAATAAAAATAATTTTAAAAAAAATTATATATATATATATATATATATATATATATATATATAGTAACCGCGAAAGCCGAACACCCCCTGATGTAGTTCGGAATTTGTCCGAGAATTTCTAGGGGGTGGCGGCACGGTGACCGACTGGTTAGAGCGTCAGCCTCACAGTTCTGAGGACCCGGGTTCAATCCCCGGCCCCGACTGTGTGGAGTTTGCATGTTCTCCCCGTGCCTTTCTCCGGGCACTCCGGTTTCCTCCCACATCCCAAAAACATGCATAAATTGGAGACTCTAAATTGCCCGTAGGTGTGACTGTGAGTGCGAATGGATGTCTGTTTGTATGTGCCCTGTGATTGGCTGGCAACCAGTTCGGGGTGTACTCCTGCCCGATGACGGCTGGGATGGGCTCCAGCACGCCCGCGACCCTAGTGAGGATAGGCGGCTCAGAAAATGGATGGATGGATATATAGTAACTCATAATTTAATTATACTGTAGCTGAACTGTAATAGTGAATTGAAACACAGCAGCCACTCGACACTGAACGACGAAGAAAAAAAAAAAAAATTGACGTTTACTGTAAGTGATTTTATACATATTACTTATTCATGAACGTTGGCTGAATTTAACTGAACCAAAATACAGCTGGTTAAATGCAATTATGTAAAAAAAAAAAAAATTGTTTTTTAAAAATCACGAACGCAACACAATTCAATGACCGACAACCCGGAAGCGGCCTAGCGTAACTTCCGGCCTGCGATGTGTAAGATGTCGCCTCCCTTGTTTGATTTTGTCGAGGCTAAAGACAAGCTTACGGTGGGGAAAATGTGAAATAGCATTTCTTTATCGAAAAGTGTATTATTTAGTCCTGTGTTGTGTTAATTTAAAGTGCGTCATTCCGCAAGCTCGCGACCCCTTTTTCTCTTGCCTCTTTGCTAACTTAGCATTTAGCCTGCTGTGCTAACAGTTTTGCTGTTGTCTCACGTTCAATGTTGCTGTCGTAAACTCGTAGGAATCGGCCAAGCGATCGCTGGGCGACAAAAGCAGCAAAGCAATAATAAACGCTTTCCATCACATCCTCGGAAAGTAAGTCATCACATTTGACGTGAGCTGAACGACCGCAAAGAGTGTGCTAACCGTGTGCTGGCTGCACTTTCTGCAGTGAGACTGAAAAGAAGACCACACTGGACCAAGCTTTTCGGGGGGTTCTCGGGGAGCAGATCGTAAGCCATTATATCAACGCGAACCTTTTGATTATTCGTTACAAATGGCCTTTAACAGGAGCTAATGTTTGTGTGCAGGTGGCGTCGAGCTGTGAGGACTACCTGTCTCTTATCTACATGAGCATAGATGCAGTCACTGAAGGTGTCGTAGCAAACGAGCTTCCATATTTACGTTACACGACTGTGTGGGTCATTCCTGGCTATCGGTGCCCTTTTTTTCCATCCCCACGAGGGAAAAAAAGTAATATCTTTACTGAGCTAAAATGCCTACTATAAATCCATATTTTTAGGGATCTTGACGCATATTGGCACTTTTTTGTTCATCCGACCGCCAGTGAGAGATCAATTTAAAAGTGGGTAAACTTCAGGGAACTATTTTTTTTTAAAGCTATAATTCACAATTTCTTTATTTTTTTTGTAAAAACAAAAAGTGATTTTCACCCAAGCCACTTCTTGATGAGATGACACAGTGCTGATTAAGCCAATCAGCTCTTCTAACATCTTACTGTATTTGTCAGTGTCTTATTTTTTTATATTTGGTGAATGCCCGAGTCATTTCCCGCCCTGGCCCAGTTGGTGGCGCGCTGCAAACGACGGCACGGAAATGACAATGGTGGTTAACATGTTGCAAATCTAAAAGGCTGTTGGATAAACATATGCTTTAAGGCCTTTAAATGAAGTGTTGGAGTTTGTATTATTCAAAATTTTGATGCCAATATTTACACTTTTACTGCAAATGAATATCGGCTCCAAATATTGGTCATCAGCCTCCTTGACTGCTAATAGTCAGTATCGGTCCTGGGGGGGAAATAAATCATCGTTCTATTTCTACATTTCATCATAGATTGTGGTTTTGCTTCTGACATGAACACAAAATTATGCCAGTAAAATTGTATTTATTTATTTATTTATTTTAGTAGCTGTTAACATGTTTTTTTTTTGGGCCCAAACGCAAATTTTCAGTTTCAAAGAGCCATAAAGACAAATGTGCCTTCATTATTGGTTAGATGTCATGAAAGTTTTTCCCAAAATGTGTCAGTGGAAACAGTGGTTTTCATTTATTTTTTATGTTCCCTGCCTCTCGCGCAAAAGGCAGCTGGGATTGGCTCCAACGCGCCCGAAAGAGGATTAGTGGTAGAGAAAAGGCGTGGATGGATGTGTATTTATATATTTATTTCGTATAATATGTAACCCTAAATAATCAGGAAATACCACTGAGTGCGCAGTTGCACAATCGTAAAAGCCAACGTTGCGTCCGTGCAGGGATCTGCTCCGCCACGACGCCTTTCGTGCTGCTGGGGGACGTGCTGGACAGTCTTCCTCTGGACCAGTGTGACAACATCTTCTCCTTTGTGGAGGAGAACGTCTCCACGTGGAAATCTGTAAATATATGTTAAAAGTAAAACACCAACTTGTTGTTTTGCTTTGAAATGCTTTATTTCGAACCGCTGCCTGTCTCATTCCTAGAACTCATTCTACACTGCTGGCAAGAACTACCTGTTGAGGATGTGTAACGGTAAGCGATTGTGTCTTTATTCGATTATTATTGTTGGAGTCAACGTGACTTCCTCGTTTTGCAACCTCGCAGATCTTCTACGGCGGCTGTCCAAGTCTCAGAACACGGTTTTCTGTGGACGGATCCAACTCTTCTTGGCTCGTCTCTTCCCGCTGTCGGAAAAATCTGGTGAGAATAAGTGCCATAGATCAGCAGGCCGTAACATTAGGAACGCCTGCCCGTCCAATCATGTCTCAAAATGATGATACGATAATGGGCAGTTTTGACTGAGACCGCCACAGAGGCGTTAATGTAACAATAAGTTCGTTGTGGTTTGGGTGCATCGAATGGTTTCTAAAATATTTGATGTAACAGGATATTATTATAATACGTAAGGTAGGACGATTATTGACAGATTTTAATGGATTTGGAACTTTTTTTAAATATATTTGCTTTTAAAAATATTCTCTACTTATACTATTAATTACTAGTTCGTTTCTATCTCTATCCAAACTTTATGAATATAATGGACCAGTGTTATAGTAAGGGGGAAGTTACTTCTCCACCATGCAGATAATGACCCAGTTATATCTTCTAATTTCTTTTGATGATTGTAAGTAATTCATTTTTAATATATTATTTATATTCTTTGAATCCTGTATTTTACTACACTTCTTCAAAAGACGGAATGATATTATAGGTTCTAATATTTTATTTTAATTATTGTTAATTCATAATGTTGCCTTTTTTGGCCCTGTTTTTGTCATTTTTACATGTATATATAATTGTAATATTTTGTGCATTACAGTGCCCTATCCTATAATGAACTAATTATAATTTATTGCATTTTTTAAAAATAATTATTGGTATGTGATCTTTTTCTAATATATATATATATATATATATGTGTGTGTGTGTGTGTGTGTATATATGTATAAAATATAGTGTTGTATGCAGTACAATGGTGCGGCATGGTGTTTTTGAGTTTGTGTTGTGTTAATGGCAGGTCTGAATCTCCAGAGTCAGTTCAACCTGGACAACATCACAGTGTTCAACAAAAATGAAGATGAAAGCACTTTTGGACTTAAGGTTCGCAATTTTAGCCGTTATGCGTTTACTACATGCTGCCTACGTTCGCATCTGCCAGGTGAAATCTTGTTCCGAACAGCCAGAACACTTCCCTACATCATCATCATTTTTTAAATTCTGTTCTATGTTCTCTTTTGTCACCACTTGTACCCCCCCAAAAAAAAAGAAACACCCCAAAAGCCAAAGAAAAAGCAAAATGGTCATTAGAATTTTTGATGCCGATATTTCTTTCTTTTTTTTTTTACCTGAGAAAACTTAAAATTGTTCATATTTTGGGTTGTTTTTAAACATTGCTGTTTTTTGTTGTCGTCATGGCAGCACACGGAGGAGAAGGAAGACGGCATGGAGGTGGAGGAAGGGGAGATGGGCGAAGACGAAGCGCCCGCGTCGTGGTTCGTAACGGGCGTAAATAAAAAAAAAAAACACAGCTCCTGCACAATAAAGATCGTCACTGACATTCACTTTGCGCTTTCAGCTCCATCCCCATCGACTACAACCTGTACAGAAAGTTCTGGACGCTGCAGGACTACTTCAGGAACCCGGTGCAGTGCTACGACAAAGTGTCCTGGATGACCTTCCTCAAGGTAGGCAACTCTCGGCGCTCGCCGGACGCCAGATGTCGCGCGGACGCGCTTGAACGTGAAAACACGGCGACGTGGTTTCGTGGCAGTTCTCGGACGAGACGCTGGCCGTCTTCAAGAGCTTCAAGCTGGATGACAACCAGGCGTCCAAGAGGAAGCTGGAGGAGCTGCGGGCCTCCAGCGGGGAGCACGTCTACTTTGCCAAGTTCCTCACCAGCGAGAAGGTGAAACCCGTTATTGATTTGATTGACGTTGACCAATAGGATTGCGTCTCGCAACGGTACATGCCCTCCCTCGGTTGCCGGTGTCAATATTTATTTTGCGCACGCAAACGAATGTTTACCAGAACTTGAGAGCGTGAATCGCACAGAACGCCGTTGGCACGTTTTCCGGTTCCGCCTCCCCCAACAGCAAGATGAGCCCAATGATCGGAAAAGACGGGATACGGTCATATCGTAAAATATGGCGCGTTGTGTTGCCCGTGTTCTGACCGAGACACAGCAGGATTTTATGGCAGTTATTGTGAGAAATTTGTCTTGCAGTCTGATGCAGGCATAAGCTGATTTTATTATTATTTTTTTTTTAAAGTATAATTTAACCTATTAATGTCACCGTGTGCAGCTGATGGACTTGCAGCTGAGCGACAGCAACTTCCGCCGTCACATTCTGCTGCAGTATTTGATCCTCTTCCAGTACCTCAAAGGACAAGTCAAATTCAAAAGGTAATGATTTTGTAACATGGGGGGGGGGGGGGGGGCAATGGAATACAAATGACCAAAAAAAGCAATAAATGTCTCTTTTCGTAGCTCCAGCTGCTTGCTGAACGACGACCAGGCTGCGTGGATCGAGGAAACCACGAAGCTAGTTTACCAGGTAACTGCAAACATTTAAGAAACTGCAATTATGATTTGTTTTCTGGAAATAAAACAAACTAAAAATAACTTTTGAAAGTATGTTTTTTTTAATGTTATATTTTTCTATTCATTTATTTATTTTGATAATGTTTTATTGTACGACGACTGAAGCGCAAATGCCGAGTATGTTAGCATTTGATCAATTTTCATTTGAAATCGCATTTGTATGCAGGGTGTGCAACCCTTTCTGCTTGGGTTACACACTTGTTAGCATATGTTAGCATGCTAAATGCATGTTGGCATTTGAAGTTTCATTCACTGTCAGTTTGTCTGAGCACTTTTGCTACTTATGTCACAACTTTGCTGCATAGTAGAGGTTAGTAAGTCTTAACATGTTAGCATATTATTAATTCGTATTTGTAATAGCGCCTGAATACAAAGTGGGATGTAAAATCCCAAAATGTTTTAGCACTTTCGCTGCTCAGTTTGCCATCTTGCTATATGGTAGCATAACCAGCTGCTAGCCTGTTAGCATTTTTGTCAATTATTATTATTACATTTATACAATTGTTCAGCTTTCTTCTTTGCCCTCTCGTAGCTTCTCAGAGAGATTCCTCCCGACGGGGACAAGTTCGCCACCATGGTCGAAGTAAGTCGCCACCAACGCTAATGCTAAAAGCTCGCTTGACGTAAAACCAAGATCATTTTCCACCCTTCTTTCTCGACAGCGTATCCTCAACACCGAGGAAAACTGGATCGCTTGGAAAAACGAGGGCTGTCCGAGCTTCGTGAAAGAACGGTACGTCAAGCGTGGGGATTTGCACAATTTTTCACAAGTTTGTCGCCAACAATTTTCCCTCCTTTCTTCAGGCCGTCCGACGACAAACCCAAACGGCCCACCAGGAAGCGAGCGGCTCCAGAAGACTTCCTGGGAAAAGGGCCAGACAGAAAGATCTTCATGGGAAAGTGAGCATTGTTATGGATCACCTTTTTTGAGTTCGTGCTTTAGAAAAGTTCATTTCAAATGTTTTTCTTTTTTTTTTTTTTTTCTTCATCAAGCGACGAGCTGACTCGCCTGTGGAACTTAAACCTGGACAACACTGAAGCCTGCAAGTCAGACAGCAGGTAAAACCTCATGCACAGGATTTGTCATTGGCATAACTTTATTTATTTATTTATTTTATTTATTTTTTTTACAAGGCAGCGAGGCAAAAATGTACATCATTTTAGGAGGGTCTTAGATGAATACTATATTTCTATAATTTTTGGCCTTTAACATCCTTATAAAGTCACCAAATTTTATAAAGCCTCATATTCTGGTGGAAATGTACATATTTGTGAGTACTGGATGAGACGTCAAGAATTGAGTCACTAGCGCCCCGCGGGGGAAAAAGAAGCCAGCTTCACCGATCAACATGAAATTGGACAGACATGTTTAACCTGACAGAACACATGGAAAAATCTCAGGGACCCATGCTTAGAAAGTGTCCATTTTAGTTCGAAGCTGTCATTTGTTTTGGGGATTTCGGACATTTTGGTGTGTTCTTGTGGTCAGGGAGTTCATGCCCTCGCTGGATGAATTCTTCGCCGAAGCCATTGAGCAGGCTGACCCCGTCAACATGGTGGAGGAAGATTACAAGTAAGTTCCCTCGCCCCCGCTCAAAACGTCCGTTTTAGAGAATACGTCTGGATTTCCTTCGCGCAGGGTTGTTCGGAACCCAAACTACGGCTGGCGAGCGTTACGACTGCTCTCCAGAAGAAGTCCGCACTTCTTTCAGCCCACCAACCAGAAGTTCAATAGCCTGGCCGACTACTTGGACAGCATGGTCAGCAAGCTGGCCAAGGAGCTGCCTGTAAGGAACACTTTTCAGGTTTAAAGACATTTTAGTGATTGGAGGAGGACAAAAAAAGGCCGACGATGTCATGTGACCATGCAGAAGGACATCCCCTCGGAGGAGATCAAGACGGGCGAGGAGGACGACGACGAAAACGGAGACAATCTGCTCAAAGACGGCAACGACAGTGAGTCGCCATTTCGTTACGTCGAGCCAGACGTTTTTTATGGGGACATAAAATGGCGGCTGCTACCAAGCACTTTAGCTAGGCCGCATGCCGGGACGACAAATACTGTAACTTGACAACAATGAGAAAATATTTAGGAGCCAACTAGATTTGCAAGGTTAATTGAGAATTGGCAAGAATAGGAACACAAAGGAAATGACGCAAAAAAAAAAAAAACATCCACTATATTTCTCTGGCACATTTCTTTGTAAATTAATCACTACTCTCAATCATATATAAAATATGTAAAAGGAGCAAGTTGTTTTTAAGTACAAAGACAAAGCCATAGAATTTTTCTTCATTTTGATACGACAAGAAAAATGTTATCAAAGCAGAAATATTTTTAATTAATAATTCTGTCACCCGACATTCACTTTGACTTATTTCATAATATTTTCCTCCTTTGTATTTTTCTTGTAACATTGTCTTTTGCCTCACAACCTTGTAAATTTTTCTCTTGAATTACTTTCTTTTTTTCTGGTAACATTTTGATTTGTCATGACTTTTGACATTTTTCTCGTAACATTATATGACCTTTTATATTACATTGTGACTTATACAGTACGCTATCTTTCTCATATGATTACTTTTTTCCTCTTCTTTTCTTTTTCTCTCATGACTTGGGTTGATATGACTTGACAATTATTGGGATTTTACATCCCACTTTGTATTCACACATTTAAAGTTTGTTAATTTTTTTTTTTTCCCTCATTATATCTGGACTCAAAATGTTCCAACTTTATTCTTGTAGCTTTACAATTCCTGTTCTTTTAAGGGTGCTCCAGACATTACCACACTTGCCCTTAACATGAAATCATCCTTCTTGAGGATTTTGTTGAATTCTCTCCATCTTTCTCACCATGCAGGCCCGAGCATGCCGAGCAAGGTGAGCAACCAGCAGATGGACGACGTGGCGGCCAAGCTGGGCGGCCGCTGGAAGTCGCTGGCCTCGCACTTGGAGATGCGGGCGGCCGAACTACGCGAGATCGAGGCCGAGAGCGAGGACTCCGACATCCGGGCCAAGCTGCTGCTGGTCACCTGGCAGGACCGGGAAGGGGCGCAGGCCACTGTGGAGAGCCTGGTGGCAGCCCTCAACGCCGCCGGCTTTGCCAAAATGGCAGACGAACTTAGTGAAGCTTGAACCAAGCCTGACTTTTTTTTTTCTTTTTCATACTAAGAGTGTAGAAAGTTTCTGTGTTTCGTAGTTTCACATTAAAGACACCTTTTGATACATAGTGGCATACACTTTTTTTTTATTATTATTTGCAGCACTTATGAAAAGCCATCTGTCAATAACTTATAACAAGAGTGGAGATGAAGCAGAAAAATGTGCTCATAGAAACAAAACGAAGCATTTCTAGTTTTTTAGTACACAAGACTTGAAACTGTCAGAAGGGAGAGTGAACATTTGGCAGATGCGTTCTAGAGCAGCAGTGGGCAACCTTTTTGCACTTTTATAATATTGGCAGCATGATAATGGTCAGCACATCTGCATTGCAGTTCTGAGGTTCCGTGATTGAAACTGGTGTGGGGTTTTCTCTGGGTATGTAGACTTCCTCGCACGTTCCGAGTGTGAGTTAGTCTGTGCTTTACAGTTCTGGGCATACCCCGCCTCTCGTCCTATACTCAGCTGTGATTGGCTCAGGCTTACCCATAACGCCTGGAAGGGTAAGTGCTGTAGAAAGAGAATTTGTGGGCTTTTTCTAACAGTTCATCTTGTTTTGTTTTTAAAATTACAGTGACCCCCTCCCCAACTGTAGTAAAGGTGCCACGAATAGTGAAACTCCTACCCAAAATTGCCTGTAGATGCCACAAAATGGCAGCAAAACACTTTTTTTCAATTATACAATGTTATGGCTCAATTTACTGAAGTGCTTCCACTTATTTCAACATAGTTCCTTGGCACCTAAGCAATATTTTGAGATTATGACATGGTGAAAAGGTGTGTCTCTCAGTGAAAAACAGGAAATTGGGGGGGGGGGGGGGGGGCTGCAAATACTGAACTTAGAACTTGCAGGGCTCCACTGTACATGGTGTAGGTTGCCCACCCCTGCTGTGGAACAGAAGAGGAATGTGAGCCAAGCGAGTGAAGACAGTTGCTCACCTTTTATAAAAAAAAAAAAGAAAAGATGACCCATACAAAACACTAGCAGCCTCGCACGCGGATCCAGTCCTTTTTTCGCTTTCTTTTAAGCTCACAATGGTTGAAATTTAAATACATTACAGGGAGGAAAAAAAATTTGAGGTGATCCAATAAGTAAAGACACCGGTTTTATTGCACAGCTTATGCAGACAGTGTGTTTTTCTTTTTGTTGGGAAATGGCAAATTTGGGAGAAGGCGTCCTCAACCCACGCGGGGTGAGCGGGCTACTGTTCCTCCTTATCTTCGAATATCTCCAACCTCCGGGGGCCGTAGAGTAGAACATACGCAATGTGCCAGTCGCCGCCGCCCGACAGCCGCAGGATGTCCTCCGGCGACACCACGCTCACCTTGTCGTCGTCGAACTTCACCCACTCGTCTGCGGAGAGAAAGATAAAATTTTGCGATTACACGTGTGGCAAGGCAACGAAACGCGGACAAGGAAGTTGACCGGGGCGTGAACGTGTAGCGACGCTACCTTCTTTCCTCTTGACCCAGCCCACGTAGTGCCCCGACGAACTGGAGCGGCCTTGATGCGTCAGCACCGCCTGCAGGTCGTAGTAGCCGCTGTTGTTGGAGCCCACGTCTGCACACAGGACATCAGACCATTTGAAATATATGAAATCATGTTATATCCAGTGTATCCATTAGAAATTATATTATTATAGAAGAATAAAGTTACATTTATTTCAAAAAATGTTGCCCCTGCACGCCCACGACTAATTTGAAACCCTACTTTGAAACCCTAAGAATCCTCTTTAAGTCCCATGATCAGTGATGTCGCTACTCACCATCAGGGAAGGAGAAGGGCTCGTACTTCACCTCCTTGGCTGAGTCTTCTTTCTTTGTCACCTGTTTGGGTTACAAAATGTCACATGAAATCATACGATCAAACATAAACCTGCAAGTGGGGTGTCAGTGTCACGACGTCACCTTCTCCTGCTGCTTCTCCAGCTTGTTGTCATCCACCTCCTTGAACTTTGACCTGATGGCCAGCATGCTCTCCTGCAACTCGGCCGTGCATAGCTCATACACGTCCAGCATCAGGGGGAACTTCACGTCCTGAACGCAAACCGCGCACGCAGTGTCATAAAATAGCCCCATGGTTAAAAACACAGCTCTTGCCGGTCGTGACCCCCGACCTTCAGCACTTTGGCATTCACAGACTCTTTCTCCTTGTAGTAGAAGCGAACCATCTGCACTGTCAGGTAGGCGGGGAGACGACTCAGCTTTGACTGTGGACAAGAGCACGAGGAGGAGGAAGACACAAAGGATGTTTCTTTTAAATTGGTAGAAAATACACTATTTACAAAAGAAACTAACAAAACAATACTTTACCATGACAAGCAAACCTATCCAAGAAATATGCTTAATTTCAGATCTTTGTTTTGGGACACTGCATAAAATCCCCTCATGACCCCAGACCCTCTAAAAAGTATTCACACTCCCTGTGGTCTTGTAGATGGAAAACTTCAGTTTCAATCTCGCCTTCACCTTACACTTCTACAAGGCCACAGCATTCAAGTTAGGGTCAGAGTAGTTTGTCTCTTCGATTGACATAATTGTTATAATAATAAAAAAAGAATAAGATATAAGAATAAAAACGTTGAAGAGGAGGGGATGATTACAAGGTGGCAAAGAGGCAGATGAGCAAGAACAAAATAGGCGGAGGAATAATGGATGGAAGGAGAGAGAGAATAAGAAGCAGGAGGAAGAAGCAGTGTTAATGCAGATGAATGGAGTCCATTTAGTTACCGTATGTAGTTGCAACCATTGTTGGTTACTTACAGATTTGATGTACAGAGCATTTCTATCCAAGCTAGTTGACATTTTGGTGATTTCTTCCTGAAGTCTCTGCAGACAAAAGGAATAATCGTTACTATGGAAAAGCACCAAAAACCACAGTCATTCTATCTGTTCCTCGACCCTTTCTCTCGCGGTTTGTAAGCGAAATTTCCAGCGACAGAGACAGCACACGCTTTCACGGGCTGCAGCGAAGCAGCACATATCTTCAAACATATTTCACGTATTTAGAAACAAAACACTGATGTTTGTTTTGGGGGTCTTTAAATTGATCATTTTATTACAAAAAAGTCAAACCCAAAATCTCGGCCTCGACACTTCGCAATGAACATTTTTCACACAAATGTTACTGCACACTCATGCCTGACTCAGTGTAGAAATAACGTCGGTGCGTCATTTCTTCACAAGTACAAAACACGTCATAAGCACTTTCATATGCCAGCTGCACGCCGACAACTGACAGCCAGGTATGCTAACCTGAGCTAACAACAACCAGCCACAAACATTCACGGACGCACACGTCACTCACCAAACCTCTAAAAAGGCACACACATTCACAGATACTACAGTGTTGTAGGTGATAGTGGTGACCCCAAGTGGACCAAAATACCTCAATCTCATGTGCATATTTTGTTTTGGTATTGTATTTTAAGAATGCAAAAATGAATATCGATGGAATAATCAGTAGAATGACGGATTTTTAAAAATATGCAATTGCTGCCGCCAAATTCCACTCAGTGCGGCAGTGAAGATGATGTGTTCGGGCGCATCATGTACATACCAGCCTCAGTCCCGTGGCCAGATACTTGACTTCCTGATTGATGAAGCAGCTGAGCTGGAGCTGACTCTCTTTGCCTTTGACTGGCTCCTCATCCTCGGACTCTGTGCATTTCATGCTGGACAAGACTTAAGGGAAAAAAATAAAAATCATATCGGCAGGTTCCATGAGCTCAAAAGTTAATGAATACTCCTAGTGAGGTGAGAAAGGATACGTAGTTTCAAACTCTACGCCAAAATACTGGTCAATGAAGTTTTTCTTTGGGGATGCAGAAGCAGCGCCGCCCTCAGTGTCGGTCTAAGACGAAATGGATCATTATTCATGTTATGCTTCAAGTATGGCATTGGTATGCTTTATTGTTAATCGTCAACATGTGTAGAACATATTTACATTTATTTCCTAAGGCCCACTGACAAAAACAATAATACAAGCCTTTCTTCTTTATTCACGTAAGAGTGTGACAAGAAAGTGTTCCACCTCCATTGGAGTCACTGGTTCTAGTGGCTCCAGCTTCTGCTGAAGAACTCTCATCATCTGCAGCCAGCATTCGTTAGCATCCTGAACAGAACAGAGCGTGAAATCAAAACAAGAGGGGGCAAGTGAGATGTTGAGTTGACATTTGGCTCAGAGTGGTTTCCGAACCTGCTGGAGGTACTGCCCCTGATCTCCCTTCTCGGCGAACTGTGGGAAGGCCATGTGGAGGAACTGCAGCAGGATGATGGGAGGCAGGCTGGACGAGGTCTTTTCCATGGTCTCGTACAAGTCACGCAGAGCTGAGGACCCAAACGCAAGGCCAAATTTATCATCTCTAGAATTTCTGTCCATTGTGTGGAATTGATTTAAGACAAAACGGAGGGCATGACATGGCGGGAAAACAGCTGAGGGACCGTTAAATCCACTGTCAAGGAACCTGCTCACCAAAGAAGCTCAACATGTCACCTATGGGAAGTTGAGCAACACTGTCCATTTCCTATACCGCTTATACTTATTATACTTTACTAAAAAAAAATGTTTTGGCAAAGCCTTTTATTCATCATTCACTACCATGCATCCCTGTTATAATATGTAATATGTATAGACTTCAATCAAAGTGTTGAGGTATTAATGCTCTTTTTACATAACAGGTGCAGCTCAATAAATTTGATTATTGTAGAAAGGTCGATAGGTGTAGATGTAAGTGTACTCCAGTTAGTACTACACACAGGATAAACTGTTTTATGATTGTATTTCTCAATAGCTTACATTATAACGACCCGCTACAGAAAATGGGCGGACGCATGCGCCTCCCTCCTACCTGCTGTTATGTACTGTGACGACGCGTTGGGCCCTGAAGATCGCAGCGCACCCGAATACCTGCAGAGGGAGACACGTGTCGTCAACAGAATCACAGCCACGGGTAGCCGAGAGGGACTCATGATGAGGAACTGACTTTCTGAGTGCGGTTTTGAGCTCGGGCACAGAGCGCAGACACTGCACGGTGGCGTTCATGTAGCAGGTGTTGCCCAGATTGGTCAGCCCGCAGGGAACGTCCATCTGAAAATTAAGCATACACCGAGTAAGATGTCTTCACATACTCATGACAACAATACACAGGGGGTCCTCAGTTTGCGAGGGTACTGACACACATGACGTTTTGGGGTTACCATTTTTCCATTTAATGATATGTTTTTCATACAAACATTTTCTGTAATTATGACTTTACTACTGCTTCGTGTAGGTTAGCATTCTGCTAGACATCAGTGCTCATGTGAACATGGTGTCAACAATAAATCAGAGAGGGAAGAAGAAATGTATGCTGGTTTTCACTTCTGTTTTATGATGCCCTATATGCGTTTATTTTATGACAGCAAACATCACCAGGCTTATTTTAAAAAATAAAACAATAATAAAATCGCAATGTCTTTGTTTCCCCAATATCGTGGAGCCCTACTACCGGTAAACTAATGCAACAACTACAGGATTCTAGCTCATGTAAAAGCTCCGTGAACCGGATTTAAGAGCCGTAATTTGCCCACCCGCCCTCTATACTCACAGCTGAGGCCAGCTGCTCATCAGTCATGTCTTCTACAAACATGGGTCTGACAGCAGGCTCCTCGGGCAGAGCCTCCGCTGATCCCATCATCAACAGTGTCATTCCCTGTAACACACAAGTGACATTTAAATGCATCTCGGTCTCTCGCTCAGTTCACTGAATCTCACTGGAAGTGCTTGAATACTCACATTTTTCAGTTTGATGTTCCCCCACTCGTCATCCTGAAATGTAGATGAAACATGGATTAATAATTAACACAACCACAAAGTATTCATCACAGACTTCTGTATAAGTGGATGTAGTACCTGAGCCTGAGGTAGTAAATTTAGAAATTTGACCAAAATGGATGGGAAAATATGCCTATCAAGTCGCACAAAGTCGTTGCCGTTTAAACTTGTGTATGCCATTCAATGGATTAATATTGCGCACTCTTCTTTTTCTTCTGCCTCATTCCAATAGACGGAGCAGCCTCAGCAAGTGTTTTTACGAGAAGAAGAATACACACAAGATGCACACACAAAGCAGTAAGGCTGGATTTACACAGAATAGTTCAAGTGACACAATTCTGACCTGAAATAAGTCATTAAGTAATAAGTATGAGTAATAATAATCACTGTATAAACAAAGAGTTGTAAGCAAACGTCCGTGTGCTTTACCTTGAGGGTGCCTCCCTTCACCATCACCTTCTGTCTGTCGGGCTGCACTCCTGTCAAGGCAAAAAGCTGAGCCTTGAACACCATGGGAGGCTCCTCGGTGTTCAGCTCCACAGCGTCAAACTTCTCTTTGCCCCATTTCACATTGACTGTGTGATAGAGATAGGGGGAAAAAAACATACATCAACAACAATAATGATGGAGCACAAACTGAGTAGCAGAAGAGCTCCTCCACTGTGTGACAGCAGCAGAAAAAAAAAAGAAGTTAATCTAAAAATAGAACACTTTTTGTCATGCCACTATTTTTTTTAATCAAATTCAAAACAATATACCTTTTATCCTTGACAATATGATTTTTTTTATGTGACAAATAAAAACTTTTCCCCCTCGGAAATACAGTTGGGTTTTATTTCCCTTCCAAGTCCAGATTTTCTGGACAATACAGTACTTTTTTTTTTTTTAAAGAAAATACATTATTTTTCCCCCCTCAAAATACAGTTTTCTTGAAAACACAGCACTGTTTCTAAAATATGCCACTTTTCTGAAAATTATGCAATACACTGGTTTCTTTCTCATAAAACACCACATTTTCCTTGAAAATACAGTTTTCCTAAAAAAAAACTTTTTCCTCAAACCTTCACCACTTTTCACAATAATTTTCTCTAAAATATGCCACCTTTAATTCACTACAAATGCAAATAGAGTCAAAAGTGAAAGTATCTACTAATATCTTAGAATTTGCTTATATTCTGAAACATTCTTTATTGCGTGTAAATGCCAAAAAGTGAGACTTAATAGCGTTTGTCTAAAGTGCTAGCGCGCCTATTTGTTTGCTTATGAGCTAGTGTGTTAGTTAGGCTAGTTTCCGGCTGGACTTTGGCACAAATGTTTCTTTTGTTCCGTGATATTTTTACATTCAATACCTATTTTTTAATACTAAATGTTTATTATAGGAATGTGGGCCCTTGATGAACGAAGTTTCAATCCTCTGTATGTTTCACACATATTGTAGATTTGACAATAAAAGCTACCTTGAATATGCTAGCTAGTATATTGATGAACCTCATGTGAAGACGGTTTGTTCGAGTTGGATAATTGACTATTCAATATAGTTGGCTTGGTTTCTTAATTGTGTACCTGCTAGACGCATGGTGTTGATGCTTTATGATCATCTCCGTTTTAAGGACATTGTCACAGACTTTACACCTTTTTTAGGTGTGGTGTCAATTATTTGGAGATTTTCTCTACTTGCGGCAGGGCTCAGTCCCTATCTCCAACTAAATAGAAAACTTTTTTTGTGCAAATATAAACCTGTGTGTCCTCCAAAAACATAATTAAAAGCTACAGTGAATGCTATACTTACATAGATACCAGATTTTAGATTGAAATAAACAAGCTTTAAGGGCCTCGTAGGCTGTTTCATTAATTAATTTATTGCATATATGTGAGTCTCCAGTGTATGACTCAGCAGGAAAAAAACGTTAGCAGCAGTCCCTGTGTGGAAGGTTATGGTAGAGGGGTTAGCTGTTGACATGCTAAGCTAGAGGGTGACATGTTGTGGTATCCGTGTTGCTCGTTTTGACACATAAACGAACAATTGGTTGTATGAACGAACTTAATGCACCTTGAAATTGTTGGTGTCTTAACCCAAAATGATGAGCTCAGTATGTGAACTTCGGGTTCGGGTAGCTTTGTTAGCATCGCTCCTCGCACTTGCGTACCAGCCAGCGTCAGTCTTTGACATTTTACTGGATGTTATTTGGGATTTTAGGAAATAATATATTAACAAGAACCGCTGTTTTGGACGAATAAGTGCTGTAACAAAATGGTAATAAAATGCCACCCGCTTAGCTTAACTAGCAGTTAGCGGTTTAGTGTCAATGCCAGTTACCGTAAGTAGTCGGCTCTACCGATACACACAGTTAATAACAAATAAGAGAATTGTTGTTTGTTGTTGTTTATTACACGTATCATTTGCAGTCATGTGTTTTGAGTATTGGTTTAACATTACTGCCCCAAACGCGTAGAAGACAGTCTGTAGCCGTTAGCAGGCTAAAAGCACATCAAGCTAGCCGAGCTAACAGGCTAAATTACGTTAGTGCGTTAAAACATGAGGACTTGTTTCGTGTTTTTTTTTTTTTTTTTTTTTTTTTTTTTTTAATTCCACAATCCATATTAAGAACGAGTCCGTACCTGAAAACACCGGCATAATTGCCAAGCTGCGAGGTCCCGCACTGTTGCTTTTGTCCTGTTTTCAGTCCGCCGGGGCGCGAATGAGTTGACTTGGCCGCTAGTTTAGTACTGTGTGAACTTCATTCAAATAGAATGACGCTGCAACAACACGCTGGGAACTTATCGATGCGCTCTGGCATCGACTCGCCATGCCCGCCCGGTACTTCACTTTCAAAATATTTGCTGACAAAATTTGCATGATACCTAAAAAAAATACATTAACGACCGCACGAATTAAAATACACCACAACTGAATGCGCCGCCTTTAAAAAAAATAATAATACCATTAATGGAAAAATATACTTATATTCTTTTCAGAAAATAGACATTTTTTTCTTAAAAATAACGCTTATTTAGCCCCCCCCCCCAATTTTTTAAAATTAAAAACACTCAAGCCACCTTTTTACTTCTAAATCACTTTTTTCCTCAGACGTGGCCTTCTTTTGCAGAAAATACACCACTTTGTCCTCGAAAATACTTTTTTTTAATCAAACAAGCCATTTTTCCTTGAAAAAACTTTACGTATGCTACTTTTTTCCTGACAAATACAGCGTTTTTCGCATTCAGCCATTTTCCCTTGTAAATGCACCACTTAAAAATACTTTTTTTCTTGAAAATACAGCACTATTTTGAAAATACTCCACTTTCCCCCCAAAACATACACCATCTCTTTCCACACTATGGCACTTATTTAAAAATATGCATTTTTTTTATTGAAAATATTTTCTTGAAAACATGCTCTACTTCTTGACATTAGTGCCTTTCCTTGAAAATATGGCATTTTCTTTCTAAAAAATACACCCATTTATTAAATATGGCACTTTTTTCCCCCAAATTAAATGTTTTCACATATGTTTCCATCAAATGTACCACCAATTCTTGCCAAAAACAAAACTTTTAGGGAAATAACCCATCTCCCCCCAAAACAAAAACAATAAAAGCTACAGTGAATTATATATGTATATAGAGGTGAGATTTATACTGGGGGGTGGGGGGTGGGAGAGGACTTAAGCGATTTTTTCTTCTTGTCAACTACAATATACAGTATATACGAAAAAGCAACTGTCATCTCCAATGAAAGTGAGTCTCCAGTGAATGATACAGATATGTTTATTGACATATCCATCAGTGCGGACTCCAATGCAAATAAACCATGCAACTTATTATCCAAGACCAGAGTATACCAGAGTTCCAGTGCTTTTTTCCCTCTTTTAACTGAATGAAAAAAAAAAAAAAAAATTAAAAACAGAACAAAAAAAACAAAAATGATTTTGGAGGTAATTCCATAATCCATGTCTCTCTCATTATTTACATTGCAGAGGGGGGTATTTGCATTAACGGGACTATGGCCACTTAGTTGTTGACAGACACTTGTTTACATACACTATCCCGAAATTTGTCAAATGATATGAGTCGAGTATGGGGGACAATATATATATATTTTTTTACATGCTAACTCCATTGCAATATGCCTAACGAGAGGTAAACTAATATATAGTTTATATCAAGGGTGGGGAACCATTTCAGTAAAGACTTCTGAGGACCTTTCTAAATGTTTAATATTATATATTACGAGCATTTGTGTTAAATGTTTTGGGGCCGGCTCAAATACGTGGATGTTCCCCACCCCTGCTCTACATACTCAAACCAAGTAAATTGGAATAAAACCACACGTATGGCAATTTAAAAAACAAACAAACAAAAAAAACAAAAAAAAAAAACAAAAGGAAGCATTATGATGTCTGGTTTTGGAAGAGGAAGGCGGAGGGGGAAAAAAAACAAAAAAAAAACAAGATATGGCAGTTAAATCTATATCCAAAGATTATTAAGGCACTAGGTGGGCCAAATGCTACACCTGTTTTAGTCTTCTTCAAATAATTTACAATTCAAACAGTGCAGTTTTACATTTGTTAACTTAATGTTTTTCCTTTTTGAACCATTTATCTAGGAATCAATGTAAGGCAATACATTACAAAAAAAAACAATACAAGCAAGAAAATATATATCACAAGAGACAATGTACCAAATAAACAGAAAAACAAAAAAGTGATGGAAGTTTTAGGTACTCCTATATGCCATTACAATGGAAGCTTCCTTATGGCTTGGGAGCAATAAAAATAATTAGAATAATAATAATAAAATAATGCATAGATTTAAATGATGATCTTACTCAATACATCTAATACTCGTGTCCCAATACTCTTGTTTCCAAACCTGATAAACTGACTTGGAGAGTAATAAGAATAAAAAAAAAATAAAAATAAAAAAAATAAAAAAGGCCAGAAAGGATTAGACAAAGGCATCAGTCATTTTTTATCCAACAGAAACAGAAGTTTGCTTGTATTTAAGGATCTTGTCAGGTTTTTCTTCTTCTATTTTTCCAGCCCTGAGATACAAGCACTCACGGCACATCTGTAACACCTGGACGACAGTACCTTAAAACTGAACTCAGTCCCGGCAAACCTCCCCCCTCCCCCCCGCCCCCCAAATGTCAGATAGAGGTCTCCACGCGTCACCTCCTGCTTTTGGGGCGAGGGTGCCATTTTCTGGTAGAAATGTGGTGCGGAAGATCTGCAGGGTAGGTAGGGGTCGGGTCCATCATGCGTTATTTGCAAATATCACTGTCAATGTTCTGTCCTTGTTTGACGATGAGCAAGGAGGGAGAAAGTACAGAATAGTCCAGGGGAAAACAAATCCAACGGTTGAGACGGTTAGCTGAAAGAAAGAGCAGAGACAGGTGTCCAGTAAAAGAGACGGAATAAAAACTACCTTGAGCATGGTTAGTCACCCACAAAAGAGGAACACCCTTTAATAGCTTTTCTGTCTCATTGTAAGAGGTGGGGGGGGGGGGGGGGGGGGGGGGGAAACTGTGCACCAGTTAGTCTTGCTAAACAACACACGGTTGGAACTACACTGCGTGATTCAAGAGACCCAATTCCCTTTTTGTTTTTGCTCTCAAGTGGCACAATTCGGATATCAGTCAGGGCTGTGCAAAGAGGAAAAAAGACTCACGGAATCGGATATATCAAGATCAGCCTCTTCCAAATGTGGATCCAAATCCAATTCAGATATTTGGCAATGCAAAGGGAGCATAAACACGCAGATTGGCTATACAATGTCAATGTTAGCTCGACTTTCCTGAACTACACCGATTGGTGACTTAAACACACCCGCGTCTACCCAAACAAAAACGAACACCTACTGTATATCTAAACTACAGTGAATGCACAGAAAAAATAAATACATCTAAACATGCTACATTAGGGGGAGCGGAGTGAACTAGTGGTTGACACATCTGCCTCACAATTCTGAGGTTCAGGGTTCAAATCTCCGCTCAAGGCCTCCAGTGTGGAGTTTGAATGATATCCTTGTGCTTGAAACGCGTTTTCTCCAGGTACTTCGGCTTTCTCCCACAATCCCCCCAAAAATGCTTGTTAGGGTCACTGATGACTACTCATAGTTGTCAATAGCTGAGTTTACATGCAGACTTGTTTTCATTCTGATTGAAATCATTTCAACTGAAGATCTCAGGTCAACTGTTTAACATGACGCGATCTATTCCAATCTAGTTTTTACATGTGCCACTAAATTTAATCAGAACAGCCGATTTAAAGAGGTACGACATGCAAACCGGCCGGGCGAGTGTGACGCACAGGTCCTTTCTTGGATCTTTTTTGTCCCGTTTTATTCTTTTCCAAGTCCTCCTCCGGGCTCCCACACACATAAGCACAGTGCGTGCGCTGAGTGGGTAAACGATGACGTCATTGCGGTAATACATCAAGACATAGTATGCGCAGACAGAACGCAACCTGACAGCATTTCGAGTCCCCGTTTACATGAAAAATATTTACTTTCGACCGGTTTAGGGAAGAAGAGACTACCCTTGTGAAAGTGAAACTGGCCTGTTTCTGATTGAGGTGTTCATGGAGCATTTTTATTCAGTGTGGGCTTCTAATCAGAATATTAGGCTCCATGTAAATCAGGATAATGTGAATTGTTTTCTGTATGTGCCCTGTGACTGGCTGGCAACCAGTTCCCAGGTGTATTTGGGATGGGATCCAGCTCACCCACAACCTTACTGAGCACAAGCGCTACAGAAAATTGATGGATGTTACATTCGAAGTGGGTCCATTATTAAAAGGGCAAAATAATTGGCTCAATGGTGAGTGAAGTCAGTGGAGTAATGAGGACGTTACTCCCATTTAAATCAGAGAGGGGAAGAATCAGCCCGGGCCAAGTAAAGTTTAACATTTGTATTATTTATGTGCTGCATCTTTTAGTTCCGTATTGTCCTGGCCAGGTGTTTACATTTGTGGAATTATTCACAAGTAAGGCACGTCTGCGCATGCGGGTTGTTTCATGTGTTCAGGTGTAAAAAAAGTCATGTGTCACTTGCAATGTACATGGAAATAGAATTATATTTACAAAATAGATATAGGCATTGAATCAGATTTGGGCACTTGGTCCGGCACTGTAAATCCAACCTTGGTGTCAATAGCAGAAAAATCCCACATGTGAACTGAAGGTATCAACCAACTGACCAACCAACCAAGTGAGCACCAAGTGTCTCATGTTAGAAACACCCAGTTAATAATGATGATAACAGTAATACATAGTCTTGAAAAACAAAAACAAAAAAACGCATCCACACTTTTGCGAAGCATCTCCTGTCAACAAGTGCTGGATGTTGTGTCTGCCGCGTGGAAGCTGGAGTGCGCTCGGCTACAACACAGGAGACAGACAGCAAGCAGGTCACGTGACTTGACTCCAGCACTTCATCACAGCCCATCGCGCGAGGAAAAAGACATGGCAGTTGGCACGCTCACTTCATCAGACATTCAATGCATATACGGGAAGACAACATGAATCCTCTGCAGTAGGTTTCAAAGGATTTAGCAACAGCTTGCGCTGTATAGTAGATCTTAACATTTTCTGACCATCTTTAAGCACACTGTACAAATTGTTAGGTACTTATTCTTTAGCTGCAATGATTCATTTTGGTGATACAATAATAATAGCAATAGTAATAATGATAATAATGACAGCATTAATAATAATAACGAAATTAAGAATAAAAAATAAAAGAATAAAAGCCCGTTTAAGGGACTCAAGAACTATAAAAATGTACAGTAAGTGGCGAATAATACTAATACCATAATTTCTCGTGTATAATGCACACCATGTATAATACGCACCCCCCTAAATTGACCTCAAAATTCTGGAAAACCCTTCTACCTATGTATAATGCATTTTTCACAATGCATGATTTTGCTTCTACCCACATGATCAAAACATGAAGTATCTGTATTTTGTTATGTTTTTTTTTTTTTTTCAAATAATTAAGCACTTGGTTTGAACACTTAATCCTATTTTTAATTTACTTGCTCTTATTTTGAAATTCACAGCCCTACTTTTATTTAGTAAATTAGAAAACACACAGTTGTGCTCATATGTTTGATTACCCTGGCAGAATTTGTAAGATGGGTACAATTCTTCAAAGAAAACATGGACCAGGCGAAACACATTGAATTTGATTTTAATGGGATTAAAATTAAACGGTCAAGCATTTCAGAAAAGAATTATCATTAAACATAACATAACCTTGAAGAAATTAATGATGGTTGTTGTTCAGTCATCAGTCATATTTAAAAAAAAAAGTCAAATTCTGCCAGGGTATGTAAACTTAGCACAAATGTACATATATGCAGTCCTGTCATATTGGAATGTAAGTGTAGGCTTCACCATTTTTATAACCAATAGGTGGCGGTGGCATTTTGGAATAAAAGTGTACAGCTTTTTCATAACCACAAGATGGCGGCATACATTTATAAAATATGAAAGTTTTTTTCATTTGCCCCGATACCTATGTATAGTGACTTTTGACAATTTTTTGGGGGGTAAAATTACGCATTATACACGCGGAATTACAGTACTTAAGCGTTGTTTGAGATATGAAAAAGAGTATTAATGTATCACTTAGTCAAAAATGTAGTAAAATGGCAAATGGGAAAGTAGTAATTGGTATTTTTGACAGGTTGCGAAGTGGTGACATACATGCCAATGCCAGCGAGTACCGGTATATACGTTGAGGAACATTGTCCTTAAACTGTTTGACAATTTTCTCACGCACTTGTTCACAAAGAGGTGAACTTCGCCCCATCTTTGCTTGTGAATGGCTGAGCAATTCAGGGAAGCTCCTTTTATACCTAATCATGGCACCCACCTGTTCCCAATTAGCCTGTTCACCTGTGGGATGTTCCAAAAAGGTGTTTGATGAGCATTCCTCAACTTTTTTGCCACCTGTCCCAGCTTTTTTGGAACGTGTTGCAGCCATAAAGTTCTAAGTTAATGATTATTTGCTAAAAACAATAGCTTATCAGTTTGAACATTAAATATCTAGTCTTTGTAGTTCATTCAATTAAATATAGGTTGAACATGATTTGCAAAACTGTTTTTATTTAGGTTTAACACAACGTCCCAACTTCATTGGAGTTGTAGATGCAATAGTTGAGAAAATAAACTTCTCTGGCCACTCTGTGGCAGGTTTGAAATGATTTAGTAAAGTATAGTAACTAAAAACAAGAGCAAATAATTTTTTTCAGTGATAGTTATTCATTTTGATAGTATGATCCCTTATTTACTTAAACAGTGGCCTCCCTTCAAATAGGAAACGAAGCTCCAATTTATGTAAGTCGACTTCAGGAAATAAATGTCTCCCCTCAAATAGACGTCTCCTTTTTTCCCCCATCAGGCTTTACTATGACAGACAGCAGCATGAGTTGCTGTAACACAGCAGGCATGGCATCTGTAAAGCTGACAATTCACTGTGATATTTACAGAGAAAGAGCAAAAATGGCTTTTAAACATTGCCTATAGAAATAATTAGGGATCAATTTATTTGTGGGGGTAAATGATAAAAGAAATAATTCTATTCAATATAACGACAAAAAAAATAAAATAAACCGGCGCCATGCCAATGTGTCTTGATAGCACACACCATAAATATGACATGGTATCTATAAATCTGACATTTACAGTGGGGTTTACAGATAACGGCGTTAGGGACTAGGAAAATAAAAGAACGATCTGACACATGCTTCTTTGTGGTTGAGTAAATACGTAAACTCTCCCAGACACTATATGAGGAAATACCGTACCGAATTTATGTCACTAGACGTTCTGGTACAATTTGGTAACATTGTTTGGGGTTCAGAGGATTAATCTTAACAAAACTATTCTGACATTACCTCAGTTTCGCTGTATTGCTTTTAGGGTTTTTGCGGAAGGACTGGTTGGGTCCGGGGCGAGTGGACATGGAGCGAGGCGAGGCTCTTGAAAACGTGCTCGGCGGGGTTTTGGGGATCTTCTTTCCAAGATGGCCAATCCACTTTTTCTGCTCATCTTGCGTCAGAGCAAGCAGGAGCATGTCCCGGGCTGAGGTCACGTCGTAGTTTACTGCGAAACCCCAAAATGTTTCAGTTTATTATGGACTCGCACAGGAAATGTTTGCGGAATGAAGACCCACAACTGTACCTTTGCAAGGAGCGATGACGTCCTCCTTCTTGTCCAGGTGGTCCTTGTGGCACTTCACGTGGCAGCGGCGGCACTCGAGCGCCGGCGGTGGCTTGAAGACGTGCCATAGGGGCTTGGAGCATGCCTCGCAGTTGGAGGGGAAATGGTACAGGGTAGGGATGAACTCGTGGCCTTTGTGCGGCAGGCAGTTCTTGTCCCCCTGAGGGACCGTCTCCATGTCGGCCTCCTTCCTGCATTCGCCCTCGTTGGCGTACAGGATCTGAAAGCGAGCCATAGTCACGTTTAGGGAATGAGATATTACATCATAAATATAAATAACAAAGAAAGTAATATGACAGTAAAATACAACAATTATAAAATAAATGTGTACTTTAGTAATGCATAAATAATTGTTAATAATATTCGCATAAAGGACCTGAAAGCCAAGGTCCATAGTCATTTTAAGGGATCCTAATTAATAAATGCCTAATTAAACAGTAACAAAATATGATTTTACATTTTATGCATACATTTATAAATAAATTAAAATGGTATTTTATATATAAAAAAAAAAAAAAACATTTATATAATACAATAGACCGTAAATGTGCTCTTGCTGGCATACAGAATCTGAAAGTGGACCATAGTCAGGGTAAGGCAAGGGTGGGATAACCTTTGGGATAACCTTTAAAACGACTCATGTGCTCCAGGTCATTTTTAGTGAGTGTATGAGGGGGGAAAAAAATGTGAATTTAAAAATTGGATTAATAAAGTGAGGCTATATTCAAACATTGTAGTTTTTACATTGCAAAGTCCCCCTTGCTAAAAAATATCAGTAAGGTTCTCATCAGACATTAGGCTGAAAAAAGGTTTTTCCTTACTCAAGACACGGGCCCCTCCTACCTGGAATATTCTTGGAATTTCTTCAGTCTCAGCTCGGTACACGTCTCCTTGTGTCACTGGTCTCACATGAAACAGTTTGCTGGACGGAAACAGCGAGCAATCAGAACTCCAAACGACTATAAACATTCTACGTACGTTTGGATGGCTACTTTCAAGTTGACTCACTCGATATCTAGTACCATGGAAGGGTTGGACTGCTCCTTATCTTGCTCGTCATTATAAAACAAAATCTTCTTGCTGCTCACCACAACATACTGTAACACAACATTGACCAGGAAATGAGACTGAGCCGGACGGGAACCTCTCTTGGGCGGCTGCGCGAGTACAAATACCTGCTTTTTCCATCCGTATCGCTTTATATTCGTGCGGTTAGGAATGGACAACCAGCCCTCCAGTCTGGATTCTGTAAAAGTAGCAGAGATGGGACAAAGTTACACACCAAAACGTGCGGATTAACAGGCAATGTTGAAGCAGGCCATGCAAAACTCAACTTGGGTGGAAGAAATGAAAAAAAGTTAATAAAGTGCCAGCTTTTCACCACTTAAGGAAGCAACTAGTGAGGAGTTAAGAGACTCCATGCAAGAGGACAATAGACACGTTAAGAAATATAGCATGTCAAATTACAAAAGCTACAGTGGCTGGTTTTGTCATCATGAGTACACAATTTGCCTTGACCGGCTTGATCACTCAAGCTGTGAATTACAAACCCTAACGGTGTGGAGGTGCATGCAGTTGAAACGGCGCGAGCGGAAGAGGAGACCAACAGGACTATGGCTGGATTTACAGTGAACGGTTCAAGTAACATCATTTAGATGTTTTGCTCTCAAGTGACACAATTGGGATATGCATCATGGCAAGGTAAATAAAATATGGTGTGTCCATCGTTAAAGAAGCAAAATAATTGCAGACATGTGAAAGTTACCCTCATTCAAATCAGTGGGGGAAAGAGTGAGCCCAGGCCAACTCAACGCTATGCATGAACATTTAATATTTATGTAGTATTGTTTACTTCCATGTTGTGGAAGTGTCTGCACATGCGAATTGATACAGATCTTCGGATGTGTGTGACTTGAAATGTACATGGAAATAGACAGTCAAAAGAAGTGAATCCAGGCAACATTAAATAGGAATTTGGCACTTGGACCTACAGTGTAAATCCAGCCGAAATGTGAGGTGCATTGTGTTTTTGTGAGAGAGCTCTTCCAGTCCAAGCAGCATTTCTGTTTGAGCATGCCAACAGAAAATAAAGTGTTAAGTGTTTGAAGAACATAGTGAATTTGATTTAAAAAAAATAAAATAAAAAATAAAATAAAAATGAAAACAAAATTAATATACATTAAGCCTTATGATCCAGGGGGCTCGATTTGAAAAAAATCAGGGTGACCATCACTTACAGGAACCATCCCACTTATTTTAGCCTACTCAGAAACTTTTTCTCCACACTTTTATCATCAGGATTCACTTAAAAGGTGTCTAAAGAGCACTAAAAAAGAAACCAACGAAAGAGCACCACAACAGAACAACAGCTGCAGCACGTACAGGCCAGGCAAAAGGGGGAGCTCGTCCGCTCGGTTACTCACAGAGGGAAAGGAATAGAAGTTACAAAGAGAGGAAGAGCGAGGACTAGACGTGAAGGGGAAATGGAGAGAGATGGATTTAACCACAGGCATCATTTCAAGGAAAACTGACACGGAATCTGTCGACGCTCATTATGCTGGTGGAAAAAATAACATACTGGAAAGTAGCAAGTACAGAAACTGTCACTTTTTATTGTCCAATCTAAACCCACTGTTCAATACAAAAATATATCTTTACATACAATATGCCTTATATATAGTGGAACTTGAGTGATTTCAGTAAATGGCGAGACTAGAGCTCAATGAGGAAGATAAACTTAATTTTGACTTTTTGTGTGATACCATCACAGAAGGGTAACAAGTGATAGCAAAGAAGAAAAGTGTGATGAAAACCTTGGACCGGGGGGGATGTCTTATCATGTTTGGCTGCTCAGTAAAAATGAGCAGATGCTAACTTAAACAGCATGTAGCTGAACACATAACTGCTAATGACAAGCATAGAAATGACCAGAGAATTATGTCCACTGGGCGTCTTCAAAAGGTGAGGTGGTTTTAGTTTTACTAAATTTGGAGATTTCAAATTCCATCCATCAATTTTCTATAGCCCCCAGTCCTCATTAGGGGTTTGCAGGTGAGCTGGAGCCTATCCCAGCTGACTTTTGGAGAGAGGCGGGATACACCCAGGACTGGTCAGCAGCCAATCATATCGACATATATATGGACAAACGACCATTCACACTCACATTCACGCCTGTGGACAATTTAGAGCGTTCAATTAACCTGTCGTGCCTGTTTTAGGCATAAGGGAGGATGCCGGAATACTCGGAGAAAACCCACTCAAGCACAGCGAGAATATGTAAAGTCCACATAGGAAGGCCAGAGCCAAGATTCAAACCCTGAACCTCAGAACAGTGAAGCAGAAAGGCTAGTCGCTAGCTCACCGTGCAACTTCAAATTCATTTTTGAAATTAAGGAAATGATTTTATTCATCATAAAACTGAAAATACTGGACTGTTTTAAGCAACGCTTTAGCACATTTAGCATAGGTAATCCTACCGTAAGCACAAAAGAATTTTTACAAGTAAGTAAAAGTAAAACCAAAAACCAACAAAGCGAACCCAAACTTTGAAGAGTACAGCTTTTGGCAACAAGTTCCTGTTTTAGCTCTATCACTGGCTTTACTGTTTCCTCATTTATTTATCATCACTGACACACTTGTGAAAGAGTAATGTCCACAAAAAGCCAGGTCAAATTCAAAGAACCACTGTCAAAAACCTAGCGCAGTTTTGAGCTACTCGACTTTTGTGGTTAGCAGTAGCAGACTCCAGGTGGCTTGTCGGAGCGCGTACTTACCGGCGATGTTGCTGTCCGTCTCATCAGTCAGCAAGCTGGTGATGCTGGAGTTGTCCATGCGCTGCTGCAGGTCGTTCAGCTTCTCGCGCAGCTGCTCGATGTCGCTCTCCTTGCTGTCCAGCTGCATCTGGAGCTCGTTACGATACGTGCACTCCTCGGCCAGTTGCTGTGGGGGAGAGTGACGGCGGACTTCTATAATACCGTTCTGTTATTGTCTTAAAAGCAATAATGCAAACAAATCATGAACTCACTGCCTGCATCTCGCTCAGCTCCTTCTGATACTTGATGGCCATGTGGTTGAACTTCTCCTTCTCCTGGTTGAGCTCCAGCTGCAGCTTGCGGTTCTCCTTCTCCTTCTTGCGTAGGTCAGCCGTGCTGCCCTTCTTCTTCTGGTCCAGCTTCATGTCCTTGCGGTTCATGATCTCTGCCAGCTTGTTTACCGCCTGATGGATTATGAGGCCAGAAAACAGGTAGGGAATTCCCAAATGATTGCATTTGGATTACCGTAATTTCTCGTGTGTAATGCGCATTTTTCTCCCCCAAAAATTGTCAAAAGTCAATACGGCGCATTATACATGGGTATAGGGGCAAATGGAAAAAACCTTCGCATTTTATAAATCTATGCCGCCATCTAGTGGTTATGGAAAAACTGTACACTTTCATTCCAAAATGCCACTGCCACCTAGTGGTTATAAAAAAGGTGTAGCCCACACTTTCATTCCAATATGACAGGGTATATGTACAGTTATGCTCATAAGTTTACATACAATGGCAGAATTTGTGAAATATTGTTTTTTTATGACTGATGACTGAACAACAACCATCATTACTTTCTTTGTTTTGTTTAATGATAATGTTTTTCTGAAATGCTTGACCGTTTAATTTGAATCCCATTAAAATAAAATTAAATGTGTTTCGCCTGGTCCTTCATGTTTTCTTTTAAGAATTGTAGCCAAATTCTGCCACGGTAATCAAGCATATGAGCACAACTGTGTGTTTTCTAATTTACTAAATAAAAGCAAGGCTGTTAAAAATAAGAGCATGTAAATTAAAAAAAGGATTACATGCTCAAGTGCTTAACTTCAGAATTCCTTGAATTTATTTATTATTATTATTATTATTTTTTACAAAATACAGATAATACTTCATGTTTTGATCATATGTGTAGAAGCAAAATTATGCATTGTAAAAATGCATTATACATAGGTAGAAGGGTTTCCCAGAATTTTGGTCAACATTGGGGGTGCGTATTACACATGGGTTGCGGATTATACACGACAAATTGTGGTAATCGGGTGTATATATACACACACACACACACACACACACACACACACACACACACACACACACACACACACACACACACACACACACACACACACACACACACTGACAACTGGGCCGAATTTGAGCATTGTCCCCACCCGATCAAACTCCCAATTCGGACGTCCCTGAAATTATCCTGAGTGATCATCCTGTGCTGTGGGGTGTGTTAAGAGTGACTTTTTTCCTCCCCGATCTTTTCAGAAAACCGTCCGGTACAACAACTGTAAAATATGAAACCTATTCAAAATTTATGATCACAAATCTTTGTGTGTGAGGTCAACACTGAATTCAGCTGCCCCACTTTAGGATCGACCTGAATCTACAGGATCACAAATAAGGGAGCAACAGGTTGCGTTGAGTGTTTGCATAAAAAAAATTGTTTAATATGTTAAAAATCAGTATGCGTGTACCCCGCATAAAAAAGATGCATGCTTACCTGGGTCTTTAGCGTGCGCTCTGTGTTGAGGACCTTCTCATAGTTGGCCTTGATTGAATTTGTAATCTCTTCCTTTTGAGCAGCATACTCTAATAAAAGTAAAGAAGGTGGTACGTGTATACATATTTGGAATTTGTCAGTATAGAACATTCGCGCCATTCGTGTTTTATAGCATAATAAATTAATACTGTTCAAATGGTTACAGTTGAACTTGTCTCTCATTTCTTGGAGAATTTATTGTTAGCAATTTGCGGTTTAATATTAAATGTCATAAAATCAGTTCCTGTTTACACAAAAGATAAGCACTTTTATGTTTTGCATTTTGTTCCCTTACTGTACCAAACGTGAACCAAAACGTGACCTTAAAACCAAGGTATGTACAGTTACAAGCCTACTAACAGGTTATCTGCAGGTTTAAACCAAATTACTTTAAAAACGACACTTTGTTTAAAATTTAAGCCTTTCATTTTCTATATGATGCCACTACAAGTGCAGTAAAAATATACTGTTCATGGTTTTGATATTTTATATAAAACAGCTATGAAACTAAAGATTATCTACACTAAAGTAAAAAATTGAGTCATTGTTTGTTCTTGTCAAACGGATGTGTACAGTTGGACAACAATGTGTGATTTTAAAGAGTGGATTGAAGGATTAAATATAATTAAGGAAAATTAAAGCCTTACATTTGAAAACTCAAATTTAACGGGGACATATAGAAAATGTGCTTTTTAATTGCTGGGATAAAGAGTTGAGTCGCTGGAGTGTCTACCCACACGAAGTGTGAAATTAAACAACAATATAAATAAATGTACATGGTTAAAGTAGCCAGCGATGGTTTTGCACATGCGCCATTCATTCGAGGTCTGGACATGAGAGGCCTGCTTTGGAGCTCAGAGATTCCAGAAGTCTCCAATGACACCACAAAAAGGCACTAGAATTGTTTTTAATCGCTTAAGAAAAAAAGAGAAAGTCACTTGAGGGTAATGATGCACCGAAATAAAAATCCTAGGCCAAAACTGAAAACCGAGAGTGAGGACTCGAAGGCCAAAAACCGAAACTGCGGAATAAATTATTATGTCAATTATTAGTAAAATTGCATTTATGGCTATAACTGTGTACTGACCTCACGAAAACCACAATTTGTTTCTGCTGTTTCTTGTTAAACTTTATCAAACCAAATGAAATCCACACTGCCAAACTTTACGATCCTTTCTTGTCAACCATGTCATCCGTTGAGGCTTGGGCTGTCTCCCGTCGATTTTTTTTCCTAGCGCTCTCCCACAGCTGCAGCAGTAGGTTACAAATATTAGCATCTGTGGCGTGCGGCTGCTAATGTGCTGTGTGTGGCAAACCAAACTTGGCATGGTTCTATTGAACGCCACGTTTGGTACAGCAACTCACATGATTATTGGTCAGAACATGGAAAGACCGTCGTAGCCACTAATAGCAAGACTGAGATGCCCACGGAGCACACCACCTCAATGGTGGACCCTCCGAGCTTGATCCAGAGAAGTGCACGCTGGCCGCAGTTTTTGCTTAGATCATTATATCGTTGCTCCACCTTTTTGTTTCGTATGAAAACCGAAAATGCACTTGACCAAATTTCGCCCGAAGATTTTCGGTGACTGAATAGTCGGTGCATCACTACTTAGGGATGTTTCAAAAGTCACCAAGTTGGCACAGAACTTCCGCCCAAAGCGGTGTGATTTCAACCAGAGTGTTACAAGTGGATGGTAAGTGTACTGTAGTTCATTATCTGTTGTGTATTTTGACTGAATAATGTCAGAGAGATTTATTAAAGACACATTGGAACTGTTTCAAATTGTACAAAGATTTATAACATATTTTCTTTAAGACTTAAGGACATGCGGTTTAAAAAATAGAATATAAGTACCTTCCTCCTGAGTGTGAATCCTCTCGCTCAACTCTGCCTTCTCTTTGGCGAGACTCTCCACATCTTTGGTCAGAGTTTTATAGGACTCCTCAAGCTGCAGAGAAATGAAATTATAAATAACATTTCCTGCAAAAGACAATGTAAAATAATATTGGGTTTTGCTTACTTGTGCAATAGTGGCCTCCTTATCCACGAGCTCCTGCTTGTGCCTGGTGACCGTCTTCTTGCTTTCTTGGCTGAGCTCAAAGTACTGCTCCTCCTGCAGCGCCCGCGCCAGCTGCTCCGACTCCGCCTTTGTCACAGTCAGATCCAGCTGGGCAGACAGGGACTCCCTTTGTGTGGGAAAGAAGCAATTAAATGTTATTATGAGGCATTTATGCACGGCGGAGGTAGTGACGACAGGGTATGGCGACGCGCTCTTACCTTTCACTACACAGCTCCTGCACCTTTTTATGAGCTTCTTGTACCTGCCTGTTCCTTTCTTCTATTTCCTCTTTGAGCTCTTTGACCTGAGTTTTGTAAAGCGTCTGGGGGGAAAGACAAAAATAAGTTTAGTCTGCATACTGTCTCCAGTGCCAGGAGGTCAGAGGGATATGATATTCACAGAAAAATACTGTTCAGCCTCGAGCTGGTCCTGAAGTTCCCTCATCTGTCCTTCATTGCCTCTGTATTGCCTGGTAAACACATCAAACAAATCATTTTCACCCACTTGTCCCCCATTGGAAGAAGAGCAAAGAAGAAGCAAAATATGGCTGTCATCACAGGCAGCTAAGGGATTAGCATTGAATAAATGGCAGTCAGATTAACGTCTAATCCCAGTAAACACTGTCGCAGATCAGCTTTGGCGCAGTTGCTGCACTATAAACCGGAATAATAGCACTTATTTGGAAATAGCAGCTTGACCTGCAAAGAGCATTACAGCGAGGGCACCAATATGAGAAAATAGGAATAGCAAATAAACTACAACATAGTCCATTGTGGCACCACAGTGGACATGTCGTTAGCCTCACAATTCTAGGATTGGCATCTCTGCTCTGGCCCTCCCAAGTGGAGTTCTCCTCGTGCTTGCGTTGGTTTTCTCCACCTTCCCCACACATTCCAAACACCAAAACAAACAATTCAGCGATGACTCTGAATTGTTCATAGGTGTGAATGTGAGTGTAAAGGCTTGTTTGTCTATATGTTCCCCGCAAATGGCTGGCGACCAGTCAAGGGTCTATCCCCATCTTTCACGCTAAACCAGCTAAAAGAGGGTCCAGCCAATCCTAATGTGAACAAGCTAGATGAATGCAGCATTATTACCTCCACCAAGGCATTCTATTCTACAGTGTGGCTTCCGGAGGACTCACTTTGTCAGCTGCGCCAGTTGAAACTCAAGTGAGCGTTTACTCTCCAGCGCCGTATTAATCTCCTGCTTGAGTTGCTTCTCCGAACACCGGAGCCGATCCACCTCCTGCATTCGGCTCTTCAGCTCGTTCTGTGCCAGTACGCGCTTGCTAGACTCCTGCTCCACCTGTATCCTCAGATTTTTCACCTGGAGCACCAAGAAGGTATGTGACTTTTAAAAAGGATGTTGTGACTCATTGAAAATGTGTCTGTGCGGAAAGCATTCAACTCACGTCATCCTCCAGCCTTTCCTTCTGCTTCATCAGCTGCTCCATCTTCTGCACCGACTGCTTGAGGTCAAATTCTAGCATGGAGCACTGCTTCTCAACCTCCACCACTCGGCTTTCCGCTCGCATCCTCGCACCGTTCTCCTCCGACATCTTCACTTGAACAGCTGTGGTGGAAGCACATTTACGTGATTACAAAAACAGACGGATGGTAGAGTACATCCTCTATAGTGGGGTAAACACATACCAATATTTGGGCCTATTTTGAACTTTTTTCTCTCTCTCTCTTCCGATCAAAGTTAACAAATGATGTTGGATGTCTCTAAAAGATTATCCTGAGCATCTATCCTGAGGTATGGGATGTTAAGAGTGAGTTTTCCTCCCCAATCTGCACTGAAAACAGTCGCAGTGACAATCGTAAATGTTAAGACAGCAATTATTTACACAAATCCTTGTGTGTGTGGTCAACACCGAGTTGGGCCAAGGCACAGACTCTGTTATTGTACCATGAAACGGAATGATATCCAATTATAAAGCGACCTGAATCGCGTGCTGTTGACGGACACAATTACAGGAGCAACTGGTGAGGTGAATGTATAACGTGTCTCACAAGTCATTTATCACAACAAAAATGACGAGGAGAGTTTTCAACCATAATTCCAGACAAGCTAACTAAGCCTAGCTTTAATTTCTTCTTCCACTCCTTAGTTGTTGGTCATCTCGTCTACACCACACAATAGTCATCCATCGCTATATTGCGATTCACTTGCTGTGGATTCAGTGCATTGTGGATTTATTTTTTGTAGTGTATTGCAGTTACTTACCTGCATATTTCTGAAACAGCTTTATTAACTATTTGATTTTAATGTGGCAGTAATGACTCATAAGTTTAATTGGGCTCTTATTCATAGCAGAAAAAGAAACCCTACAGAGTAATCTCAACTCATACATTTCGTAAGTCACCAAACTGCTTGAGGAAACAAAAGAACATGACTGGAGCGCCACCGTTTAAAACACAAGCAACAGTCAAGAGTTTTTTTTTTTTTTTTTTTTTTAAATGAATTCACAAATACCAACCTTAGCCCAACGCATAGCTAATGCACACACTCATAACAATATTGACAGGAAATAATGCAAGTAAAGAGCAACGTTTAACTTGATTTTCTACAACTACAGTACTTTAGTTAAAAACATCACTGCAATGAATTCAGGGTTCCCATAATGCTTTTCGCTGACTACATTGCCAGGACCATCAGTGAGGAATAGTGGCAATTCATTAGGCAGGAAATTGCCTGTTCACACCATGTCCACATGGCCTGATGCTCACATCACTCAAGCAGAGCACACCCACCTTTAATAGGCATTTGTTCGTGTAGCGTGTATGGATGGTGACCTCAAGTGGACAAAAAAATACCTGGACCTCTCTAAGATACACTATCACATAATGGCATTGAATTACATGTAAGAAACTTACAAATGTCGATACTAATATAACAAACAATTGGTCGCTACTTCGTAAGCACACGTTTCGATTTTTTCCTCGTCCTGTGTGGGTCTGTCATATTTTAAAAACCGGTTAAGATGTTAAAAATCAGTACGTGTGTAACCTGATAATGAGAACAGGAGGCTGCAACATACCGTTCATAGCGGCTGATTTGGCCTCCTCGATGGACTCGTATTTGTCAGTCAGTTGTGCCCGCGTCACCCGGTGCTCAGTCTGCTCCTGCTCCAGTCGCTGCTGCAGGGTCTTCAGTTTGTAGTTCAGGTCTATCTCCAGGTTGTTTTTATCCTGTGTGGGTTAAGGACACGTGACAATCAACTCGAGGAACTACAAAATCAACATAATTCTTCCATTTTTAGCTACTGTGTCCCAATACACTTAAGACAAATGCATACAATACAATCTCTGTTCATAGATGCTATCGTTCACACACATTTAATATGTTAACACCTGAGCCCATTATGAACTTGGTCGCTAGCCAAAACAGCACCTACTGAGAGGGACGTAAACAGTAAACTTATATAAATTAATGTGGGGACTCTTGCACGTTGTGAACGAGTTCCCTGCACAGTATTAAAGATGATCTTATGTCAGGTGGAGACGGGGACATCTTTGATGATTAACGCTCCCGTAGATTTGATCAATCCACAATGTTGTGTAATAATGGCCCCAATTACTCACGTAATACAAATAAACCTCTCCCTTAAATAGACACCGCGCCTTTCCCTTCAGGACAAAAAAAGAAACAGACAGTAACTGTAGTCGTTTCAGCTCAGAGGCACTACTGTTCACACATTGCTAACCGAATCAGCATCATCTATGGAGCTGAATTAAAGTGTGGAGTCTGGGCATTTGGCAAAACAGATCCGCTGTACAGTATTAAAGATGTTCTGTGTAGACAGCATTTTTAATTATGTTTAGCCTCACAGAATCGCTCCACAATGTGCTAATGTACGTCCATGTATATGTTCCGGGAAGTTACAGGACTTCTTTTGTTTCCTATTTGCCGTAATAGCCCCCTTTTTTTGTTAAAAAAAAAAAAAAAAAAAAAAAGGCTACAGCATATTGTGCTAGTGTACCTTTTCCAAGTTATTGCTTCTTTCCTGGGCCTGTTTGCGTTCACTCTCCACTTTGGAGACGCTGAGCTTCAAGTTTTTGTTGTCCTCCTGCAGCCCCAACAACCTCGCTACGAGGGAAATAAAACAAGACAAGTTACTGTGAGTTTGGAAGCATGTGCGTAGTAAGAATTGGAAGCTTCATCGGCTCACCTTGCAGCTCACGGATTTCCTCCGAATCTTGGCTGTAGTTCCTCCTTTCCGAGTCCAAGGTGCTCTGGAGCAGCAGGAGTTCCTTCTCCAGCTGGGCCTTTTCGCCGTCGGCGGCGCGGCTCCGCTCTTGCAGCTCGCGGTTCAAGCTCTCCAGTTGGCTCATGGACTTGGCCACCTCTGTGTGGTTCTTCCGCAGCCTCGCCGCCGTGTCCGACTCAGCACGCAGGAGGTCGTTGGCCTCCTCCAGCTAGGACCACAGCGAACAACAAAATTTAATAGTTTTTATTTTTTTATTTTTATATATACACATATATATATATATATATATATATATATATTTTTTATTTTTATTTTATTTATTTCCATATCGCTTGAGCACACACATTTACTTTATTTCCGCGAATAGTGCCAAGTGTACACAACTGTGTAGTTACACAACTGCAGATGGAAGGAAGCTATTATTTTTACAAACATATTTTTGTATATTAAACACTACTGGTATATTACAATTTTTCTAGTGAAACTGGATTTTAATATGGGGAAATGCAGCAAAGCGACAACAAACGAGGCAGATCGGTGGGAACAAGTAAGTCGCTCAGTCCCCAAAACATAAACATGGATGCACACAACATTGTGGAGCGATTACATGTCCAGAGTCTACCGCAACACTACTCTTCTTTAAAGACGCTCTCTCTACGTACAGTATTGTAAAAATTATCTTTAATACTGTGCACAGAACTCGTTTACAATCTGAGGTAAGAACTTTAATTCTTACGTGTCTTGGTAACGTGCTCAGAAGTTAACCCTTTCACATCCTTACATGAATGATAGTGTTACTGCACAACAAACTCACTTATACTGTAATGTGCTGAAACGCCATCCTTTATTTCATCTGACTGAGAGACTTTACCTACTTCGGGGTAGCTGTTTTGGCTAGCAATAGAGTTCAGATCGGTGCAAATGTTCATGTCTCAACGATAGCGGTTTATCTATGAACTGAGGTATAACAGTAACTTTTTAAACAGGTTTTTAAATCATCTATTGAAGTAGGGACTATTTTTTGAGGAAATACGGTATGTTCACTGAAGGATGCAGGACATTGATGGTGCCTTACCTGACTCTGCAGCTGGGCAATCTTGTCATTCGAGGCCTGCGAGTTCTGGCTGATCTTCCTCATCTCTTCAAGTTGCTCCTTCAGAGTCGAAACTACAAGGAATACGATACGTCATGGGAAATCCCAAGATTTTACCTACAGAACCAACGCTCCACAGCACTACTTTTTTGGGGGGGGGTCCTCACCCTCATTCTCCAAATTGCGTCGCTTCTCAGCCTCTTGGTCAGCTTTTCTTTGGTATTCAGTAAATCTGTGCTGTAGCATGATCTTGTCCTTTTCCAGCAGGGACATGCTCGCCTCTACGCTCTTCCTCAAGTTGGCCTGCAGAAAACAAACGCGCGGTTACGACGCACAGGACAAATTCCATAAAATTGCAAGTCTTGTTGATAAAATGCATGTGAAGAGACAAAATAGCAGGATTTAACCTCCTCATCCAGCTCTTTTATGATCTTTTCAATTTTGGTGTTTGAGGTCCTAAGGGAGGGAGAGCAAAATTCATCATCAAATCCATCAGAAAAATGTACTTGTATTAAAATATATCACTTGAGACGAAACAGTATAAAAATGTCATTATATTTATCATGACCAAAATTATCACCTCGTTAAAGAAATGTAAACAAGAAAAATTGTTTTAAAAGGTTTTATTTTGAATACCAAAAAAACTAAATTTAGCAATCCTAGGTACTTTTTGACAGAAAATGGATTGTATCCATTTTCTATACCGCTTATCCTAACTATAATCGCGGGTGAACAACAAAATTCAATCAAAAAATTTTATTTTCCATCAGACTACTACTAAAACACGAGTACAATTATATATTATTACATATTATACAATTTCAAGCCGATTTGATTTAAGCAGTCATGATTCACTAGTAGCTTTTAAACTACACCCCTTGTGTCAGTTTATAAGGCAGAGCGCTAATACAGTGGTACTTTGACTTACAAGTTGAATTCGTTCTGTGACCAAGCTCATAAATTTACTCATATTTCAAATAAATTTTCCAAATGAATTGAAATGCCATTAATCTGCTCCAAAACACATTTTTTGTTGTTTTCAATGAAGAACAAAAAGCAATGCATTGTAAAATACAAACACATAAACCATAAGACAATGTAAAGAAATACACTTTTTATAACTTGTAATTACTGTATGTACTGTAGTATTTGTGTGTTGACGTCTTTAAGGGGCGTGGCCTAGGGAGTGATGTCAGGAGCTGGAGTCAGTCGGGTTGGCCGTTAACCATGCGGTTAGTTCAGTGTGAGCATGTGTTTGGGAGGCTCTCCCGTTTTTTCCCCCTCCACTTCAATCGAGCGGCGCATATCTGAAGCTTGCTCGTAACATTATGAATCAAATATTATATCAATAAACCAAGTGACTGCTTGTAATTCAAAAAACATGTAACTTGGGGCACTCGTAAGTCAAGGTTCAAGACGAGAAACATTATGATTTACCTGCATTTCTGCTCCAACTCATCCTTCAACTGCATCTCGCTGTGGAGCTGCTCCTCCAGCTGGTAGACTCTTTTCTGCAGGTTCTCCAACTAAACGGATAAATACACGTCATAGAATGTTTTACTTGGAGTACGGAAGAAGTCACAAGCATATATGCGCAACTCACAAGCGTACATGCGCAACTCACATGACTTTTGTCCTCCTTTGTCGAGCTGCTACGTTTGTCGCTTGTCTTCGAGGCAGAAGTGGAGCTGCGCAAAGGACTGCAAAGCAAAAACACATTGCAGAAGGTGCTAGTGCTTGTTCTGGGTTTTTGTTCTTTTTAACTCATGTAAAGCGGGGAGCGTCTGGGAGACTTACTGCTGATTGCTGTAATAAGTGAAGCCCACGAAAGGCAGCTGGTTGCCCACGAAGGCCTTTGGTATTGGAAAAGTTTCTTCCTCACCCCGGTCCTCTTCAATGTCATCAAAGTTACTGGTGTCAACATCACTGCTCAGCTCGGGCACCACTGGGGCAGCCGCTGAAGAGACAGAAGATTCAGGACTTTTTGTTGTTGTTGGCTTTTTTCTAAAATAGGCTCAGTAGGGTACCAGAACATGTTCACAGATCATTTGGTATGGTAGAGAGGTGTACAGAGTTCCCAAATGGGATATATTAGGACATGAAGTCTAACTGCCTCGTTCTCTGGTCACACATCTACTTAGTAAAAAAAAAAAAATAATAAATAAATACAATTCAGCTAAGCTTCTGGCCAGCAGAAGTCATGGCACCTTACAGCAGCAATTAAACAGCCTCTCCCAGGCTCTTGACGTGGAACCAAAGTAATAACAAATGCCATGATCTGTGTTTTTATAAAATAATAGTTTTAACTGTTACTGTTGCATTTGTCTGCACCATTAATTTCTTAAAAACAAAACAATTGAAGGATGTTGTACTTCCCTATAAAGAAAATATTTAAGAAGTTATATATTCCATTTATTTATTTTGATTCTTTTGAGAATCTTTAATTTATTGGAGAATGTATTGTTTGCAGTTTCATTTTTTTTTAAAAGAATCTGTTCCACAGCACTTTTACGTTTTTAATTTTGTTCGCTTACTGTAACCAATGTGAACTGAACAGTGACCTTCAAATCAAGATGCGTGATTTTTGGCCTAATGTTATACACCAAAAGCTCAAACACAACAATTGTTTCGTTTTAATTATGTACGCTGCATGTTTTGACCTGGGTCACAAATTTAGTTAAAAAAAAAAAAATCCTCTTTGAAACGAAGCAAAGCCGCCAGCTAGTGGAGCCAGTCAGCCTTTCGGAAACGCTGCACCAAAGTGCTGACATTAGCTGAGTCAAGAATTAAATATAAACCCGGTTCAGCGCAGAGTACAGCTGCGGGATTTGCCGCGGTCCTAATCTCCTCCTGCTCTGGTGTCAGTGCCCCGAGCATTAATGTTGTGTCTGCCCTTTGTTGGCCTCGACACTGTCAATGACCAGTCTTAGGATCTACCGTATGTTACATGGTAATGTTGATGCTTACTGTCTCTGATGTTCTCCCACGTCCACTGATCATTCTTGAAGAAGGGGTGCCTCTTGATCTCATCCACACCATTCCGGCCTAGGCGGACCTCCCTGTTGGTGGGAGGGGAAAGACAAGACAAAGGCAAGATTTACACAGTATGGTTCAAGTCATACAATTCAGATTGTTTTCCCCTTTCAGTGACCCAATTGGTAAACATCATGACATTGTGAATAAGCAACAAATGCATAAAATCAGATAACCAAACGTCAAAAAGGGTGCCCATCACTAAATAAGCAAAAATATTTCGACAGCATGCAAGACGTGAGATTACAATCCTCATTTAAATAAATTTGAGGGAAAAGTCCTGTTCTTGGGTGCACCGCAGTGGTACCTGTCAGTCAGGAAGGCACAGATGAGGTTCTTGGCGTCATTGGAGATGTCGTTGTCGTCAGGGAAGGTAAGTGCGTTCTTGTGGTTCATGATTTTGCTGTAGGTGCCGACCAATGAGTCTGCATAAAACGGCGTGTCACCTGAAAAAAAAATGAAGTACATTGGTCATTTACGATAAACAGTGCATTCATATTACTAAGCGACATTATGGTATAGATCACAGTAACTCACCAACTAGCATTTCGTACAGAAACACTCCAACCGACCACCAGTCGCACTCCCGGCCATAATAGCCATCTCCTCCTTGGGATTTCAGTACCTCGGGCGAAATGTAGTCTGGCGTTCCCACCGCTGTGTCGCATCGTACCATACCATCCTAAAAGAGTAAGCGGCACATTTTTAACACCTTTATTTTTGTTGCCTAAATCAATTATTATTTCAGATTCAGAAGGACACTGAATTTAATACCTTGTTCATTTTCATGCAGGTTCCAAAATCTGCCAGCTTTAAGTGGCCCGCTTTGTCCAGCAACATGTTGTCAGGCTTCACATCCCTGCAAAGGAAAAGTGTATTTAAAGGGTCTACATTATGGGAAAATGGGATTTTGGGTAAACATATAGTTAAGGTCTCTGGAGCGGTTGCCCACCATGTGAGTCACAAGGGTATTTGTGTTTGGCAAAGTGTCCACTGCATGCGCCTCATACGCTGATGCACACACTAATTGATTAATTGTAATTTGACAGTTTGGTGTTGAAGTGCTGCATCCAAGAGTGAAAATATAATCTATGGTTTCACCGTCCTCATGGGGACTTGAATGTGCTTCGCTCAACAAACAGTCATCCCCTAGATCATCATGGTAATAAAAGCTGTTCTCGCATTGATCACCACGCAGTAGATGGAGATCAAACAGTGGCTCCTTTGGCAAAATTTCTGTGATGGTTTACAAATTAAGCCACATTTTATTACGTCAAAACCATAGCAAAAGCATGATTATCATTGCAAAAGTTAATTTCACTTTGTGGCCCCACAAAGCCCACAACAATACACCCTTGACTATATATTGTAGTACTTGCAAATTTGCCAATATTTTTTGGACCTATCCTCCTATATTTGTGCTATTCGTTATTCACGGTCGGTATTGATACATATCCCCCACAAATAGCAAGGAATGACTGTACACCTTTTAAAAAGCATAACATTTGAATGACCCTTTTTTAACTCAACTGTAGCTGGGCGAGATGGTTATATGAGGTCTTTATTTGTTGTTGTTTGTTATTCGAATTTAATAAAAACAAAAAGGCTTTTTATGGACAGATGCTGAAAAATGGCAAGAACCTAGGCAGACTGGACTAAATGAGAGGCGTAGCTGCCTGTCACAAACATGGACGCGCACAACACTGTAAAGCGATCACAAGTCAAGAGTTTACATAAACGTAAAATGTTGGTACATACGCTGTGCCAAGATAACGGAAGATCGTCATTAATACTAATTTACAACATGAGGTAAGACACTCCAACTTGAATTCATACGCGTCTTGGCAGCGGCTGCCGTTTTGGGTAACAGAGGAGTTCAAATAGGCTTATAAGTTAATTCTTGTATGAACGATAGCATTCATGAAATGAGATAATTACGGTTACTACCAATTCTTTAATGGGAGGTGTCTACGGCAACTATTTGAGTAGATAGAGCAGCTTCTATTGTTGATGGAAAATGAAGATGAAGAGATATCGATACCTGTGAATGAAGCCCATGGCGTGGATACCATCCAGCGCCAGCACCACTTCAGCTGTGTAAAAGCGAGCCCACTTCTCCGGAACGTCGTAATTGCTCATCAAGTTGACCAAGTCACCGCCAGGCATGTATTCCATCACCATGTAGAGGTAGCGGTCATCTTGGAATGCAAAGAAAAGCTGTGGGGTGGAAGAAAGACATATGAGAGAAGACATATTTTAGCCATAAATAGTTGATATTTGGCAGTTGGGACCTACCTGCACCACCCAGGAGCTGTTGGCAAAAGCCATGATGTCCCTCTCCTCCCAAAAGAAAGCAGAGTCCGACCTTTTGATCATCTCAAACTTGCTCAGCAGCTTCATGGCGTAGACTTTGCACGTGGCTTTGTGCCTCACCTGGTGTAGATAGAAGGGGTGATGTTTGAAATCACTTAAAAAAACTGACACTTTGGCACAATGTCACATTATCCTTCAGTGGAACCTCCAAAATCGAACACGATGCGTCAGAAGAGTTTAAAAAAAATTTGTTTTACTGGGCACCAAAATTCCATTTTATTATTATTAGTACTAAACTTTCACCTTTTTAACCAATTCAAACCTTAAAATGTTCGGCTAATTAAGAACATCACATTCCACTAATTTCCACTTTCCCCATAACTCCACATTTACTATAAGAGAAAAAAAATCAAATGGAGACATTTTAAAAATTCACCTCAAATTCATAATTTTTCAACCAACTTTAAGCACTACAAAAATGAAAACAAATCCTAATTTTTAAAGTAATTCCACATTTTCCATAAGAACATTCCAAAATAATGGATAAATATAATTGATCACAAATTCTCCATTTCTCATTCGATTGAAATGTTCTACATAGGAAAGAAATCGCACTTTTGAAAGAATTTCCGATTTTCCATGAGACAAAAAAATTAAATGGTGGATATTTTCTAAATTCACTTTTATTCTATAATTTACCTTTTTTCTCGCACTCTTAATTTCCTAAATTTCAATTAATTCAACAACTTTACAATTAAGGTTAAGCGTACAGAAATTCCGATTTGTACTTTGTTGTGGAATCGATATTTGATCAATTCTCTCGCTCATATTATACAATATGAGCAGCCAGACCCTTTCCTGTGTCGCAAAGGTTCCATTTGCTCGTTAACATCATACATTTCCTCTCACTGATGCCCTTTAGCAGTGGCATTATAGTTTTGAGGTTTTCGCCCTAAAAATGTCCAGAAAATTTCGGCTGAGTGCCAAAATGTAGCATGCAGATTCTCTGAGGTTCCACCCTGTAGAACAAGAGTGTAGACTTACCAGCTGCACCTCCCCGAATGCACCTCTCCCAATGACTTTGACCACTTCATAGTCTTCCGCTTTCATCCGCAGGTCACGAATTTTACTAATGGTATCTTTATCTGTGGGAGAAAACAAAACAAGAATAGAATAGAATAATAATTTCACTACGTGTATCTGTACAATGTCTGTAATAGTACAATAGATGACCTGTGAAAGGCAGCTAACTGTTAGCTTTTCTGGTAACTACATTGAGGTTGTAAACTCTTCTCCTCGCAATTTCTATTGCGGTTAATGGAAATTTGTTTCAGGCAACACTGTGAGCTTCAGCGAGCTTCCCAATTGGCTAACGTTCCGTTTCACGTCACAATCAAGGAGTCCGTGGCTTGGCCCAACTCTGTGTTGACCATTTGCCATCTTAAATATTACACATTTACAGTCATCGGCGCGACTGTTTTGAGAGCCACAGGAAGAGCAGAGCGTTCACGATAATCTTTTTTATAGACATCAGAGAATCAGAACTTTGTTGACTTTGATTTGAAAGGTGGGGAAATGCTCAAATTTGGCCCAATTGTCGATCTGCGTGTTCTCCACTACCAAAGAATAATAACCGCTTTTGGGTCTGGTATTAATGGGAGTTGGCAACGTATCTAAATTACACACACATAAAAGTCTGGACGATTGCACAAAAATATTTTGAATGACTCATTTCCCACCATTGGTGAAATCCCAGGAGGTGTCGCAGGAATTATGTTCAGAATGTGTGACAGGAAATACATTTAACTGTACAGAATAGAGCAATGAAGTTAATGTGATCAGTGTGGAAAGAACGGGAGGGGAATTAATAGAAGACAGCCCCCAAGGCAACACAAGATACACCAGTCCATTAGTCCATATCCGTCAATAATGTGGCTACACTAACACTACACTCCGCTGCATACAAAACGGTGCTGGTGCAAAAAGAATTGAAGAGATGACTAATGGCAGTTCTTGCCTAAGGGTTCGGAGAAACTTGGGTTGAAAATCAAATAGGAAAGATCCAATTGCTCTCAGCCTAATCAAATGCTTAAAGGCCACAGAGAGGCCATGTAATGGCGTTCGCAATGGAGCAACTATGAGTGTTTTTTCCTGTATTTTTTTAGGCATACATGGTGAAGTTTTTATGCTGGATTTTCCACAAATACTACCGATAGGCTAGAAAGGCCCTATGGTTATGGGTTATAGTGCCACCTATAGCTTCGGAATGCACTTTAACACTTTAACACTTTTGAATGTATTAGCATTCTACGCACAAAAGAAGCAACACATATATGATCTGGGCAGGGGGAGTAGGAGCCATGTCAGCGGAGTGGCAATACTTCAAGGCAAAACATTTTAATTTAATTTGAATTTTTAAAAGTTTTATATTTTAATGAAACTTATGCCATGTTCAAAAAAAGTTCAATTAGTAAGTAGTACCCCAACTCTATCTGAAAAAAACTTCAATTCAACTTCCAAATTTTAAAACATTGTCTATTGTAATAAATGTTGAGCTATTGCAAAATCATTTTTTTAACAAACTAACTTGTAACTTGAGCAATACCTGATGAAACAATTATCAATTTGTTGCGTGCATGTAATAATATGATGAGTCAATCAAACATTTATGGTTTCACAGACATAACGGCTCTTTGAGTACGGCTCACTGTAACTACGTGGCCCGTGACAAAAACTAGTTTGACACGCCTGGAACTGGTGACCTTTTTTCTCCAAAAAAATTGCGTGAATTCTAGTAATTAAAAACCGTTTTTTTTGCCCAAAATACAACCATTTTCATAAAATTACTATTTTTCTTGTAATATTGCAAATTGCTCCCCTCATAATTTACCCCCTCATTGAGGTGCACCATGATTCGTCCGTCTTCCACAGTATACAGTACTGTTTGCTGTAAAAATCCACTTTAAAAAAAAAAAAAAAAAAAAAAAAAAGTTGCCTCTATTAGGAAATAGAGAAAATATGAAATTGAATCCCAAATAACATTTTCCCATTCACCACCGCAGTAAAAAAAAATTATAATATTGTGACAAGATGCCAAGAATTGAGTATTTTACCCAAGGTTGGTAATTTGATACAAAAATAGTTATTATTAGGGTTCCCAGTGTAACGATTGCACTAAAATAAATAAGCCAGAGATAGGCATCATGTGGGTCACCAGGCATTTATGAAAGCCCCTTTGTTGGAGGCACTAAGCAGCAGACACCTATTGTGTCCAGGCTTGCATCGAGACGGTGACCCCAAAACAGCCTTTTTTTCTGAGGCTGAAATGCATCATACATGTAAAGGCGGGGCCTGTAAAGTGTCAATGGACTCACATCTATTCAAGAAGTTGTCAATGCTCTTGTTTTTCCTCAGGGCAGGAAAGTCCAGGTCGTACACCAGTGCATCCAGGCCGTCCTGTGAGGGAGTAGAGGACAGTTGCAGGACGGGGAAGAGGTCAAAAGCGTAAAATTAAGAGCTTTCTTAAACGTGTTATTTGTCTGCCAAACATAGACAACCCTGGTTGGTGACATGAAATGATCTCTTACAGTGGGTATGGAAAGTTTTCAGACCCCCTTAAATTTGTCATTCTTTGTTATATTACAGGCATTTGTTAAAATCATTTAAGTTCATTTTTTTCCTCAATGTAAACACAACATCCCATATTGACAGGGGGAAAAAAACGTAATTGTTGAAATGTTTGCTGATTTATTAAATAAGAAAAAAACTGAAATATCACACAGCCATAAGCATTCAGAACCTTTGCTGTGACACTCATATTTAACTCGGGTGCTGACCATGTCTTCTGATCATCTTTAAAATGGTTCTACACCTTCATTGGAGTCCAGCTGTGTTTGATTATACTGATTGGACTTGATTAGGAAAGCCACACCACTGTCTATAGAAGACCTTACAGCTCACAGCGCATGTCAGAGCAAATGAGAATCATGAGGTCAAAGGAACTGCCTGAAGAGCTCAGAGACAGAATTGTACCAAGGCACAGATCTGGCCAAGGTTACAAAAAAATAAATTCTGCTGCAGTTAAGGTTTCTATGGGCACAGTGGCCTCCATAATCCTGGAAGACGTTCGGGACGACCAGAACCCTTCCTAGAGCTAGCCGTCTGGCCAAACTGAGCAATTGGGGGAGAAGAGCCTTGGTGACAGAGGTAAAGAAGAACCCAAAGATCACTGTGGCTGAGCTCCAGAGATGCAGTCGGGAGATGGGAGAAAGTTCTAGAAAGTCAACCATCACTGCAGCCCTCCACCAGTCAGGGCTTTATGCCAGAGTGGCCCGACGGAAGCCTCTCCTCAGTGCAAGACACATGAATGCCCGCATGGAGTTTGCTATAAAAAAAAAAAACACCTTAGAAATAAGATTCTCTGGTCTGATAAGACCAAGATAGAAATTGCTGGCCTTAGAATTCTAAGTGGCAAGTGTGGAGAAAACCACCCACTGTTCATCACCTGTCCAATAGAGTCCCAACAGTGAAGCAGGTGGTGACAGCATCATGCTGTGGGTGTTTTTCAGCTGCAGGGACAGGTAGACTGGTTGCAATTGAAGAAAAGATAAATGCGGCCAGGTACAGGAATATCCTGGACGAAAACCTTCTCCAGTGCTCAGAACCTCAGACTGGGCCGAAGGTTCACCTTCAAAAAAGACAATGACCCTCAGCACACAACTAAAATACCAAAGGAGTGGCTTCAGAACAACTCTGTGACTGTTTTTGAATGGCTGAGACAGTGCCATGACTTAAACCCAATTGAGCATCTCTGGAAAGACCTGAAAATGGCTGCTCACCAACGTTCACCATCCAACCTGACAGAACTGGAGAGGATCTGCAAGGAGGAATGGCTAATGATCCCCAAATCCAGTTGTGAAATACTTGTTGCATCATTCCCAAAAAGACTCATGGCTGTATTAGCTCAAAAGGGTGCTTCTACTAAATACTGAGCAAAGGGTCTGAATACTTATGGCTGTGTGATATTTCAGTTTTTCTTTAATAAACCTGCAAAGATTTCAACAATTCCCCTTTTTTCTGTCAATATGGGGTGCTGTGTGTACATTAATGTGGAAAAAATGAACTTAAATGACTTTAGCAAAAGGCTGCAATATAAAAAAAAGAGTGAACAATTGAAGGTGGTCTGAATACTTTCCGTACCCACTGTACATGAAACTGCATAGAGCATCGTATCCATGAAAACACAACAGTCGTTCTTCCCTAACCTTTTTCTCCGCCACGGACCAGTTCATGCAAGCCTGCATGGTATGCATTGTATAGTAAGTGTATAGGTGACACTCCCATGCTGTTTATTTCATTCTCAAACATTTATTTTTATTTTTTTTTTTGCTACATACAATGCTACCGACCAATTTTGGTGCTGCTCACATTCACTTCTACCAGTATAGTATTTATTATTCATGTACAGTTGTCACACACACTTCTGCTCTCTTTCTGCTCAGTCTCATTGCCTGTCATAAATATGAACATAGATGTGTTTCTTTTTAAGTTAATAACATTATATTACCATTTCATGAATGTCCCATTGCAGGAGTAAGAAAGGCTCCTTCTATCTTATTCCATTCTATTCTGGAGTCAAAATACTCATGTTTGGAGTTGGACAGTACAAAAAAAAATAATCCGTTCATACAGACAAAATGCCTGCCTTTTTATTGCCCCAACTGCGTGCACGCCTTTACACAATAACACAGCAAATTATTAGATGACGATTTAGCACAAGAATTAGTGTGAATGAGTATAGTGTGGTAAACTTCACACCACTGGCCTGGCATTGCAAAATTGCACAGACTTGTTCCCACCAATGTTATGGGGGAAAATGGCTGGGTTGACTTATCCATCTCTTCCCCCCCTTCTGGCAGGGAATAAAGGAGGAAAATGTCATCTTTTACAGGCATGGTCAGTATTCTTAACCAACTATGGGGTGAATTAACTATCAATTAATCAATTACTTATTCAAATATTACTTCTTAAGGGATAGCGGGATCCAGACTAAATGTTCTGAATATGTGTGTCCATGCCAATGTCATACTAAGAAACAGATGTTGTCCCATATGTAGCTCAATTTCCCACTGCTGATTAGGTTGTTCTTCCTAAGACTGCAAACTGGTTGAGAGTGAATCAACTGCAACTTTGCTGATTCCATTTTGCCTCAGTTAAGACGCAGTTAATCTACAATCAATTCCTCACAATGTATCCGTTCTTTCTAGTTGATTGATTAGTATACATTTCCCCAATGAAGGGCGCAGTAATTAGTCTTGCTTTAATGTTGACTTCTACTACTGTGCAAAAAGGGCTTGATGTCAAAAGCTCAGCTGCCAGAGAGTGAGGATTCATACATTGAGGCAAAACATTTTAGCAGGTGGAAAACCTTTAAAAAAATTTGGATTAAAAATCAAGCGGCTGCTGGATTTCAGGCAACGGCGAGGCTTCACTTCCCACCGTGGTCACTGAGTTTCGAATTAAAGCATGTGACAAAACTAAGTACCTTTTGATGATTGAGGGATCAGGGTGGTGCCTCTCAATGCAGCCCCACTATGTGGACTGTGCAAGGGGCTGCTACACGTACAAAAAGTACAGCAGCTACTCCCGCCTCGCCGTTTCCTGACTGCCATTAGTTTGCAAAAATTGGGCAGATTGTGTCAGAGAGGAATGTTTTTTTTATTCTGTGACAGCCACATAATCCTGTCTCAGATGAGGCATGAACATAAATGTCAGCGGCGAGATTTAGTCTAATCTGCCATAATCCAGAATGACTGAAACAAGATAGGCACACAAAGACTCAAGCGCTCCATACTGGTCAGCAATCCCATCAGCCTGAGAACTAATGTGTTCAAGAAAATGCATACATTTCCAAAGCTATTTCCCTATCTTGCCATTTTTAAACAGTAAGAGATTGCTTTCGCGACGCCACATGGTGCATCAGGGGCTCAGACAAAACAAGGAAGCCACTTAAATAGTGCTGTAGCTGCTGCTGCTTGGAGCTCAACACAGATCAGGGCCATACCCCCCACACTAGGAGACAAAACAAGCAAACCCTCTCTGGGACGGCTGGAAGGGTGGGGGGGGGTGGCTGTCAGGTTGGGAGGGATGTAGGGAAAAGGTGGAAAAAGTGAGGCAAAGGTTTCTCTCATCGGGAAAGAACCAAGCAACATACAGTTAGTTCCTGAGGTATTTGGGGAAACCCCGGTTTTTCTTTTAATACAACCCACAAATAATTTATGATGTGTTATGCATTGGATCATGTGTTGCTGTTTTTTTTTTTCATTTTGTATGATTTGAATGATGATGATTCAAATACACTGCGTTGGTATATTAAGGCAAAACATAACTGCCATTTTCGTAGCAGTGTATAGGTTAAACTGTATAACCGTGAAAGAGACTCTACAACCCGAAGGATAAAAAGGTGTCTTGTTGTAGGATATAAGGCATTCTGCCAGTCTGCACCAAAGAGGCAAAAAAAAAGAAAAAAAAAAGAGTGGAGAACCAAGTCCTTCAGGACCCTAATCACAAGGCTCTATGCTCAGCAGAGTATGTTTGCATAACTTCCTGCCGCAGAGAACTCTGGACAGCCACAGTAACATTCCATAACAGGACTGTACACGTCAGAGAAGCTATTTTAGGTATGTGGCCAAACAAGTTCTCAACGAAAAAAAGTAAAGGAAGGGGAGAAGGAGGAGAAGAAGAAGAAGAAGAAGAGGGGGGACTCCATCCCGTTGAGTAAAGTCACATACAGCGAGGCTTGTTTTCACTCCGCGCCAGCACTTAAATGCTGTGACGGAAAAACAGAGCGGAGGGCTGTGCATGTGGTCCAGTGGGAGAACAAATGAAGGAAAAAAACAAAGAAAATCACAAGCAGCCCACTGAAACACCAACATGACTAAAGAAGCAGGTATTGCGGGTGGAATATGTACATTTGGTAAATGTAGCTAGCCCATTTAAAGACAAAACAAAAAAATACATTAAAATGTGAAGCATTTCAAGTGGCAATTGAAGAGTGAGTGTGCTAGCAGCGATGGTTCAAAGTCTGCCATTGGATCCTTCAGTACGGCTAGTGTCGCTAGAATTAATTGTCTTCAAAGAACATGTTTTTGTCAGCTCAGCATTTCAGTTAAAGATTCAAAGTTATCTTAAGACAAAATTAATGATGTAAACTCTGACTTATCTACCAGATCTATCAGACCTACTGCAGCCTCACGCTAACATGGTGTACAAATTTAATAATACCTGGTCAACTCAGGAAAGCTCTCTCTGAAGAGTGCCCTGAGAAAACTTAAGACTGAATGAGGAGGAAGGTAAGCTAAATGCTAACCAAGGGATTTTCTGCGTAGGTACCGTGTTTGTTTCACGTCTAAAAAAAAAAAAAAAAAGTTGTCCCAGAAAAGGTAGCTCAAACAACAAAACCATATAAAGAGTATATTCTGGTAGCCATTTACATCAACAAACTATGACTACCGCAGTAATGAGAGTACTGACTGATTCTAGTAGCTTACAGTTGAATCGTGTAAGTTTATGTAGCCCCGGGCTATGTGTGAACTCTGCAACAATCTACAGTGAGTAAACAGGAGACCTAAAACGCTGCAATCTCCACTGCTGCAGGGGATTTCAATCAGAGAAATCTCGGGTTTGTTGTACAAGAATGGAACTTTGGTATTACCGGGAATGTGAGTTCCACACAGACCCAGAACTTACTTTCTGTGCAGTGACACTGACAATCACAGAAACCCTGGCCACGCTTTCCCCTCCCATGGCACCCGACTTGAGAGCTATGCTAAGATATTTTTTTTTGTCATCCTGTAAACAGATTTTGCACTTTTCTGTAGTTTAGTACAGGTGATGTGGTGCAAACACTGATATCAGGGCTGGATGATTATGGAAAAAATAAAAACTACAATTATTTTGATTGATATTGCAATTGCGATTCATAAACATGACTATTCATTGATTACAACTCAAAGGTGTTGAACGGAGTTGTGCAGAGTTCTATTCTAATTCCTGTCTGTTGTGTCAATTTTGCAGCATCTCTGCGTTAAAGCTCTGCACAAACATTGACAGTGAAGTTGGATTATGCTTTATGCCAACACAAAACACTCACAATGAATGATGGGTGGTTATTAGGCTCGATAGGAGTCTGATAAGGAGTCATTTATTGGCTAGGCACGAAACAGGAGTGGCAACGTAAATGCTCAAAGGTTCAAAACGTTCTAGTGGTAATATTGTTAGCATGATTATATAAAGGACTACATACAGTGGGTCCAAGGTTTACGTTGTACTTTGTTTCTACAATGGCAACATAACTGGAATTTGAAGGGCTGGCCATTGTAAAGAACATTAAGATTTGATTTGATTCTTTAGCTTGAAATTCAATTTAGTATGGATTCATTAGATTGCAATTCGATTCGATATTGATTTAAATGCTCCGATATTGATTCAGTAATAAGTAGAAATACATAAATAACTACATTTTAACAATATTGAAAAGTACATTTTGGATGCCATTTAAAAATATTTGATCGAAAATCCAATTTTTAAAGCAAAACATCTGAAAATTTGCACAATTTATTTGTGCATATGGAGTACAAATGTAAAAAACATGACCGTTTTGTCTAAACACAAAGGATAAAGTGCATGTAAACTGAAATGTTTATTTCCTCTTGCAAATTGTAATTTCAAATATATTATAGAACTTATTTGTGCATAATATGGACTACAAAAGTGAAAACATGGAGACAGCTCTGTATTGAAAAATTAAAGTGCATGTATACTTAAACAATATTGCTTTACTTATTAGGGTTAGGGTTACTACTACTACTACTCCATGACTACAGCCAATCAGAAACGTCCTTTTCCTGCTCGACTTCCGTTTGCAAATTGTAGAAGTAAACAGAAACTGCGCCTCCTTGGCAGCCCCAGTGATGGCGACGGCCACTCGGCTCTGTGAGTTCCCAATGTCGCTTGTGTGGCGATGTCTCCAAAGCTACGAGGAGCAATGCTATTTAACTAGCCGAGGTGCAAGGTATGTCGGCACCCTCAAAAACAGGCAACAGCTTTGTTTACTCATTTGAAGAAGTACCACCCAAGCGATTATGTGGAAAGCATAAAAATATGAGCACAGTCACCACAGCCTGTCACTCACTGCTGCCAGAAGACGTAGCATTAGCATTTAGCCACTGCTAGTGTTGAGACCACCAGACCAAAGCAGCAATCAATTGTGCCGGCATTATTCAGGTGGTTTGTAAAATGGCAAACTAGTTAAGCTGTATTGTTATTAAAGACAATACACATTCGAAAAAAACAATAATGTTAACAGTGTATGTAGCATCATAACTGGGGAATGATAATGTGTACAGTCCAAGGTGTCTTCATTATCCCCGAGGGGGCAGTTTATTTTCTTGTATACCTCCAAAAATACTCAGGACTTCAAACTAGTTCACTATAGTGTTATATTTTTCTACATTTGTTGCACTGTGGAGTGAAAATTGTTCTATTTTTCTAGATGTTTTATTTTATTTGCATTATTTGTTTAGTATGATAATATAATGTTGAAGTTACTGTTTCAAGTATTGACCATGAAGAGTGTTGCTCGCAAAATGTGTTACTAAAATGATGAACTCCTCTTTCTAACTGACAGGTGTCAAACTCAAGGCCCGGGGGCCAAATCTGGCATGCCACATCATTTATGTGGCCCGTGAATGTAAATCATGAGCGTGAACTGCCATGTGTCCAGCTAAAATCTGTACAGAGATTTCAAATTTTCACTTAGTACAATAAAACTATTATCCCGGACTTATGACTTCAAAACTAGTTCTCCATCAATTTGTTGTGATTATGTAATAATATGATGAGGTGATTAAACATATGGGTTCACAGTCATACCAGCCCTGTGAAGGAAACCCTAACTACAATGTGGCCCGTCCCCAAAAAGTTTTTGACACCCCTGCTCTAGTTTCTTTAGTTTTCAATACAGATGCTTTAATACTGGCTGTTTAAAAAAAAAAAAAAAAAAAGTGATAATTGAGATAGGCCAATATATTATATATATATATATTTTTTGTTTGTTTTGTTTTGTTTTGTTTTTTTTGCCAGATCGCCGAGCCCTAACGTATGCCATTTGGAACCTACACTCACTCAGTAGTAAAGTCAAAATTACAGAAAATATTTGTGTGAAAAACACTTCTAGCTCTGGTAGCAAGTGTGGCACATCAGGGTGAATTCTACTCATCAATCAGCAAAAGCTTATATTGGAGCTACCAGCGTTGAGCAGTAGGCCACCGACGTTTGGGGGGGGGGGGGCGCGTACAAAAACATACCAAGAACTAGCAGCACTACATGGTGTTCCGCAACATCTTTAGGGTGAATTGAATGTGTGATGATGTTAAACGAAATGTGTAAATGTGAGGCGGTAATAAAGCAAGCTTGAAAAAATGCAAATATCAGCGCGGAACGCAGCATTAAGCGGTTGACATTACATATGGTAATTATTTCTTTTAAGCTTTCGGAGAGAGGAATTTGCACGCGACGCAAGCTCTTTTCCAGACATTTAAGTGCAAGCGTAACTTTTCCATGGGAGATTCAGTCACATCATCCCCGTTGCATGCCAGCACGAGGCATGCGGACCCGACTTGTCACTTCCTTTTCTGCCACCTCGTCATTCAAGACAATATGCTTTCCACATGTGAGCCGTTGTGCAGACTGTCTGTCTTGGGGAAACACGAGATCTACCAAACACGTGAAGCCAGTCCAAAAAAAAAAATAAAAATACAACATTATTGCTTGCTGTTCAGGTAAAAAAGCATTACATGGAAAAATTGCCAAAGTGTGTTAACACGCTTATACTGTACATAACAACAACTGACAGGAAATCCTGCTTGCCTAGAAAGACTGCATAGCTTACAACTCTAGCGGATAAACGGTAGTGACAGTCAACCTAGAGGTGGCAAAAACGGGGGAACTTCGCTTCCTTACGAGTTCCCAGCCTGAGAGAATCACTGTCACAAACGTTTGCCCGTCAAAATATAATTGTGGTACTCCAACAGTGAAGAGCCCTCATGTGTTTTCACTGACCGAGCTCGGCATTCGAGCAAAAAGTCAGAGCCTCGTACTGTTCCTGACCTCAACCCAGCAAATAGCCGTACTTTAAGGCCTTTTTTGTGCAATCCTAATAACTAACAAACACCAAAAAGATCGTCTTAAAACAACTGGTAATTTGGTGCAGGTATTTCTTGCATTCTACTCAACAAACAGCGCTGAAAACAAGGTTGGCTGTGAAAAATCAGTAGTATTTGCATCACAACTAAACAACAACAACAAAAAGTGTTGAAAACTATTTTAGCATAATATAATCTTTGTGCAGTCCTGCTATATAACTAACAAATGTTCGCAAAACGTTCTGTGGAAAATCACAAATTTTTGTGTAAGACTGCCAACTAACTAAAACCGATTAAATTAAAATTCCTTGAAAACAATTTTATTTTAATTAGAATAAAGATTCAAGTATTATATGAGTAATTTATTATTTTATTATTTATTGTTTATGTTCAAGCTTTATTTTGTTACATCTGCAGTTCTTTTTTAAGTACTCTATAAACAAAGTTGAGTAAGTCGATTAAGTATTTTAGCGGAAATTAATTTTTGCGTAATCCTTATAACAAACCATCCATCCATCCATCCATCCATTTTCTGAGCCGCTTCTCCTCACTAGGGTCGCGGGCGTGCTGGAGCCTATCCCAGCTGTCATCGGGCAGGAGGCGGGGTACACCCTGAACTGGTTGCCAGCCAATCGCAGGGCAGATACGAACAAACAACCATTCGCACTCACAGTCATGCCTACGGGCAATTTAGAGTCTCCAATTAATGCATGTTTTTGGGATGTGGGAGGAAACCGGAGTGCCCGGAGAAAACCCACGCAGGCACGGGGAGAACATGCAAACTCCACACAGGCGGGGACGGGGATTGAACCCCGCACCTCAGAACTGTGAGGCTGACGCTCTAACCAGTCGGCCACCGTGTATAACAAACCAATAAAACATTTTAATGAAAAAGTGTAATATTGACAACGTTTTTTTTTTCTGTAATCCTGATACCTTACCAAACAAGGACGACAATGGAAATGAGTTCAGCAAGTCGATTAAGTAGTTTTAGTGTCATACTACTGACTAACCAAAACAGTTTAAGTGGGGGAAAAAAACTGAAGCTGTTTTTGCATAATCCTGCTAACTAATTTTAAACAAAAAAATAATTAAATAAAAGGTCACGGAGAATTTCATCCCACCTGAGTTCAATGGGTAAGTCAAGAAGAATGGTTTCATTATTAAGAGCCTCTATCATTTCAGTATGCATTCCTGCACATCATCGGTCAGTTAAGGGAATGCGAAGCTACAAATAGCTCTCCCAATTGTTTTTTCCCAGGCCTGAACAGCTGAGGGGTGCGGTTTACAACAGACAGCACTGAACCTGAAGTGAAAATGGGGCAATATAACTACACATTTAGCTAGCCTTTCCACTAGGAGAGTAGACCAGATGAATTGTTCTTCTAACAAATGCTATACAAGCTAAACTTAGATCCGCAATTAGGTCACTGACCTGTTTGCATGAACACAGAGAACAGTGACATACGGTACACTGGGGAAAAAAACTGCATCTTGAAGGTAAGAAATCACCCTCAATGCAAGGCTGTTAAATGCTCTTTGATTATACACGCAAGAGAATGAGGCAGTAAGCATGTTTCACCAGTAAAAAAAAAAAAAAAAAAAAAATCATCAATCATGGCCACAACCTTAAGTCCGTGACACAAATATCTCCCTCTGTCTCGTCTAATGGTTATTAGCAGTATTATCAAAGCAGACAACATCTTGCACGTAAGGGTTATTTATGAACGACAAAGGTCGCTAAAATTAGAAAAGGCACTTTGAAATGCAACTAATGTATAGGCATCTCAGTAAAGACGTTGATGGACAGCTTCAGTTTATTCAGACCGTTTAAGGATAGTGCCTTTGAGTGCATGTGACTAGAAATCAGGGACTGGTCTAACTGAAAATGGGTCTAAAAAAAAAAAATAATAATAATAGTAATAAAAATGGGGGAGCCTGAAAAGGCAAACATTAGAAAGCCTCATACATGCTGAAAACGATCTGAAAGCACCTGACAAGGAATCAGGGAATGTTTACAACTGACAATGGCTCAAAAATTATAGTATAGAAACCTAAAAAGGCAAACATTTGAAAATGTCTCTCAAGTGGATGTTTTTTTGGAAAAAATAGTGTTACCCTTTCCGTACATATGCAAAACATAAAAATGTTAACAGTGTTGGCATCTAAGAATTGGTAGCATTTACAAGGATTTAAATTATTTTTTTTTAACCGAAAACAGGTGGACGACTGGTTAGCACATCTGCCTCACAGTTCTGGGGACAGGGGTTCAAATCCCGGCCGCGCCTGTGTGGAGTTTGCATGTTCTCCCTGTGCCTGGGTGGGTTTTCTCCGGGCACTCCAGTTTCCTCCCACATCCCAAAAACATGAAACATACATTGTTTCTATGTGCCCTGCGATTGGCTGGCGACCGGTTCAGGGTGTACCCCGCCTCCCGCCCGAAGATAGCTGAGATAAGCTCCAGCAGCCCGGACCTTAGTGAGGATAAGTGGTAAAGAAAATGGATGGATGGATGAAAACAGGTGAAAATATATATATATATTATTTTTTCCACATAACTCCTTTTTGCAGCCTGAAAATGACAACATTTGAAAACGTGTCACAAAAAAATAGCGTTACCCTTTTGTTGGACATGCTGAAAATGGTAGTCTTTAAAAATATTAGCAACATAACTATTTGACTATGAACCGGGGAAGATTTACAACTCAAGGAACCACTTCAAACTGAAACAGAGCGAAATGGTGGCTAGAAATAGTAGTTTGTGTAAAGCTTACTGTAAAGTGTTCAGTCTGGGCATGTTGATTAAGTCCCAGCCCAACAAAAATATTGAGACACAGCTATAGTAATATTTGTGCAAAAAAGACTTTTCAGCCAAGTGTACACAATGCTACTATATTAGCGAAGCCATATTACATTTGTGTATACGTGCCCTTGGATAGGTTTAGAAATGTACATTTGGGTATTTAGAGTTAAATTTTGATGCTGTCAAGTCAACACCTCATGCCTTTTCACACCACGGTGTTAATTATTACCGCATGCACAAGTACCATAATAAGCATCCACTTCATCAGGCCAAATCTGACTTATCACCAAGGATGGTATTAACCTGGAGGTAATATACACACCAGTTATAACAATCATTCAATAAGGTTCAGTGGCTGACAGCAGTTTGTCACATTCCAAAAGTAAACTATAGGAAGATGTGCACCCCGTGAACAAATCTGACAGCATACTTGATCCTTTTTAGCTTGTGTGCTACACTACTCTTCAGAACGGAGATTGAGGCAACCAGATTTTCTTTTTTTCATAATCCTGCAAAGGATGTGGTATTGATTTCTTACTCGATGCTTTATACTCACAGTGTCATGCCACATTGAAGCGCAGTCTGTGACACATACAGAAGTCAACTCATTTTTATGACTCACTCGACAAACAAGAACACCCAGCCTTGACGTGAAGATTTAGTCTCTGGAGTTCAAAGAATAGACGATGCCATAAAGCCAATGTAAATCACTTAAATTAAGTAGACGCAAAACCAGTTCTGATATGTGGTGCTTCAATTAGCACTAAAGACACCCACCTCGGGCATATGCCTCAATTTTGTCACTAATTCATAAAGCAATAGCCCATCGTGGCTTGTTAACAAAATGTCCACAATAGGTCCCTCTCTAACCCATGTCACCCCTCCAAAACCATTGTAGAAAATGTTTTTTTTTTTTTTTTTTTTTGCATAATCAAGCAAACAATCGAACTGCAACAAAAACATTACCTCCTTGGCAGAGATAATGATATTCTAATCTTCCAAAAGATAAACATACCACACCCTAAAAGTGCACTTTGAAGCATTTAGAAAAACACTGCTGTCTTTTTTTTTTAGTAGGCCCCCCCCCCCCCCCCCCAACTACATTTTTATATTTTTTTTATATCCCCCCTCCTGGAAGCCGTCACCTTATCGTGGTGGAGGGGTTTGTGTGTCCCAATGATCCAAGGAGCTAAGTTGTCTGGGGCTTCATGCCCCTGGTAGGGTCACCCATGGCAAACAGGTCCTAGGTGGGGGACCAGAAAAAGCACGGCTAAATGACCCCTATGGTGAAAACTATTAATGGATCTAGGTTTCTCTTGCCCGGACGCGGGTCACCGGGGCCCCTCTCTGGAGCCAGGCCTGGAGGTGGGGACTCGAAGGCGAGCGCCTGGTGGCCGGGCCTGCTCACATGGGGCCCGGCCGGGCACAGCCCAAAAGGGTAACGTGAGTCCCCCTACCCGTGGGCTCACCACCTGTGGGCTCACCACCTGTGGGAGGGGCCATAGGGGTCGGGTGCAGTGCGAGCTGGGTGGTGGCCGAAGGCAGGGACATTGGCGATCCGATCCCCGGCTCACAGAAGCTGGCTCAACGGACGTGGAATGTCACCTCTCTGGCAGAGAAGGGGCCCGAGTCGGTGTGTGAGGTCGAGAAGTTCCGACTACATATAGTCGGACTCGCCTCCACGCACAGCTTGGGCTCTGGTACCAGTCCTCTCGAGAGGGGGTGGACTCTCTTCCACTCTGGAGTTGCCCATGGTGAGAGGCGCCGAGCAGGTGTGGGTATACTTATTGCCCCCCGGCTCAGCACCTGTATGTTGGGGTTCACCCCGGTGGACTTGGAGAAGGCGCTCAACCGTGTCCCTCGGAGGATCCTATGGGGGGTGCTTCGGGAGAATGGGGTACCAAACCCCCTGATACGGGCTGTTCGGTCCCTGTACGACCGGAGTCAGAGTTTGGTCCGCATATCCGGCATTAAGTCGGACTCGTTTCCGGTGAGGGTTGGATTCCGCCAAGGCCGCCCTTTGTCATCGATTCTTTTCATAACTTTAATGGATAGAATTTCAAGGCGCAGCCGAGGCGTACAGGGGGTCCGGTTTGGTCGCCTCAGTATTGCATCTCTGCTTTTTGCAGATGATGTGGTTCAAGTTTATTGGGGTCTTGTTCACGAGTGAGGGAAGAATGGAACGGGAGATCGACAGGCGGATTAGCGCAGCGTCTACAGTGATGCAGACTTTGTATCGATCAGTTGTGGTAAAGGAGCTAAGCCAAAAGGTGAAGCTCTCGATTTACCGGTCGATCTACGTTCCTACCCTCACCTGTGGTCACGAGCTGTGGGTCCTGAAGGAAAGAACAAGATCCTGGATACCAGCGGCCGAAATGAGTTTCCTCCGCAGGGTGTCCGGGCTCGGTCATGCGGGAGGATCTCAAAGTAGAGCCGCTACTCCTCCACATCGAGAGGAGCCAGATGAGGTGGCTGGGGCATCTGATTCGGATGCATACACTTGTCGGGTCAACATAAACAGTAACACTAGCCCCTTTTCGCCTGGCATTTTCCAGAAAATAAAGATGTGAAAATATCCCGCTAAAAAGGGCTTGTGCTACCGTTTACATCAAAAGACTGAAAATAGTAGTCTGTAAAAACAGTGGATAGGCACATTGACATATCCATCCTTCAAGGGGTTTCAAAAGATGGCATATGGAGGACAAGCGCACGTTTCTTAACAAATTGCCATCATAAACTACTGACCCCGAATACATACTGCAGTAGCACTACAGGGGGTCCTTGGTTTACGACAGACTTCCATTCCAATGGCGGCAACGTAACCTGAATTAGTATCCAAGTCAGAATGTGCTGTATCACTAACCTACATACAGTAAGTATTTGTATGAAAAAGAACTTGTCTACCATATATATATAAAACGTGCCAACAAGTTAATGAGGAGCAGTTTGTAACCTCAAATCCTTTTACGTCTGTTCAGTCATAAACCGAGGACGCCCTGTATGCTATAATACCATGGAAATTAGTCGAAAAACTATATGGTGGGAACAAAACATTTACGATACATAGCGATATCTAGACAACCAAAGACGGGCAAACTGTATAAATAAACACGTCTTACTTTGCTTGGTCGAAACATAATGAACGGAGCAGTGAGTAGCAAAAGTGGCTGTGTTGACTACATAGAGGAGAATACTGAGATTTACGTCACATTGAATAGTTAGCCTTCCCATTAACTGCACATAGAAAATAGCGATATCTGAAGTTGGTTGTCCTAGGGATCCTTGTCTGCCGAGTGACCACATATGCTGACAATGCTGCGCAAACTCGTTCACTGCGTGCTATATGTAGGACCACCGAGAACTGAGGACCGCCTGGACTGATATTGTATCATAGAGGAAGCATACGTCTTGATATCAGTATTTTGTGTCACCCCTAGTAAATGGGTTGGGTGTAAATAGGGGAACGTTTTGACAACATTGTAGTCAGTACGTGACACTTTCCCAAACAGACTTAACTTGGTTGTTTTTCGCATAAATGTAGCCCTTCATTGAAACGATTCATAAACAACTAAACAACCCATATACACAGACCTAGCATTCAGGTTGAGAGCGATCAGCTGTTTACAAAAGCAACAAGTGGACAATGATCAGACCCCGAATGTCAGGGAGCTTCCACATCACAATGTCAGGAATTCTGTCCATTGCGATCCCTCTTTTCGGAGGCTGCCTGGAACATGATTGAGGAGGGGAGGGGGCATCCAGATAAGGCCCTCTTCCATCCACACAGGATTTATTTAGGGGGTTAGAAGATAAAGGCTGACAATGTTGGAACACAGGTCTCGATAGGCTCAGAGCAGAGCTGTAAGACGCAAGACAAATGACACCCTGGTGGCCTTTGTGAAAAGTAAAACCACAACAGTGCTACGCTACAACAAAGACACACAAGGTACAAAAAGTGTGTTCTAACAGGCCTGCATTGAGTATTCTAATGGAACCTTTTACTCATAACCAAGCACGGTTGGCTGCTTTATGAGCCGAATGTCCTGTTTCGCTGCTGCATTCAGAAACATGAGTCTTCAGTGCACATAATTTTGGTTTATGGCTAAGTGTGCTGGAGCCCACACCCTGCTACCTCAGAGCAGCCTGCCTTGTCTCAACCATCGGCAGCCGTGCAGTAGAATAGTTTTGGGACACACTGGGGAAACTCGGGGGGCCGGTCCGAAGACAAGAGGTTATTTGATTAGGATGGAATTTTATTAAACGGTGGGTGGAGTCGCACGGTGACTCGGCAAAAGGCCTCCATTCATTGATCAAGGCAGATTGCGGCGAGAGGGTGAAAAAAAAAAAATAGGGGGGATTGGGGGGGGTTGGGGGTGGGACAACAAGCTTGTGTGCAGGGCTGCCAGCGGGAGCAGTCCCAGCAGCTTTGGCCCATTAAAAATGCAGAGTGTGCGCACTTTTAGGTGACTTTAATTGGCTCTGTCTGCAACAGGATGGGAGGTCACAGAGACTAAGTGGCTTTTATTTGCGAGAGGCTGCGATCTACAGTAAGCTACGCAGGGGGTCCGTTTCTACGGCGGCGATGTAACCTGAATTTGTATCCAACTAGGAATGTGCAATAGCCTATCAGTAGACTACGCTAACACAGTAGTCCTACTTAACGGAGATATTTGTATGACAAACTTTTAGGCCACGGATCAAATGGAAAAACATTAAGCAAAGCGGTAACCGAGTGTGCGCCTTCTTGTGCCGTGTGACGACGCATTTACACAGCTGCGCAAACTATTTCATCGTGCGTCGGTCGTAACTTTGAAACATACATATGATGCATGTTGGAACAGTTGTAAACAAAGCCCCCCCTGTACAACCGTACCGAAAAACAACAGTTGAAGGTTTCAAAAGACACGCAATGAATTGGTTTGCGCAGTGAATTGAAAATACGTCGTTGAGTGCCACGAGAAGGCATGCTCAGGTACCACCGTAGTTACCGTTTTTCATTTGTTTAATACTCATTTTTTTACATACATACAGTATATGTACTGTAATGGTGACCTTATGACTACTTTAGAGTAGGGTAGTGATAGAACAGGGGTCACCAACATGGTGTCCACGGGCACCAGGTAGCCCCCCAAGGCCTGTTCTAAAAATAGTTCACCAGTGATGGCACATTGGGATTTCCTAGGAATGCTGTAGAAGTGGTCATTTACACTTGCAGCGATTTATAGAAATACAGTGTTATAGTGCATTAATATACAATCACACACAAGTTTCTTACTCAAATCACCCATGTATACAACTCACATCACTTCACATTGATGAATATCATTATTTATTACTAACCTAATATAATTAAATGTAACTTAAGAGAAATTTCAGAAGTGTTTATTAAACTGGTAGGCCTCTGCAGTCATCAGTAGCCAAAAAGTAGCTCTCAAATTCAAAAAGATTGGTGACCTCTGGGATTATGGCGTATTCCGAATTGCATCGTACAAATTTGGGTTATGTCGCCACCACTGGAACGGAACTCCGTCATAAACAGAGGGCCTCTGTATTCAATTCTTCACCACGTTTAGTTCTTGGGACTTCCTGGAACTAAAAGGTTCCAATCAGATATGATCAGCTCCAAAGTATTCCTGGACTATCCACCGAATAGAGTCTTCTTTCAGCCTTTTGAACTAAATTAAGAAAAGTTTCCCACGGGGTGGTATTCTGTCGTAAACCGAGGACCCCCCTCTAATTAAATGTGTGACCAGCATCTAGTGTAATATAAAATACTGTTAGAACAGCGACAACAGAGCAGGAGAAGTGAGAGTCACGTACTAAACTTTACACACCTCTGTCCTGCCCTTCCACGCAGGTATCAGCCATCCACTGTAATGGCTCTTGTACTATCTTAAAAAAGGCCTACTTCACACTGACCATCTTATCAGGCAGGTTCAATACTTTTTCCCCCATTTCACTGTCCAGCGCATAAGGGACCAAGGCGGGATTATGGACCGTGGGGGGCTGAAACAGACCTGGGAATTTTTTGCCATTCCAGTGGCTGAACACTGCACGAGTGTTAAGTTTAACATCCAATACTCGCGATCCACGCCGGCTGAGCGATAAGCAATCGTCACTGTCGTGCTGACATAACCACACATTGAATTGTTAATGTGGCAACCCATGTCAGCTGTGTGAATGCGCCAGTGTCCCACTTTGGTAAATTCGGTCTCAAAAGGCACAGCCATAAAAATCATGCCTCTACTGTTGCGCCAATTTACTGGAATGTAGTGTGAAAGTGGCTATTAATAAAGGCCGGGGCACCTGCTCTACCTTTAATGAGCTGGACAACATACCGAGCATTGTAGGCCTAAATATGCCCATTGATCAAATAACCTATGCGGGTGAAGAAGTCATCCATCCATTTTCTTTACCGCTTATCCTCAGTAGGCTCGCGGGCTGCTGGAGCCAATCCCAGCTATCTTCGGGCGGGAGGCGGGTTACAACCCTGAACCGGTCGCCAGCCAATCGCAGGGCACATAGAAACTAACAACCATTCGCACTCACATTCATACCTAAGGGCAATTTAGACTAAGTCAATGGAAATATAATACTCAGAAGATTATGGAACCACAAGACATTCTTGTAGTGACCAACAAGTTCAAAGCTCTGTTCATAGTTTATGTGCCATTTGTTTGGTCAAATGTGAAAGGCGTCGCGTGAACACGAGTGCATACCAAACAAGCCGACAGCTTGAAACTCAGGTGTGAACGCTAACCGGTCTCAATCATACCTGAAAACATTTAAAATTAGTACATCTAGTCTGCGATTCCGCCCGCGACCCTAGTGAGGAGAAGCGGCTCAGAAAATGGATGGATGGATGGATAGTCTGCGATTCCCATTCCTAGTTACTCATGATATGGTATGACATAAACTATCGCAATACATTACATATTAGGGGAAATAAACATTTATGATACGTTACAACATCTATACGACCGCTATACCAGCGGGTTACCAACCTTTTTGAAACTGAGCGGTACTTCTTAGGTACTGATTAATGTGAAGGACTACCAGTTTGATTCATAGTTCTGAAATCAAAATTGCTCAAATTACCTTTAATTATGTTATTATGTCATGATTAAATCATATTAATCTATTGGTAGACACTGATCTCATGTCCAGTGATTGATTTCTCATATTAATTATTGATGGATGGATGGACTTTACAAGGTAGGAAAAGGATAGACATCAATATGCAACACTTCAACGCTATCAATAAGGCTGTCCAAGTGTTTACATTTTGAATTGATCACTTCTACAATATTCCAAGGAAATACATACAATGGTGGTAGATTGACATGTTCAGATACCGCCGTACTTAATTTTCATTTGTCTATGGCCGAAAAGTGTTTTTCATACATATATTTACTGTAATTACGACTTTACTACTGCATTAGTGATAGACTATGTTGCAGCACAAGAATATGCCATCATGGGGGACATGAAGGTTTGCTCAGTTACTGCTGTTTCTCATTGGATTGTTTTACATGTTTTTCATACAAATAACGCTCTAATTAAATCGCACTACTGCGTTAGCGTCGGTTAGTGATGGACTATAGCACGTTCCCACTTATGTTCAAATTTAGGAATACGTTGCCATCGTAGGAACAGACCTCCGTTGTGAATCGAGACCCCCTGGATTCAGTTCTACACGAGCGGTCATAATCTCGAAAAAAACAACAACAATAAAGGCCATCTGCCTTGACTGAAATCCATGCGGGACCCCTGAGCTGCCCAACAAGGTGCCTGATATAAAATACACCAAACTCAGCAACATCCAAGCAATGCGTGCTCAAAACGCAGCAATAACTGCCTCTTCCAAAGAATACATCTTTTTTCCCCATTGGCTGTCCTTCAAAACAGAATAAAAATGTAAAATCATCACATACGAGACGTTTCTGTTATGGTAATACTGAATACCAACCTAAGGGGAAACAGAATTTACAGATTTTAGCTTTAAGTGCAAAAATGCAAAGAAAAACGGTAACAACCAACAGCAGCATAGATTATAGAATAGATGGAATAGAATCATCATCAGCATGCATCCATGCACATAAAATTTGTTCTCTTCATTTTACCCATCACAGTGAACACACACACTTGTTAGTGGAACACACTGGAACAGGGGGCAACTTAAGCGCCCGGGGAGCAGTTTGGGGTATCAGTGTCTTGCTCAAGGACACCGGGTTATTATTACATTATGTAACAATATGATAAGACGATTCAGAACGATACATGGAAATGAACTAAAAAAAACTATAGACACTTAACTATCCATTGTCTTTAGTTCTTGTAGAAAGGTATGACGCACAGTGGTTCATCCAACCGAGAAAACCCAAAAGGTGGCCCGAGGTATACGTTGTGATCAACTACAACCAATTCTAGTTAAATCTATAAATGGCAAATTCATTTTGTGTTGGACCTCATTTGGTTTGTGCAGACGGAGCTCAAATAGTGGTTGGAAATGTATGTCATGAAGTATATGGAGACTCAATACCAAGCCTCGCCACCCACATGTCAAAGCCACTTAGGCGTTCTAATCATGACATCACAGACCACGATGACTTGTTAGTGATTTGTTGTTCAAAGCAGTCTATATAGTAAGTATGCGTCTCTACGTGACGCACTTAGCATGTGTCTGGATTGTATTTACGACTCACTTTGGCAACACAGTCTTTCCATTGATTAAACGGAGACTTTTTTTCCCCAAAGTAAAAACTTGCTTATTTGCTGATTAACCGCGACCAAACGTTCCAACAGACGTCTGGTTTCGGGAAGCATTAAATAAAATGCCCATGTAAAGCGTGAAAGGGGTAGAAATGCAAGCTACAAAGCAATCAATATGACATTTTTGTGTCAAGAGGCGAGGCGATTTGTAGAATAAGAATTTTGAGGTGAAACCCGAATGGCTACTTCGCTATGCTACTTAGCTAGCTAACAGGCTACAAACTTACCAGAAGACAATCCGTGTTTATCTCTGACTTGGGGTCCTTCAACATAGCGTCGATTTTTCCAAACCGAGCCTCCATACTTTCTCCAGAAGACATTTTCAGCGTTAAATTAAGACCCTCGATGTCTTGCTTTTGGAGGGGAACAAAAAAAAAAAAAAAAAAAAAAAAAAGGGAGGCAACGGAGTGGCTAGCTAGCGTTAGCCGCCAGCGGTAGCTCGCTAGCTAGCTAGCCGAATGTTCGTTTGTTTGTTTGTTTTTTCTTCTTCGGGGAAACTTTTAAAGACAATACATCGTTCTCCTCGAGTCTGCACACGCGATAAAACGTTTGAGGTTCCTCTGGATGTACAAAAGCCACATTTTTATATCGTGTAGTATAGTCCCCCGGCAAACAACTTTCAGGGGCAACGCGACGGTCGAAGATTAGTCAGCCTCCGCGGGATGCCCGCAGCGGAGAAGGGCTTCAAACGTCGCTGCATCCGAACAACAACAAAAAATGCAATTAAAACATCGGCGGAGTTAGTCCGGGCCTGTTCCCATGTCCGTGCCAAGTTCTCGCAAGAGAGGGCGACAAAAACTAACGTGACAGCTCAAAAGAAGAAGTGGTGGGGAGGGGGGGGGGGACTTCTGCTTCTTTCCAAATTTCGAGCAAGTCTTTGAAGGGGGGAAAATCCTTCCGCCCCCGCTGTCACCGACTGTCAACCGTGTCCCGGTGCAAGCGACGTGAGCAGTCCGATCCGGCTCGCACACGCGCTGGATTTCGATGTGTTTTTAGTCGCCGATGGGGGGAAAGCAGCAGACGATGCCCCGATTTTGTCCCACAGGCTGTCCAACATGTCCGCCTTCCTGTTCAAACACCCCGGAGAGGAGCCGCTTCAAAACGTCAAGCAGTGCGCATGCGCCATACGCAGGCTGCAATTCCCATGCTGCTGCATTCACCAGGTGACATTTTGCTGCCTCCCTGCTGTCGTTTGCTGAGGAAGGACATGCAAGGACTTCGTGCCCCCGCAAGGGGAAAAAAAAACAACCCTAAAAACCTGAAAGATGCATAAGCAAATATATATTTATATTTTTGCATATGTGTTCACACCCCTTATTTATTGCACCGCGTGGTGCTTATCTTATGTTGCGTAGCTGTAACATAATTAGATGTAGCCAGGGGCGTCGATCAGGGGGGAGAAGGGGACAACTATCCCAGGGTACTGAGCATTTGGGAGACCCCTGGCTATCCATTAAGGTAGCCCAAACTCCCTTTCAACAAATATTAGGAAAACTCCATCCATTCATGAAATTATCGTTGGGAGTAACAGAAAATTTGAGCCATGATGCCAGTCGGAATAACATGACAAGCAACCAGGTAAAAAAAAAAAAAAAAAAAGCGGGTCCCAAAAAAAAATCCATGTCCGAATTGATCAAATTACATCACATTTGGCAGAATCACAGGAACAATTCAGATTAAAGCATAATAGGGATTTGAAAGTATTGTTTACCAACCTTTGATGTTTTTGAGGGTCATTGTCAAACTGTACATTTTGGGAAATGTTCAAAATCTGAAGCGTGTGTACTTGTTCAATACAAAAATGTTGAACTCGTGGACAAACTTCAGTAACATTTGGATTTTTTCCTGTAACATTATGACTTTTTTTTCTTGTAATATTTCAACTGTTCTTATTACTTTTTTAAATCTCATAATATTAGATGTCATGACAATTAGCGCGACCTTATAATTATTTTTTCTTGTAACATTACAAATCTGTTCTCATAATACTACAACGTTAGTTTCATTATAATTTTATTGTCATTGTCATTACATCGATTTCCTTTATCATTATAACATTCGTCTCATAATATTACTGCTTCTTTCTTGTAACATTACAACTTTATTCTGGTAATTTATGAATTTCTTGACATAACCTACACTTTCTTTCATTACAATGCTTTTCTTGTAACGTTGTTGTTGTTGTTGTTCAGTTTCATTAAAACTAACAGTAGCTACAACATTTTTCCTGTAAGATTACTATTTTATTGTCATACAATTTCAAGGTTACCCTCCTAATATAGTTTCACAAATTGACTCTTATTACGATTTTTTTCCTTGTAACATTATGGCTTTATTCCCCAATATATGACCTGCTGACTTTGTCTCATTCTACCTTTTTTCTCAGAATGTAAAAAGTTTTTCCTGTAATATTACATCTTTATTAACTGATTATTTTTTTCCTTTTGAACATTGGGGCACCTGTAAATTAAGTATTTTGACCACTAGAGGACGGTGTAGTGCAGTTTATTTATTTGACCATACTCTGCTAATCATTGTATGCGTTTTGACGCGCACACTTTGAGGACGTCATGTAATGCGTCACGTATAAAATGCAAATATAATGTAAATGCACACGTATGACCATAGCACTGCAAGTGTAAGCATGTGCACGTGCAGACTTACGCCTTTCTGTTTATTAAAGTCTGACACGCACGCGCACACACGCACCGAACTCATTGTCCGATCTCTGCACTGTTCCAGCCATACGGTGCGTTGATGACGTCACCGGTACTCCTGCCGATCAGCTGGGACAACTGGCGGCGGCAGCTCAACACGACACGGAGAGGGACCGCGACGGACACGACACGGAGAGGGACCGCGACGCCGGTGCATCGTCGCGTGGCGCAAGGTAGGCGTGCAAAAAGAAACACGCACACACCTGCACCCGCACGTTGCGTGTCCAGCGTTCAACTTGTCTTGTTTCAAATTGAAGCGCTTCCGGGAGGTCGCTGCTGCCCGTTGTAGGCGCTGACCGCAGCCGAACATATGATTGCAAAGTTTAACTTCAACTAGAAGCTCTCGCGTGGCGATTAGATAAAGCGAGGAGCTTGTGTCTTTGGGTTTATTGTTTTTTCCAACGCAGTTTGGTGCAATTGCCCCGTTTTCTCAGCAAAAGGTGAAGAAGCCCCCACCCATCCCCCCTATTAAGCAACACGCTATTACTAGTGTCACACCAGTGTCATGGCGGAGCTCTGCCAAATTTGTCATACAAATGCATTGGTGTCAACTGTGGGCTGCTTCACAGTTGTGGGGTTGGAGGTTACAATCCACATCCTCAAAACATGCATGTTGGATTAATTGAAGACTTAATTGTTCATAGGTGTGAATGTAACCATGAATGCTTGTTATGCTTGCAATAAATGCCCTGCGATTGATTGGCGACCAGTCCAGAGTGTACATATAGTACAGCACAATTTAAATTGATGAGGGATTCTAATCCGTATACAATGTTTTTGTACTTGTCAGTAGGTGTGAATGTGACTGGGAATGTTGGTTTTCTATATGTGCCCGTTGATTGGCTGGCGACTAGTCCAGAGTGGCCCCTAAATCAGCTAGGATAGTTGTACGTAGCTCACCCACAACCCTAATGAGGACAATCACAATAGAAAATGGATGGATTGTATACCTTTAGTCCATTTATATGTATCGCTGACTCATATTATTAAGTAATTGCCCCTTGATGTGGTTCTCTTTGTATACAGTCCCCTCCAAAATGATTGGAGTGGCAAAGCCAATTCCTTTGTTTTTGTTGTATAATGAAGACATTTGGGTTTCAGATCAGAAGATGAATGAGACACAAGTCCAGAATTCCAGCTTTTATTTCGTCGTATTTTCATTTAGATGTGTAAAACAACTCAGGGCAGACCACCTTTTGGTTGAAGCAACCCACTTTTCAAGTGAGCAAAAGTATTGGAACGTGACTGATGGGTGTTTCTAGTGTTGCCTTTTAGAATGATTGCTTAAACGTTAGATAGTGCTTGTTTTTGGCTTTGGGTTTCACCTGTGAAAACTGCATTTGCTGTTCAGCAAACATGAAGACCAGAGAGGTGTCTATGGGAGAAGAGCAAACCATTTTGAAGCTGAGAGAAGAGCTGTTGCAAAAACATTGGGCATAGCCAATGCAACAATTTCGAATGTCCTGAAAATCAAAGAAACTACTGGTGTACTGAGCAACAGAGATCGAACAGGTCGGCCAAGGGTATCAACAGCAGTTGATGACAGAAACATTGTGAGAGCTGTGAAGAAACACCCGAAGACAACAGTCAGTGACATCACTGCCAACCTCCACAGGGCAGGGGTGAAGCTATCACAAGCCACTGTTCGAAGAAGACTTCGAGAGAAGAAATATACAGGCCGTACCACAAGATGCAAATCACTCCTCAACAAAAAAGGCCAGATTGGAGTTCGCAAAGAAGTACAGAGATGAGCCACAAACGTTTTGGAACAAAGTTTCATGGACTGATGAGACCAACATGAACCTCTACCAAAGTGATGGAAAGGCCAAAGTATGGAGAAAGAAATGATCTGCTTATGATCCAAAACACACAAACTCATCTTTGAAGCATGGTGGAGGTAATGCCATGGCTTGGGCTTACATGGTCATCTTGTGTCATCTTGGATGAAATTAGTCAAGAAGTCAACATGGGAGACCCTCGCTCTTCTCCACAGTTGTTGTTTGCATGTCTTTTTCCTACTAATGCCTTCAAAGCTGCGTGAGTTCCTGCATTTTTGTGCTGTACTAACCCTAACCACCTCTTAAAGGCACACACCTACACATAGACACTGCAATATGCACAGTATTTCCCATTCATTTTATACTTGGAATTTTTTGTATCCAAAAACATTTACACTGTGTTTAAAAAAAGATCTTTTAATATGTTTAAAGTGTGTGGGAGTGTGAGAAATATCAAATGGAATGTTTTTTTGGTTTTTTTTAAATCTCTCGATCAGACACAACAGATCCCCCAGCAATGAACAAGGGTCCACTGTAAAGCAGTAATAGTAGCAAGCTGATCGTCAAGTATACCACTAAGATACAACTTGACATAGCTGTATGTTCCCAGCGGGCCTTGAGTTTGACACCCGTGCTCTCAAATGTCTTGATTTACACGGCAAGCGTTCCTGCGGCTGCCCCGCAGGCTTTGGTGTTGAAACAGGCTTCGGCAACTCAGATAAAGGCGTATCAGATAAGAGGGAGCAAGGGAGATGGTCTGTCATTGTAATTACAGGCAAACCAGTCCGTCTTCACTGAGCCTAATCTGCCATTCCTCGTGGCTCGTGTCTTAAAGGTTGCATTCCTCTTGTCGTCCCGGCCTCCCCCACTTCTCCTCCTCCTGTCTGTACTTTGTGAATGCCTCAGGAGCGTAAATGTGCACACAGGGCAAGATTCTGGCAGTTCCTGTAGATGATGTGCATTGTTTTGTGGTCATCGTTCTTGATCACGCAACAAAGCGCTTTGCATGATAGCAACATGTTAATGTCTGCAGCAGTTGGAATAACACCTACATAACACTACAGTTTGGCTAACTTTGGCTCACAATTTATTTTCTTTCATTTCGACTGATCTGGACCCCTTTTAGCCATCCTTCCATGGTACTGCATTTTAGTGGTAAGGTGGAGCTAGAACCGATGCTGTGTGCAAGGTGTGTAATGGTATGCCAAAAATCACGGGATGGTTCGTGCCTTGCCGTTTGGTTCACATTAAATGACATTTGAAATGAAATGCTCACAGGAAATTTCTCAATAAATCAAGATGCACACAATAACAGCTCAAATCTTTTTTTTTTTTTTTTTTTTAAGTGGAACACCAATTGACAGTTTGAACACTGTTAATTATTGTGATATAAAAAAGAGTCAATAAAATAAAGCTATATGTTCTGTGTGGGAACTTGGTGCATGAAATAAACACAAGCACCTTTAGAATCTAGCACTAATGATGATGGAGACAATTTAAAGCAATTCATTCAGCGTCGTACAATGTCGCAATTTTCTTTTTGCTCAGTTCCTTGACGAGTTACGTTCTGTCACACTGTTATGATGTACATCGTTTACAATATTGTACAATCTACAGACCGCGACATGAAAAAATCAGGGTGTACAATTACAAACCGAACTGTATTATCATCCCAGACTTTTGGTATTATTGTAAATATGCCAGATAACAGACAATTCCGTGTTCAATTCTGTCAACCATGCTCAAGTTTGGATCATTAAATCCTTATCGGGTTTGCACTGAGCATTATAAAATGGTTTCATCGTTAGTTAAGAATTCATCAATTGTGTGAAATTAACTATCCTGAAACAATTGAATTCCTTGGCTGCAACCAACGGAGGAACTGTTGATTCAGTCTTAGCGGGTTTGTTAGAAGAATATTTTTTTTAGTAGAGGTAAATCCATGCATACCTCCGGGCAACACTATTCTGATCAATATAGTATATCATTAACATATGAATAACACAAAACAATCAATTGTTAATTTTCCCAACTGAGACATTTCATGAAATTCCCTAGTTTTCATTGCAGGATGGCATTTGTCAATAGCATGAGAGCATTTAACTTGTCAACAACAAGCACAATCGCATGGATGCTGTTTGGTGACATAACATTCTGTAAATAAGCATTGCAATCCACCGTATTTCTTTAAAAGGTGCCTTTTGTTGTTCTTCTATTCCAAATTAACATTCCAACGGTGACTGCTATCCCGACAACTGAAAGCTGGCCCAAAAATTTGGACGCTTCACCCCCCCAAAAAAAGTGACCTAAAAGTGAATCAATTACCCTTTGAAATGATTCTTGACTGGCCCAAAAAAAGGAACTGTAAGAGCAAAACCTCCACTAGGGAGAGACTCGGGGTTAAGTGCTTCTATGAAGGTTAGCGCTATCATGCGAGCACACGCTTGTAGGAGGGTCAGCTGAACGTTTGTGGGGTGGCCTAACTACAGCAAGAGCGTGCTGTCCTAGAGGACAAGGGCTGGAAGGGTCAGGGACTCTGAACGCTGACCATCTGGCCCATTGGTGGTGGTGGTGGTGGTGGGAGGGGGGTTTCCTCGCTGCCTCAGTGGCCGTCTTTGTTCCCTGCAAACAATTGGGACTTAATCTGGGCAGAGAGTAAGGGTCCCCGTGAAATCGCTCACCGTAGCAGCTTTTGTCTCTTTAGCCTTGAAGGAGACATCTCTATTAGCTGTGTAGTAAGGGTGGCGGGGGGGGGGTCAGGTGTGCCTCAACCCAGCGTCTTAAGTGTTCATTTTTAAAACATCAGTCGTAAGTCGAGTCTACATACTTGTGTTGGGGAGCTGAAATGAGAGACGAGAGATTTTGTACAATAGATCGGCCGTTTGATGAAAAAGATGATACAGTTCGACGCAGCTGTAGAAGGACAGAGATGCTGCTCTTGGAAAGCTCACCCCTCAGAACATACGGTTTGACCTCCTGTTCAAATGTTATTTCCAACTATGAGTATCCACTGGCCAGTCCATATTTTTTTCTTCCAATAATGAGCTCCCTCATTATTTTTCTCTTTTTAGCAAGACTACAATTCACACTGGTTTGATAATTCTCCCAGGAAAAGCTCTAAATGACTAGGTGACATCCATTGTTGCCCTCGGTTATTGTCTCCAAGGGAACCGCTGTGTTTATTTTCCCTTTATTATTCTCTTGCTCCTATTTAGAAGAACACATTGGCATCCCACAAACACCACACAATTTATTATGTCTGTTGTGACACGGCAGCGTGCGATGCATCACTGGGATGTGTATTTGGTATCATAACAAAAGTCAGGCATAGGGATGGATTACCACTTGTGTGAGCAGCAAGGGAGCTGGGCTGCTGCATCGCCGGGGGATTCAGTTTCTCTGCGAGAGACATTTTTGCATATTGATCCATAAAGGCCAAATCTATTACTCCAAACACCCTCGCTGATTATTAGATGACAAAACAAGCAGAAGCAGGGCGGGCAGATGCTCCTCTTGATCCTTTCAGAGGCACTTAGTGCTGCACTGACCCTCACTGCAGTTGGTACAAAGGCTCGCCGGCGAGATTAGCGCTATTGTTTCACGTGTTTTTTCTTTTTTTCTTTTTTTTGATAGGATGAACAAAACAGGTGGTCCTTCAAGTCCTCATTCATCACTCTGCTTGAGTTTTTGGACATTTTACTTGGTATCGTTCCACCCACAAAATCCAGACATTCGTTTTTGTGGGCACGTTTTTCACAAATGCACCAGCTGAAATTAGCAGTGAGGAACCATATTTAATAACATAGGTGGGTGTTGAAAACTATACATCAAGGCAATAGCATTTTTAATTGGTAACTTAAGTTGTTAGTCACAAGTACAGATGAAGAAATTAGTTAACCTTTAGTGGGTAGTAGTCACACTTGAGGACATTAGCTTTTTCATTGGGTAGCAAACCATATTTGATAACCGGCAGTGGGTATTCAAAAGTACACATTAGCTTTTTATTCATTGGCCAGACAGTCATAATTGATTCATTAAATCAGTATTCAAAAGTACATGTAAAGACTTTAACCTTTGATTGGGAATTGATGATTAAAGCCTGATCGAAAAGTAGATAATGGAAATTGGTTATTTGGTTGGAATATTAGTGTTTGTACAGTATAATACGGTATGTTGTGGTTTATTTTGCCAATACAGTTCATCTCATGCAGACATTAGGTGTGTTTTTTGGGCAAGGGACCATATTTGGTGGGTATTGATGACTTTAAAAAATAGATATCACAACGCTATCGGTCTTGCAGTGTAGTCAATTAATCGTCAAGCATCGACGTTTGCTTTATGGTTTAGTAGAGCATGTCACAACTGATGTGTGAGATGTTTTCCACCTGGATCAACACGCTTGTAAACTTTTAACCAGCGGTCAAGAATGCAAGGAACACTGCGTTCCTCATGTCGCAACGCTGCGGGAATACAGCGAACAGACCCTATTGGTAGAAGTTCTCGGTGTCAACATTTTCCCCTCATACAGAGCCAGGAACTAAATGGGCTGCTCATGACAACTCCTGCAAGACTTCGTTTCCAGCGATATTGGCCGATATGCCATGCGGAGCGTCCAAGGTTGTCCGTTGAAGCGTGAACGTGGAGGCGAGGCGCTGATAAGGTTCGAAGGGGAGGATGAAGAGGGACCACAATGGACTGGAGGTTGAAACACGTGTGGGAGCGACGAAGCTGCAGCGGCAGCTGGACCTGGGCTAGCGGCCAGTTTCGCTGAGGCTTTTTAAGCCAAAACATGTTGTACTGTATGATGACGAATGACACTGTCGACAATTGGATCATTAAAGGCAGTTCCACAAAGGCCCAAGCCCCTCTCCCGGCTGAAAGGAGATGTCAAAAGGTCTGTGACCTCTTCCATTTATGTGCATTGATCCCTCCGGGGGGGAGCGTGGCAGGGGGGGTGCCCCCCTGAAGCCCCAGCACCAAACCATCAGCTGTTATATCTTCGTTTCACCTGCAGGAAGTCGCTTTATTCGGTTCCATCAGCCGCCCATTGTTTAGCACTTCAGTTATTAGCCAATTCATCCATTCCGAGCAGCGGTTTGTCATTTTGGAAACGCAGTCGATGACTTGTATGATGGTAAAGTGAGGGTGGAGCAGGGGGAGGAAAGTGTTCTCCATCTTCAGTGGCAATCTTAGCAGGATCTAGCATATTATTCAATCGAATCGTTGGTGATTACATGATGTGGTGTGACTGATGAATGAACAATAAATGTTAAGATCAATGCGATCCAATATCTAGATGGAGATGATAAAGGTAGACAAATATATACGATCCAAAATCCAAAAAGAGATGATACAATACAGAGATATGATATGATGGGATACGATAAGATGTGCACGTAGCTACAGAAGGTGGAAAAGACACGACACTGATAGTTACAATATGATATGACACAGATAGATGGAGATGATACGGTACCGATTGACAGATACGATTACCAATACTGTATGATACCACACAGTTAGATATAAAGCAATATAATAGATAGATAGATACAGAATCAGGATACAATACAGATACATACGATATATGATACTGATCGATCGATACAAGATAATACGATATAGATACAGTACATAGGATAAAGACAATATCTAGCTTCTCATAAGCAGCACATACTTGATTGCTTGGTAAAGTTCTCGATGCAGTGGCCTTGGATGGTATTTGTATGAAGTGCTGGCTCCATGAGTGAAAAAATATTTTATTATCTTTACGGGCGCTCATTTTTTTTTTTTTTTTTTTACCCAAAACATTGGACTTTGTAAAAGCTGCTTGCTCGCCTCGTTCAATTACATAGCTCCACCCCGGGTCGTCATGGTAACGAAAGCCAGACTCACCAATGACCAAGCACTATATCGGGCTGGCATGATACAATTTCAGCAAGACAAAAATAGGGTGTAAGTGTACTATAATTCTTTATCCCAGGGGTATTTTGAAGAAAGCATGTCATATACATGTTATTAAAGACACCTGGGATATGTTTTGTGAGGGAAAAAAATGCATATATGGTATTTATCACTTTTACATTTTAATATTAACAGTGGTTAGCTTCTCTTTAAAACTTGTGTGACAAAATAAATTCGTTAAGATTTGGTGTTCTATCACATTTGAATATTAAAAGTGGTTACATTTTTTAGACTTTTATTATGGTTAACAATGCTGCATTGTTACTTTTCTGTACATTTAATAAAGCTTTTATGGCGGTATGGATCCGATTAATTCGATTCACACAATTTCCTCTGGGAAAAGTCTTAGTGGTTCCACTGTACATCGTCCAGCTGTTCAGTGCACACACCCCCGCCCCACCCCACCCCACCCCCACCACTGGGATCAAAGGTGACATAACTCTCCGGCGGAAAAAAAAAAACGAAGCACAATTTGCCGGAACGACCCCCTGCCTCGACAAAAGTCAATGGGTCGCGCGTGTGATGGCATAACCAGGCGAAGGAGGCCTCACGTACGTAACACATGCAGTCTCCACTCACCCCGCCGTAGCACGGGCCATTTGGTGCCGGGCCGCACAGGGAGACTTAATAAAAAATATTTTATTGATCAGCAGCATCTGAAGTACGTTTTTTTTGGGGGGGGGGCGGAGGGGGTGGAGGATCAGGTGTTCCTCTCTGCAGACAAGTCACACTGCTCGTGTCGGTCACGTGATATGGTATTTTAAAAGTAAGCCCATAAACTCGCAAAAATGAGTAATGAGTTTCGCAAAGGGTTGAAGGCCAAATTATGAGACAAAAGAAGAAGAGCCTACAGCTTCTTGTGAAGCGGGATTTTCTTGAATGAAGGGGACCTCAACAAAATTACGGAGTAGACTTTCCCTTTTCAATTTGCAATTGAAAAAAAAAAAACAAGAAGTGACAACAGCAGCATTTGAGCAAATAGTGAATCTTTCCTAATACTTCACCACATTTTGAGAATCACTGGTTCAGAGGAACAAAACGTGTGACTCGTAAGCAGGAAGCCATGACAATTGCTTTCGCCTCAGTTTGTCTGTCCGATCACATTGTTTTCAAATCATTCTGTGCACACAGAACACCTCATGTGGACTAGTAGAATCTGTAATTTAAAAAAAAAATAAAAAATTGTATTGGGTTAAAAAAACAATAAAAAATGATTTGCTTTTTAAAATTTCAATTGCCAATTAAAAAGGAAAAAAAAAAAACGATACAAGGATTAGACTGGTTGTCATTGTCTCCCATTACCCCAAGATGTGACCACCGAGTTGAAACGAAACAAGCGCAGTTCTCCCACTAATTCGAACAACTACATTCGGCATAATAGTGAGTTGTATTTTGAATAACTTGTTCTTATTTGTTTCTCTGCCGGTCTGTCAAAACATTTCTTGAGCTTATGGAATCACTGTTGAGGATTGTGGCAGATGCGCTTGCGTTTCTCCAGCATTCTGATGCGAGCTCATGAAAAGCACTTAGTAATGTTATCCTCACTCTTGCCATTGAGACCTGGAAAGCATCCAGCGGTGAATCGGCCTCTCGCAATGTTCTGTTATAGAACAGTGTGTTCTCACAGGCTGTTCCGTCCGCCGTTTATCCGCATACCCCCCCCCCCCCCTCGCTCCTTGCACAGATGCCAACCCCGAAGGCAGCGGCCACGCACCAAGTACACCGCGTGCTGTGCCACCAGCTGTGTCGGACAATTCGTCAAGTGGAAGCTCATTGTTTTGGCTGCATTTTTTTCCCCCACTAAGATAAACAGTCTTTTGAATCTCCATGTTCCTCTTCGTTAGATGGATTGGCACTTGCTGTCTAAAGAGGGCAAATTTAGTGTAAAAAAAACAACAATAAAAGAATGTTTTAAAAAAAAAAACATTGAATTTGGGATTACTGTAGCTCCTTTGTTGTCAGTTTTAAAGCAACTGTTTTTACAAACCAAGCTGAGTAGAGCCGATACTGTGTAGTAGGAAAGTGGTATTAGTATTAGGCTATACAGTATATGATATTTATTTTTTGGACATAGAGTACATTGTACCTCTCAAAATTCATCACTAGGTGCTCCTCAGTTAGACAGACGAGGCGGAGACGATGTAGTATAAAAATGTATTACATTTGGAATTGGCTCCTTTTTTGTTGTTGTTTTAAAGCAACAGTAAGGAATTATTGGGATTTCTGTTTTCATCACAGACTCCCTCTACGGAAACGTAGTGTGTCGGTGTCATGTTTTCAAATGAACATTTGTTTTCCAAACCGAAGTGAGTAGAGGCGGTATAGCAGTATTAGTAATGTACCTTCTTATAAGTGTTAGCGTTATAGCTAACGTTAATGTTCAGCAATATCTGTATGTGCAGTGTTTAAGAAGAGGCAGTTTTTCAGACTGTTTTGAACCTTTCACACAATTTGAAGTAGTTGTGTTCGTGCTAACATTAACATGAGCTATGTTCTGGCTGGTCCACCAAAATTTGTTCCTCTCAGCAGATGTGGGCTAAAAAACTTTGGATAGAAACTATCCTTTACTTTAAAAAAAAAACCCATTTAGGATTAGTTGATTTTTTTTTCTTAGTTTTAAAGCAACAGTAAGGTATTATTGGGATTTCTGGTTTGCTTCCTGGCTCCTTCTATTGCAACATGTCGCATGTGTCTCTTGAAATATATATATTTTTTTTCCAAACTGATGCAAGTAGGAAAAGTAATTTATAATACATAGTAGGTGGACCAGCCAGGACACCGCTTATATTGTGTTAGGATTAGCGTGTTGCTGTTCAGGATCGTGTGTACGGTAACATGACGTGACAACGTTATGACACTGAATACAACTTGGAATGGTAACATTAGCTGCGTCCTGGCTGGTCCACCAATATTAAATTACACTCAAACTCAATCACCAAGCTGCTCTAATTTAGACAGCTTGACACTTGCAATGTAAAGAAAATGAATTTTGTATAAAAATGTATTCAATGTGAGATTATCTCATTTTTGACCATTTTAAAGCAACATTATGAACGACTGAGACTTCTGTTTTGGTTTCCATGGGTCCTTCAAAGACAAACTACACTTAGCGATTTTGTCCGATTGTCACCAAATTTGAATCGCATGCTGCACAGACAGATGACGGTAAATTGTAGAACTTTTTGGCTTTCATCATTGTATGTGGACTGGAGTATGATGACTGCCATTTTGGTTTGAAGCAGCCATTCTCATGTCATTTGGGGCCATTGGTAGGGGTCCTTTAAAGACAAACTTTTTATCTAATTGCTATCAAATTTATGTATACTAAGACAGATGGACAGCACTAATTTGTGAAACCTTTTAGTTTTCGTCTATGGATCTGGGCAGAGCACAACGTGGCCATTTTCAGGGGTCAAAATATGAACTTGTTGTTCAGATTTTGTCTGCTTGCTTTCAAATTTGAACCGCGTATACTAGCCAGATGGATAATGCTAATTTGTGAAACTTTAATTTCCTTCCTTGCATGTTGGCAAAGTTGATTTCCAGGTGTCCTTCAAAGATGGGCTCCTCCTAGACATTTTGTCCGATTGCTACCAAATTCAAACAACTTATTCTAGACGGTTGTCTGTTTATAATGTGATGAAAGTAGAGTCGAAGTCGATTAATCGACGACATAAGTGATATTTTTTTCAGCACAGTATAGCGTAACTTTTTTTGCACCATGGACTGCTTTCACGTAAGGTCATATTCCGACAGATCGCTATAGAAACAAGCTGTGCATGTTTTTCTCTCTAACAAGAAAAGCATAGCGAGTTGTAAGACGGGATCTCATTGGCAGGCTGAAAAAAATGGAGGCATTTCTCTGTTTCACTGTTTCTGTTTCACTTGTGCTTTTATTGTATTTGAGGGTAGATTTTCATATTTCGAGAGTGAACATGCTGCCAGTCTCCTTTTTGGTCAAATATTTCTCCAGGCTTGTAGCATAGTGCGGCTGTACTTTGTACTTCGACGGGTGTTACGGCACAGTGTCGTAAAGCGACAAGTCCCCGTGATGATAGTGTGTGTTGTGATACGAATAAAGTTGTCGTTATCACACAGTTGCTGCCCGGGCATTATTGGAAATAACATTTTGGCGACAAAATGGAGCTTCAGTTCGCGTTGCTGCCCTCGTATGGTGTGAATATTTTAAGGGGGACATATTTTGCCAAAACAACTTTTTCTAGTGTTTGGGATGTAATATTATCTCTATAGTGCATCAGTAAACATGTGAAAAAAGAATTGAAATCGTCCATGCATTCCTGTGTTCCAGACGTTTTTTCTGTCGAGTGGCCCGAAATAAGGTCATACGAATTTCTTGATCTTATCTACGTCAATAGAGATCTCCGCCTTTGTTTTTCCACTCCCGAACCAGCGCGCTCTCACAAATGGGTCTTCTACACAGAGACAAACAATCAGAGGAAAGGGCCAAATATGGACAAAGCGGATACAAAGCTGGGTCAAACAGAAGGAGCTGTCTGAGAGGCCTTTTCTGGACACTTGAATGACAAAACCAAGGTTTTTTTTTTTTTTTTTTAAATAAAATGGACACCTTTATACTAAGTCTATGTTAGACAGTCACTCTATAGATGAATAAATAGCCAAAATACAGGACCTTTAGAGATGGTTTGAACAGCTAAAGCTAGTGAGGCTAACCGCTATTCTCAACCATCACTCATTTTTGCAGACGTATGAAGACTGCCGCCGGGTTTTTCACTCCTCCTCATGGCTGATTGAAAGGCTAGACGCCAAAGACGTGATCGGTCAACTTGAAGCTTTAAACGTTGATGTGGAGTCTTTAAGTCAACTTGTTGACTAGACAACTAATCGTTTCAACCTCCGTGGGTGGTCTGCCATAAAACCTGCAGCTTTAATAACTCAATTCGTCAAGGTTAGCTCTTGATCCAACCTCTTGTGTGTGAGTAAGTGATGGAGATGATTTTGTTTGGTCATGTCAAGCTGACAGCAGCTGGACACACTTGCGCTCTAGCAGCAGTCAACACAGCCCACTCCACTCACTCACAAACACACATTCGTACATCCCAAAATAATGGCGTCCCCAAACAAAACATTTACTTTCGCTCATAATGGAACACAAGGTCAGCGCGTGTTAATGCTGCCAGCGTTTGTGTGGGAGAGGCACGTCCGCCTGCGGCACTTGATTATTTTTTTCCCCCGCCAGCCCTCACAGATCGTCCAAGGCTACGGTGACCAAGACCCGGGCCCGCGCTGCAAGGACTCAACGTTCCGCTGAGCTAGGGGGAGGTCATTATATCTCTCTGACTCGCTGTCTCCTTTTCTCTCATTTCTTTTCATTCTCCTTCCCGGGTGAGCGCTTGCAGGTCAAGCACAGTCAAAAGAAAACACGGAAAATAATTCCAGATTGATCTACGTGCGGCTCGGTGTATTGACTTGATGGATAGGGTCGATACGTTTCAAACGCGTGGGCGAGGTTTTTCGGAAGACTAATCCAATGGAACTAAAATAGCGACTGTCACACATGGAACTCAGCAGTGTGTGGGAAATAGTTGAGCCAAAGAAAGTGATTGCTGTCCAATGAAAAGCATTTGTCAAGCAAATTGTATTTTATTCTTCGTTTAAAAGTGGAATTTATATATTTTTAGTGGACTAATTTGAATATTATGTTAGAAAGTGGGATTTTTCAAGTGTATTTAGATGAATTTTTGTATTGACTGATTTTAATATTACCAATTAAAGTGGATTTTTTTCATGTACTAATTTACATTTTGCAGACCAATGAGTTTTTTTTAATTTAATAAGATTTTATTTACTGATTTAAATTTGCAGACTAGCATGGAATTTTCTGAAAGAGAATTTAGATTTTATTTATTTACTCATTTCAATTTTGCAGACTGAAATTGATATTTTCAAAGATATTGAGATTTTGTATTTACTAATTTCAATTTTACTGATTTAATTATATTTTGACTTTTCTTAAATATTAATTAAATGTGTTTAGACCAAAATTTAATATTCACAAACAATGCATTAGATTTTCTTTTTAAATGCAATTATTTATGTAGCAAGGTAGAATATTTTAAAATGCATTTTTTCAATAATTATTTTATTATTGTGGACCAAAGATTAAAACAAAAACAAATTTAGATTTTGTTTTTCTTTACTGATTTTATTTTTATGAATTATTTATTTTTTGTGACTAATTTTGGAAGTGAAAATTTAAAGTAGTACAGTTATTTGTTCTGTTCCCAGTGCACAAGGCGAGGTCCATATTGGCGTACTGGGATGAGTTTGGTGTGGAGGAACCCCATTCGCCCATTTTCACAACCTATACATCTCCAAATACGTTTTATCTGAAGTTGTTGTAACCTCAAACAAGCTCATGAAAGTTGTGGAATAACCCCATCAAACTCCCTTTTTCCCTCCATTTTCACACCCTATCAGTGTCCCAATACTTTTTTTTTTTTATCTCAAGTAGTTCCGTTTGTTGCAGTCCACACTCAAAGTGTCTGTGACGGAGAGAAGAAAGAAGTCTGTTGTGTGTCTCCGGCGTCTTCCACAATGGTCCCTCTCCTTTCTTGTTCCTCCCTCGGCCACCTTGAATCGGTTGTGAGTGACGCGTGGACAAAGAGGCCTCTCAGCGTCTCGACACACGAGCCCTCCTCCCCTTTCCCCGCCGACTTCCTTCAGTAGAGCGGTCAGCCGGATCCATCACGTCGCTCTTCCTGACCCCGGGCGTGCGGCAGTGCCGCGTCGGCGGCGACCCTTCCATTGACCCCCCCCCCCCGACTTCAACCCTACCCGACACACACACACCGGCCTGATTATTAAGCACCAGGTTGCCCCCGGTGACGCGCTTAATTCCTGTCAGGCATCAGCAGGAATGTTTTTGTCTTAATGGGACAATAGGAGCGTGGATCCGAGGCTTTTGTTGGTGGGCTTAAACCCCCAACACACCTCCCACAAAACCTGGCTGATAGGGAAAAGTGACAGTAAACCTGAATGAAGGCCCTGTAGACCTCTTCATCCTTCATACAGATGGACAATGTGAGGGGAGGGTTCATAAGCGCAACAATACAATTGGATTGAATTCACTTCACAGAGAAGAAACCACCTTTGCTATACAACCTTTGTACAAAATGCTCACCGCTAAGAATTCTTAGACCATTCACTCCAATTCATTGCAATATTTTGCTTACCTCAATGAGTTACATTCCAGTATTGTGATGGATTTTCTTTTCAACGATAGGAAGAGCACACTCAACAAAGCACACGCACACAACTGGCGCCAATTAATGGCGCTAATCGAGCGTTAAAAACATTTGTGGGATTAGAGGGAATTTGCACAATGAGAACGTTAATTTCAACAACACTAATAGTAATTGAAATCAATATTTACTCACACATTGAAAAAGTATATACAGTGGACACCTTATACTCGCAGTTCAGTACCCGCAGATTCACCTATTTGCTGATTTTTTTTCAAGTAAACCTTGGTCTGGTCGCCAGCCAAACGCAGGGCACATAGATAAATAGCTGGTCACGCTGACATTCACACCTAAGGAGAATTTAGTCTTCAATTAACCTAAGAAGCATGTTTTTGGAATATGGGAGGAAGCTTGAGTGCCCTGGAGAAAACCCACTCAACCACGGGGAGAACATGTGAACTATGCACAGGAAAAGGCCAGAAACAAGATTCAAATCCAGAACTTCTCAATTGAGAGGCCGACATGCTAACCGCTCGTTCGCCGCGCTGCCCCCAATTGACATTTTTAACATTTCATATAGAATATCCATCCATCCATTTTCTGAGCCGCTTCTCCTCACTAGGGTCGCGGGCGTGCTGGAGCCTATCCCAGCTGTCATCGGGCAGGAGGCGGGGTACACCCTGAACTGGTTGCCAGCCAATCGCAGGGCACATCGAAACAAACAACCATTCGCACTCACAGTCATGCCTACGGGCAATTTAGAGTCTCCAATTAATGCATGTTTTTGGGGATGTGGGAGGAAACCGGAGTGCCCGGAGAAAACCCACGCAGGCACGGGGAGAACATGCAAACTCCACACAGGCGGGGACGGGGATTGAACCCCGCACCTCAGAACTGTGAGGCTGACGCTCTAACCAGTCGGCCACCGTGCCGCCCATATAGAATATATTGGTGAATAATTGAGATTAAGGGGTCCAAACCCTGACCGATGAATGAATGAATGAATGAATGAATGGAGTTTTTGTGTCTTGCCCTCAAGCGGGTTCATCTTGTAATGGCAGGAGTGTCGCTGCTGCTGCAAACTGGAACCTGACCCATGTGTGAGCTATTCAGTCATCTGATAAGAGCCAATGTTTTGATAGTCTTGGCACGCTCAATGTGATGCACGGCTCTCCTTTTACACCCTCTAACAAATACCAGTGACACTTTATGGCCCTGGGTGTGGGGGGGGGGCTTGCCTGGTCAAGCGTCAACAAAGATGTACTGTTAGAGCAAAATGGCTTATTTAAGAGAAAAAAACAACTAACCTGAAATGCTTTTGTTCACTTTTTTCCCCTCCCCAAATGACATTTTATGCCCAGCCCATCTCACCCTTTAGCATTGACCACCATTTGACCACGACCCTTGACAGGTTTACTGTATGAAATAGAACTCAGTTCAATATGGCCGCCCTGAATAAGTCCATAAAGGCATTTGGGTCCTGTATGTGTGTGTGTGTTGTCCTGGCCTGGCCTGAACTGGCGTTCAACCCGTCGGTGTTGTAAAATGCAGATTGGGTTCACTGACAGGCCTTCTTGGGTTTTATTGCACAGTCATGAACAGCATTGTAAAGCGGCATCGGTGCCATGCACGCATTCGCTCGTGCGCACGCAACACAGCGCATTCTCGTCCAATATTTAGTTTCAGGCTTTATTCATGTTTGTTTAAAAAAATACATTATTATTATATACATTATATTTTGTTCAATTAAATAAAAAATCATTATTTACAATTAAAAGGGGCATTACGAACAAAAACAATTAATCAAAATTAAAATAACTAAAAATAAACACGAAAAAAAACCCTACTTTGGTTCACAAATTTGAAATAAATCAATTAAAGTGAAAACTGAAAATACATTCATGAATTCCACTATGGACCATAAGTTAAAAAAATAAAATTAAATAAAATACATCAGTAAATATCTACCATAAACATCATAGACAAACTTTAAATCTAAAATAAATGACTAAAATAACAAATAAAAAATACATTTAAAAAGAAAATTATGAATGAAAAATTATGAATGAAAATATGCAGAGGTCTCCCTGTGTAGCTGTATAATGTAAGTAAGAACGTATTCCATCTCGTTTGGCATGAAATATGCACGTTAGGGCTGCAAACAAGCTTTCGTGGACATGTTTTTTGTGTATCAAAATGTGTGCAAGCGTCTTTGACTTGACGTTACATTAGTGGTTGTTGGTCGTTAAGCGCTGTGCGGCTCGCATTGAGTTGAAGGTTAAAAGCCGTGGCCTTCAACTCGCGCGGGGGACCAGAGTGTGTGGCAAGGTCAGCGCCTTGTTTTGAAATGAGCTTTAGAACTCCGCAGTAAACTTCCAGTCACTTGCTTCCAATTAATACATTTAAATAGAATTGAAATCAGTGAAATGAAGAAACAAAATATGAAATCTAAATATATTTATGAAAATTCCACTGTGGTCTCCAAAATTAAAATGGTAATAAAAATAAAAATGGTGTGCAGGTGCGTGCCGACTCCCATTTAACACGGGTTTGAATGTGAGCGGTTAGTTCTGAACATAGCCACATCCCCAGTTATACAACCCCAATGCCAATGAAGTTGGGACGTTGTGTTAAACAAACAAAAACAGAATACAATGATTTGCAAATCATGTTCAACCTAGATTTAAATGAATACACAAAGACAAGATATTTAATGTTCAAACTGAGAAACTTCACTGTTTCTAGCAAATAATCATTAACTTGGAATTTTATGGCTGCAACACGTTCCAAAAAAGCTGGGACAGGTGGCAAAAAAGACTGAGAAAGTTGAGGAATGCTCATCAAACACCTGTTTGGAACATCCCACAGGTGAACAGGTGGGTACCATGATTGGGTATAAAAGGAGCTTCCCTGAATTGCTCAGTCATTCACAAGCAAAGATGGGGCGAGGTTCACCTCTTTGTGAACAAGTGCGTGAGAAAATAGTCGAACAGTTTAAGACAATGAGATTTCCTTGCAACGTACAATTGCAAGGAATTTAGGGATTTCATCATCTCCATAATATTGTCAAAAGGTTCAGAGAATCTGGAGAAATCACTGTATGTAAGCGGCAAGGCCGAAAACCAACATTGAATGCCCACGACCTTCGGTCCCTCAGACGGCGCTGCATCAAAAACTGACATCAATGTGTAAAGGATATCACCACATGGGCTCAGGAACACTTCAGAAAACCGATGTCAGTCAATACAGTTTGGCGCTACATCCGTAAGTGCAACTTGAAACTCTACTATGCAAAGCAAAAGTCATTTATCAACAACACCCAGTAACGCCACCGGCTCCTCTGCGCCCGAGCTCATCTAAGATGGACTGATGCAAAGTGGAAAAGTGTTCTGTGGTCCGACAAGTCCACATTTCAAATTGTTTTGGGAAATTGTGCACGTCGTGTCCTCCGGGCCAAAGAGGAAAAGAACCATCCGGACTGTTACGGACCCAAAGTTCAAAAGCCAGCATATATGATGCTATGGGGCTGTGTTAGTGCCAATGGCATGAGTAACTTACACATCTGTGAAGGCACCATTAATGCTGAAAGGTACATACAGGTTTTGGAGAAACATATGCTGCCATCCAAGCAACGTCTTTTTCATGGACGCCCCTGCTTATTTCAGCAAGACAATTCCAAACCACATTCTGCACGTGTTACAACAGCGTGGCTTCGACGTAAAAGAGTGCGGGTACTAGACTGGCCTGCCTGCAGTCCAGACCTGTCTCCCATTGAAAATGTCTGGCGCATTATGAAGCGTAAAATACGACAACGGAGACCCCGGACTGTTGCTGAAGCTGTACATCAAGCAAGAATGGGAAAGAATTCCACCTACAAAGCTTCAACAATTAGTGTCCTCAGTTCCCAAACGTTTATTGAATGTTGTTAAAAGAAAAAAGGTGATGTAACACCGTGGTAAACATGACACTGTCCCAGCGTGTTGCAGCCATAAAATTCTAAGTTTATGATTATTTGCTAAAAAAAATCAAGTTGATCAGTTTGAACATTAAATGTCTTGTCTTTGTAGTATATTCAATTAAATATAGGTTGAACATGATTTGCAAATCATTGTATGCTATTTTTATTTATGTTTAACACAACGTCCCAACTTCATTGGAATTGGGGTTGTAAGAGTGTGTGCACACTTGTGCAACCACATCATCTCAGTTGTGTATTTTTACTTCCTTAAAATGTCCTTGTTTGCAGTTGAGTTGTGCAGGTTATAAGTCAATTTGACGGTGCAAAGTTTTTGGAATTGATTTATCTTGGTCTCATTTGTTATATCACAAAAACCTGGTACTTCAACATGAGTGTGTAATTTTTTTTTGTACTTTTAAATGTACTTTGAAAACTTGAATTTGAATTGGTTTGAACAATTTCAAAAATATATTAAAAAAAATATTTGAATCGACTTTTGTCTAACAAAATAAGGATCTAGTGGTCCAGAGTGTGTGGCAAGGTCACCTCTTCCAGTCCGGCCACAAAGGCGGTGAATTAGACCCCCCCCCCGTGCTCCCGTGCACCCCACCCAACCTCCCTTGAGCTCACCCACAGGTTTTGAAACAAGCTTTATAACTGGACAGTAAAGTTCCAGTGGCTTAATGATGATGACTTCTTCATGTGTCCAAATGCTCCTTTTGTCCGGGCTTCAGACCCATACCCACCCCCCGCCGCTGCCCACCCCGCCCTGCCCCCGCTCCTTCTGGCCACAGCAGGACTTAAACCCTGCTTCACCCTACGACATCCAGAGAGAGCGAGAGAGGGCCCGGGGCTATTATCTCCACTCTGTGTCGCTGTCGACTTCAGCAATGGCATTCACTGAGAATGTTTGCCTTTGTTTGGCATGACCTTAGCACATTCGCTATCCTCACTAGCGCACATTTGCACTTCAGGGCCCAGCGGGCAGCGTCAGATTGGGGGGTTTTACTGGTGGGTGGGGGTGGGGGATCCGCAAGGCTTTTTATAAGGAAATTAGATCTCACACGTCCCTCCGCGGGAATTTTGCCATGGGCGACTGTTTTTGTTTTGCTTGCTGTCGTGGCGGTTTATTATTTTTTTTGGTGACGCTATGCGAGGGGAGACGTGTTAATTAGCACCTCGCTGGCTCGCCGTACTTCCTCTCCCCACCTGATGCTCATTGCTCATCTGTGGATTTGTCAGTTGAACCTCATGCTCCTCATGTTGCAGTGTCAGAGCCGCCATGTGTTGTCACAGCTGTTAGACCGAGACGCCGCCCCCCCCCCCCCCCCCCCCCCCCCACACACACACCTTACAAATAGGGGTACAGTAAAGAGTCAGCCTATATGGCTAATTATTACACTATAAGGCAGCCTCACACCTCCTTTGACACCCATGGCCCCCCGTTGTTTACGTAGAACAAATCTAATATTAAGGTTAAATGGTAAAAAGGTTCTAATGTAAAATGTAAAATCTTTTGTGCATTTTATTGAAATGACCTAAGCTTAGCTTTTCAAATGAATCAATTAAAAAAAAAAAAATCCACTTAGTCGATACAATTTAAAGATATACTTGAAAAAAAAATTCCACTTGGTCGATAAAATTGCGATCCTGAAAATGAAAATGAGTTACAAATATATATTTTCTCTCAAATTAGAATTAAGTAAAACAATAATTAGTTTGCCAAATCAAAATACGTAATTAGGTAATTAAAATAGACTTAAAAAAAGAATTTGTCCACAAAATTAAAAGAAGATTTTTTGTTTTTTAAAAGTAAACTTTCTCTGCCCTAAGATGTCACAAACTAGATAAGATAACAAAATATTTTCGCTTCCTGCATGTGCCCCAATACTTTTGTCCATAATGTGTACGTTCAAAATCTGTAGTAGTTTTTCAAACTTTAATGAAGAAAACAGTTTGGTCAGCCAAAACAAAATAAGTCATTACAAAATAATGTTTGAAATCCACTTAAATAATCCACTTTGGTCCACAAAATTGAAATTAATAAATCAAAATGCAAAATACACTTTAAGAAAATATGGCCCATGAAATTTAAAAAGCTGTAGGTCAGCTCTATAAAATAACATTTTGGGATCTTTTGCACCTTTATCCGTCTGCAAACAAAATGCCGCAAGCCTTATGCAATAAAAGCGTTTTTTTACTTCCTGCACGTGTCCCAATACTTTTGGCCATAATGCGTATGTTAAAGTCAAGTGTCAGAATCAGCAGTAGCCTCTTGATACAAATGGATGAATTCATGTTTTGTTTTGTTTTTTGTAGATAAAGGCAGCCTAAAGTACTCTGTCATGCGTCAGGCGGCTGCTGAGTCGGCTAAAAAACACAAACACTTGGCACTTCCTTGGGAATCCCATTGAGGAAGAAGCCTTTCTCCCCCGTTACCCCTCCCCCCGTGGCGTCACATGACGCATCATTCCTCAGGTGGCGGTGGAGATCCTTCCCCCTTTGTGCGGACATTTAAGCCCGGATGGGGGCTCGGCGCGGCCGGCGCTGAAGGACGGCTTTAGGGGCGGGAAGCCATTCAATCCGCACTCTTTTGTTGTTGTTTTTTAAGGGTTACTCATTATCTGCGTTTTAAATGGTCTATTTAGGACGCTGGGTCCGGAGGATGGGTCGGTGGTAGGGGGGCTTGTCAAAGTCAGGGGCTCGGGCGTAAATCACATTGACAGCTCTTTTCCCATCGCTTGAACTTGTGCTCACTTTTCCTCCCGCGATACATCCGCTTATTATTAGCACAAACACGCAATAGCCAGACCCTTTTTTCACAGTCAAACTCAAGCCCGCTGTTTGGACAACTGCAGCGGGTAAAACAAAAAAATGAGCGTGTGAAAGCCTCCCCCAGGCTCAACCGTTGGCCAACGTGGCATTTACAGCTGTCCCCCCTCGCGCTGACTTTGCCCCTCATATAACCATTGGAGGGGAGGTGAGAAGAGCCGCGCACGACTTGATTAAAACAACTGTTAGAGCGCGTCTGCGGTAATGAACTGGAACACCAGGCTAACAGCATTTACTGTACACAACCCAAAGGGCATTCAATTCTATAAAGGATTCTTGTCATTGACTGATGCACACGGGTAAATATTGGCATGAAGCTATAAACTGTGCTTCCCTGCTATCCGGAATTTCTGTTTACCCGACAAATTCTTGACTCGGCTCATTAGTGGACAGGAAAAGCGCACACAAAGCGGCCTTAGTGTTCAACAGCGGTCCAAAATACTGCACAATGGGAACTTGACAACACCACTCATCAGCAGGGTCAATACTGTATCACTATAAAAATTCTCAACACAATCAGTCAGTCATCAGGAAAATGTAACAGAATAATGAAACTCTGAGGTCTTATTATATGTGGTAAAACACAAACCAGTATAATGATAAATCTGTTAAAATGTGTTCCTTTCATTTGATTGAGTTTTATTTTTTTCATTGGATGCAAGTGATTTTGGCCTATCCCACACATTACTTTCCTAAGTAGAGTGCATGTAATAGATAAATCTGATGGAGGAGAGGCGAAACGTCATCCAAAGTTCAAAAGCCAGCATCTGTGATGGTGAGGGGGTGTGTTAGTGCCCATGGCATGGGTAATTTTCACATCTGTGAAGGCATCATTAATGCTGAAAGGTACATACAGGTTTTGGAGCAACATATGCTGCCATCCAAGCAACGTCTTTTTCAGGGAGGCCCCTGCTCCGCTAACCTGTTTTGCAGGCTTGGTCACGTGACGTTCCGCATGTAGCGGATTATGCTGCATCTCTTCCAGTAGTCCTCAACGCTGCCTGGCATATTGCGGTGGTACTCCACTGAAGAACTCTTCATACAGACTTGCCTGTATCCTGTTAAAACCCAGAAAAAAAACAGTCGCTTAACAATCTGCGATATTGAGGGGGTGTAGCAGGGATTCGCTGACATGACAAGACATAAAGGTGACAACAATCAGACATCTCGGAGTTGTGTGTCCGTCAAGGGGTACAATTCGGATTGTTGGGCCTTGGCGCGGGTCTACCAAGCGCCACTGAATTACATCATCTCTATTTGAGGGACATTTGAAAGTGGTACTGGCATTGTGGCCTGTCACCGGTGTGGGCTATTTCCTGGACCCGGCGAGATAACGGCACCAAACCCCTCATTTCGCCTTCAACATCCGCCTGTCGCTCGTTTCCGTTTATTTATTTTGCAGAGGATGACTCATTGGTATTTATAGCAGGAGAGTGAAAGCCCCCACACCCCCAACACTAACCTTTCTATGCTTGTTGTGGGGGACGGGGGTGGGGGGGGGGGGTCAATCCCCGGCAGGGCCGCCGTGACAAAACGCTGCCTCACATTCCGGCTGATGACGCATTCAACTAACCACCACCCCCACCACACTAAATAAAAGCTTAAAGTGGTTCGATCCAAAGTCAAAACCCCCTCCTACGTCCCATGCCTTCCTTAATTCACCAAACTTGACACTGTGGCCCACGCTGGCGTGCTGGGGGGGTCACGCGTGGCAGACCCCGGGAAGATGAAGACCCCCCCCACCTCCCTCTTTTAACCATCTTTCTTTCCATGACCCCCCCCCCCCCCCTCCCCATGCCCTCCCTTAGCAGAACATCTGTCACCACAGGGGCTCAGATGAATGCATTCTCCTCCTCCTCCTTGGCAAATGGCACAGGCAGGACAGAGGAGGGCACCTCGGGGAGTTGGGGGGTGGCAGAGGGGAGGGGTCTATGTGTGTTTGTTTGCATGCAAGAGAGAGAGAGGGAGAGAGAGAGAGAGAGAGAGAGTGTGAGGGAGGAAGATTCCCATTGCAGCCTGACTGCCTGACTGTGTGTGTCATGAGAGGACACACAGCTCCGCACGCCTGCCTGGACTTTCCACAAGGATTTACCCCCAATGGACTAACACCTCCGAAAAGCATTTTTTGGCGGGATTTATTCTCCACAATTTGGGATTTCTAAAGGCTCAAAAAGTCATGCAAGGTAGAGTCAACTATTCTTAACAGCTCTAATGAGAGAGGCTTTTAGCGCCTCATCTAGAGGACATGGTGAGATGTTTGTCCTTTTTCTCCCCCCCCCCCCCCCATCCCATCCCCCCTTCTTCTTTTCTGATGTTAACAGCAGCCTCTTTCCTGCATGACAATGAGCACTCCTGATGCTTATCTGGCCCTATTTAATACGTGTGTGACGTCTTATCTGCGGGCCAGTGTTGCGACGAGCGACGTTGGCTCAAATCTGAAAGAAGCTTCCCCCTTTATCATTTTTTTGCTCTGTGTCGTTCATGTGAAATATGTAAAAGTGTGCCGGTTTGAATGCGAAAGCAGGCTGCGATTCAATTAAATTCAGCAGCCTTTCCTGCCTCTGCTCTAATGTAATTATAAGGGAGAAACATAAGAGGACTGCATGCAAAAAGGAAAGCAATAATGCAAAGTCGTTGCATTGAAATATTAGCGAGCTCTTTTTTTAATTGGACTTTATTGAGAATGTAAAAAATGCATCTCAACCATGTAAGTCTTAAAATCTCCTTTTTGAATGAAACACTTTTCCATTCCGTATAAGCCCTCACAGTATTTTTAACATTTGTTATGGGAAATTTTCATTTTTTTAAAATTACGATTCTCATTGGTCCCAATTGAAATACTAATAGATATTATTCTTTTTATTACCAATGTTATCACAAGTGAAAATATTTTGATGTATTATATTATTTTTAACCAGGCTTATCACTGATACTATACTAAATATTTGATCCTGTTCATTATTTATACAAATAAGTATCTTATAAGATATATTTTATAAAATTATCATTATTATCATTCATCAGTTTAAATCCAGGCTCATCACGAATAAAAATTGTGTAAAATTGTTTTTATTTCTATCATTCATTTAAAGTCAGGCTTATCATTAATATTCTTTTGACATATGATGATGATGATTTATTATTATTATTATTATTATTATTGCATTATTATTCTCTGCTTAAAACCAGGATAATCAACAAAATATGTGTTGACATTATTACTTTTATTATTATTATTATTATCATCATCTTTAAACCAGGCTGATCGCTGATACATTATTGTTAATTATAATATTTGTTTATTGTATTATTTTATTATTTCTTTTTGGAACCAGGTTTTTCACAAATATATATATATATATATGCCGGCATGGTGGACAACTGGTTAGCACATCTGCCTCACAGTTCTGGGGACCGCGGTTCAAATCCCGGCCCCGCCTGTGTGGAGTTTGCATGTTCTCCCCGTGCCTGCGTGGGTTTTCTCCGGGCACTCCAGTTTCCTGCCACATCCCAAAAAACATGCGTGATAGGTTGATTGAAGACTCTAAATTGCCCGTAGGTGTGAATGTGAGTGCGAATGGTTGTTTGTTTCTGTGTGCCCTGCGATTGGCTGGCGACCGGTTCAGGGTGTACCCCGCCTCCCGCCCAAAGATAGCTGGAATAGGCTCCAGCACTCCGCGACCCTACTGAGCATAAGCGGTAAAGAAAATGGATGGATAGATATATATATATATATATATATATATATGTACTTTTCAATTTGTTAAATTGTTTCTCTATATGTATTATTATTTCCATGAGTTTACAATGAGGCTCATCACATACAAATAAATAATAATTATTGATTAGATGTTTTATTGTTGATTGTACATATGTTTTTAAAGTGTATTTGACATTATTTTCATGGGATTAAAAGCAGACGTATCAGAAATTAATCAGATCAAAAACTTGGTAAAAGGTATGCTAACTTACATTCTTGTGTACCAGTTATTAATACCTGACTAAATGGCACAACTAGTATGTCACCAAAGTGTTGACAAACAACAGTTTGATATAAAAGTATGGAGTTTAAAATGCCTGCTAGTAAAGTTAAAGTTAGATGGTGGAAGGAAATGCATGTGATGAAGGAAAATGCAAAAAGTCAACGTCAAGAAGGAGCGTGGTCCTAACTTGAACTGGAATGAGGACTATTTCGTCAGTGGGCCCATTTACTCGGCATTCCTGCTGTGGTCCGAAGTACAGTTCGTCCTGGTGTCATGACTGGAAAAACTGGACATCTTCAAGCGCCTCGGGCAACATTTCAGTTTCTTTTTTTTTTTTTATGGCCCCCTCATCTCGTGGAGCCATCTCTGCGTGGCACTTCAGATAACAATCCAAACAGTGCCGCACATACATTGCGTAGGCGTAGCTTGAACTTGCACCCCTTTATTGGGAACGGGATCAAGTGAGGACAAGAAGAAGAATGCAGGCTCCTTGTGTCACCCGCTGATCATAGACCAGCTTCCTGGCTGACACATTGACTTGATTGGCTGTATCGAAGCGGGCTAATCATTAACGCAGAGAAGCTCCCGTGCAAAAAAATGTATACACTTGGAGGACTTGGACCCCGTTTTGGTGATGACGGGGGTCAGTCGGGACAGTGTCGGGGGAGTTGGAGGGGGGACTTTGCTTTGTGTTATATCACAGGCTGAGTGGTTAAACAATACTCCGTCAAAGGGTCAAAGTAGCAGCATGGGTTGATTGTGTGCGGCCAACGCAAACTAAAACATCCCCGTAGTTTGGACATAGCCCAGAGGCAGGGCGAGGTATCGGATAGCAGCTCCTTGAGTCTCTCCCGTCACGGTTGTGCGTTCATTGTTCTTGTTGGACCACCGTGAAAAATAGTAATAGTTATGAAAAAGCACATGATGAAAATGATCTATAGTAGGTACACAACACTCAGTGGCAACTATATTTGGTACACAAATGTTGTTTGCATTTTTTAAAAAAAATCTCAGTTTAGGCATGCGGCATTGAAAAATATATCTACTTTCAAAAAGTGGAGAAAAATTATAATTGATTAATTATCCATCCAGCCATGCATTTTCTGAGCCGCCTATCCTCACTGGCGCGTCTGTCAGCTGAGTTCGGATGAAAGGCGGGGTACACCCTGAACTGGTCACCATCCTATCGCAGTAATTAGTTATCATTCGCATTAAAAAAAGAGAGAGATAATTCTCAGTTTAGATAGATGGATTACTTACTGATGATTAAAACACTTGGCTGGCAACCAGTCCAGGGTGTACCTCACGCCTGTGACACAAGTGAGAAAAAAATAAAAAATACATCGTATTTAAAATGTGAAAAATATTGACCATAGCATCTATCCAACGTTTTCTTAAATGCAGAAATAAAATAAATGTCATAATTCCAGTGCATTATATTGAGTCAATGCATTATTATTAAATCATTCTCAATTGAGTCATAGAATATTTTTAAACCGTTTACATATTTAAATATTTAAAAATGTAGAATAATAGTAATTGATCTGTCATCTTTGGCTTACAAAAAAGAAAAATCTACATAAAATTTGGATATACAATTTATGGCCACAATATTTGTTACACCTTCGTTATTGAATAAGTTTTTGTGAAAAATAATGATAATGCAAAAACAACTGAAAACACAGTAATCGATTCATCGTCAATTTCATTGAAAAATCTCATTTTTGGTCATCTTATATTTTTAAAACTAAATGAAAAACGACATTTATGTACACTTAAAGGCCACAATATTAGGTACAACTGCACACCCAAATTGCCTTGCAATGCTCAGTTTGGATTCGTATTCACTCAACAATGTTTATTATTGCTATTGTAGTTTGCACTTCACTTCTGCATCCTAATGACAACTGTTCTTAATATTTGGACCCTCACATGAAGGTAACCAAGCGCCAACATATTAATCAACATATTGTTCAATGAATATGAATTGAAACTGAGCATTATTATTATGCCTGTAAAGACAGATTTGCTTGTGCAGATACAGTACACCTAATATTGTGGCCATACATTGTATGTAAATATTACAATTAATAATAAAATATAACATCTTTTTCAAGTGGTGTTTGTATTCCTTATAGCCTTTCTTCTGTCTCACTGATGCTAATCGCTTAGTGGTTAACATAGTTTACATCCGTTTGAATGTTTTTCTTGTGTCTGTGTATGTGTGTGCGCGCGCGTGTGTGTCTATGTGTGTGCGTGTGCGCGCGTGCCGGTCCTCCCTCAGGTGTCGGAGCTGCGAGTGAGATGTCTTCACTGAAGCGCTGAGCGGTGGCGACCCAGCATGTAGTCGAGGTGAACAAGTCACTTCACGCCTGCCAACACTGATCACGTGAGTCGCCTTCTTCGACTTCATCTTCTCCTTCTTCTTCATACAAGTCCAGTGTGAAACTAATACGAACAGCGTGTCTTGAGAAGCATGCCTTGGTCAAACAAAAGGTCGACAAAAGCCAAACGGTGACATGGCCTGAGGCTCAGAGCTAAACCTATTCGCATACAAATGCAGAAGCCAACTGTAACAAAAGTAAAGTCCAGCAACTCAAAACACACACTCGGAACTTACCAAAGCTTAAAGAATGTGCTAACTTCACAAGCCTGGGGGGACCTCACTCCGTTCACCTTCCTCAGTTATTTATCAGTATTGAAATATTTAAAATGAATGATGCAGATGTAATGAACACCCCAAACCCATGCAAACATTTGGAAAGTCACTCCAGACAACACAGATTTACTGATGCGCTAACTTGGCCAGCATTGGGATCCTCACTTCATTCACTTTCCAACAATGTATTGTCGGTTTAAACAGTATCATAATTTTTACGTTGAACAATGCACATACTGTATATTGATTGACCTGATGACTTTGCCAGTCTGGGGAGCCTCACTCCGTTCACATTACATCTGTGTTATAGCTGTCATGAATATTGCAATATTTACAATGAATAATGCAGTTGTATTGACTCGCTAACATCCCACGGCCAGGGAACCTCACTCCATTCACTTTTTTTCACCGGTCTTTTTGTAGACATACAATGCTTTGCGATAATTACAACGAACAACACAGCGGCATTGATGCGCTAACTTGGCCAGCTTTGGGGAACCTCACTCCATTCAATTTCCATCATTTGTATGTTAAACAGAATTGCATTATTTATGGCAAGCTACTTTGCCAGCTTTGATAACCTCACTCCATACTCTTTCAGAAAGTTTTAGTTCTAAATCCAGTATTTAAATATTTACAATAAACATTGCTTCGATGCATGCTAACTTTACCAGGATAGGCAACCTCACTCCCGTCTAGGGTACCTCACCCCGTTCACTTTAAAAAAGTGTTCTAAAATCTTTACTGAAATATTTACATTTCACAAAACCAAATTATTGATGTGCTAACTTCACCAACATGGGGAACCATGCTCCATTAACCTCCCACCAGTCTGTGTCTATACAAAATTGCAGTATTGACAATGAACAATGTAGCTGCATTGTTGCCAGCCTGGGAACCTCACTCCATTCACCTTTCACTAAACTGTGTTGTACGCATATGACTTTTTTTCAATGTTTAAAATGAATGATTTATTCGTATTAATGCAAACTCACTCAACTCATTTCCCACCAATCTATGTTGGAGGTTCACAACATACTGCAATATTTATAATGAACAGTGCAGTTGTATTTATGTCCCAACTTTTAAAGCGTGGATAAACTCATTCCAGTCAATTTCCACCAATCTGTTTGTATGCATGTAACCCTTTACAATAATTACAATGAAAAATGTACTATAGATGCAGTGACGCACTAACTTTGTGAGCTTGGGGAACATCACTCCATTCAGTTTTCACCAGTTTGTAACTTGTAACTACATGCAGAATTGCAATATTTGCAATGAACAACTCAGACGTATTGACACGCTAACTCTGTCAGTCTGGGGAACTTCACTCCATTCACTTTGCACCTCTCTGTCGTGTAAAAGGATATTGTAGTAACTACAATTATTGATACCGACGTATTGCTATACGAACTTCACCAACACTGGGGAACCATACTCCATTCACGTTCCACCTTTATTTATTATAGCTACATATATTGCAATATTTACTTATTTGGTACTTTATAATGGTCCTGCACTATTTACTCTTAGCATTAATTGGCATTGGTACCAAAAGAGAACATTTATTTTGTATTTCGATTTCTTCTGCAGCGAGTTAGTCAGCCAACGTGTCGAGCTTGAACTACTTGCGCCCTCTGCCTGTTGCTTTTTTTTTTTTTTTTTTTGTCAATACAAGCAAATACCGTAGAGTGGCTCTGCCAAGCTGCTTATCTCCCCAACAGCACAATGAGTACACTGTTAATCTCATTTTCCAATCTGTCCAGGTGTAGTAGATAGGTAGTAAGAGAACTCAGTTATGGCTTCGGTGTGGGCTTTCATTACAATGATTGTGGTTCTACTAACTCAGCACAAACAAAAATAGGAATTTTTTCCCCCCATATTAAGATACAGGAGAGTGTCAAACTATTAGGAACATCGCTCGGTGTGATGTACTGCAGTTCCGTACCACCACGATAACAAACGATGAACTGGTCTCATTTTGAGGGGGTGGGGGGGGGGGGGGTAATGGACATGTTGGTTTGAAATTTCACCCGTGTGTTTTTTCATCATTCTTCTCTTTGGGAGCACATGGTGAGGATGCCACCAAAGAGGCCACACACGCCACCCGACAGATGTCCCGGAGTGGACGACATTTACCCAAGGGAGGGGGTTAGCACAGCGGATATTTGCAGAAAGACTTGAGCCTTAAACCGAAAAATATTTACTTTCCACCGCTCTGTATTGTCGGTAAAAATGGTTTTGAAATAATTACAATTAATGATGTAGATGTATTGATGTGCTAACTTTACCAACGCTGGGAACCTCACTCCATTCACTTTTCACTAGTTTGTGTTGCAACTATATGTACTGTAATATTGCATAGATATATCGCATATATTTCAAAGCAGATGTCTTCATATGCTAACTTAGCTACCATTGGGAACCTCACTCCATTCACTTTCTAACATTGTGTTATAGGTTTAAACATAATTGCAATATACATATACAATGATGAAGATACAGTAGATGGATTGACAAGCTAACTTTGGAGGTCCGTCTGTGTTGTAGCTATATATGGTATTGCACTATTTAAAATGAACACTTCAGATGTATTGATGTGCTAACTTCACCAATATGTGGAACCTCATGCCACTAACTTTCCATTTTATGACTGTGTTCATTTTCCGCCAGTTTGTGTTGCATCTACGTGCAGTATTTACAATGAAAAATATAGTAGATGCATTGATGTGCTAATTTGGCCAGGATTGGGAACCTCACTCCATTCGCTTTCTACCAATGTGAAATAGGGTTAAACACAATCGGAGTGAGGCTCCCCAGACTGGCAAAGTCATCAGGTCAATCAATATACAGTATGTGCATTGTTCAACGTAAAAATTATGATACTGTTTAAACCGACAATACATTGTTGGAAAGTGAATGAAGTGAGGATCCCAATGCTGGCCAAGTTAGCACATCAATGCATCTACTATATTTTTCATTGTAAATACTGCACGTAGATGCAACACAAACTGGCGGAAAATGAACACAGTCATAAAATGGAAAGTTAGTGGCATGAGGTTCCACATATTGGTGAAGTTAGCACATCAATACATCTGAAGTGTTCATTTTAAATAGTGCAATACCATATATAGCTACAACACAGACGGACCTCCAAAGTTAGCTTGTCAATCCATCTACTGTATCTTCATCATTGTATATGTATATTGCAATTATGTTTAAACCTATAACACAATGTTAGAAAGTGAATGGAGTGAGGTTCCCAATGTTTGTGTTGCATCTACGTGCAGTATTTACAATGAAAAATATAGTAGATGCATTGATGTGCTAATTTGGCCAGGATTGGGAACCTCACTCCATTCGCTTTCTACCAATGTGAAATAGGGTTAAACACAATCGCAATATGTATAATGAACAAGGTACAACCCCAATTCCAATGAAATTGGGACGTTGTGATGAACTTAAATAAAAACAGAATACAATGATTTGTAAAACATGTTTGACCTATATTTAATTGAATACACTACAAAGACAAGATATTTAATGTTCAAACTGATAAACCTGATTGTTTTTAGCAAATAATCATTAACTTAGAATTTTATGGCTGCAACAAACACGTTCCAAAAAAGCTGGGACAGGGTCATGTTTACCATCATGTTCTTCATTGTTGAAGCTTTGTAGGTGCAATTCTTTCCCATTCTTGCTTGATGTACAGCTTCAGCTGTTCAACAGTCCGGAATCTCCTTTGTCGTATTTTACGCTTCATAATGCGCCACACATTTTCAATGGGAGACAGGTCTGGACTGCAGGCAGGCCAGTCTAGTACCCGCACTCTTTCACTACGAAGCCACGCTGTTGTAACACGTGCAGAATGTGGTTTGGCATTGTCTTGCTAAAATAAGCAGTGGCGTCCATGAAAAAGACATTGCTTGGATGGCAACATATGTTTCTCCAAAACCTGTATGTACCTTTCTGCATTAATGGTGCCTTCACAGATGTGTAAGTTACCCATGCCATTGGCACTAACACAGCCCCATACCATCACAGATCCTGGCTTTTGAACTTTGCGTCTATAACAGCCCGAATAGTTCTTTTCCTCTTTGGCCCGGAGGACACGACGTCCACAATTTCCAAAAAGAATTTGAAATGTGGACTCGTCGGACCACAGAACACTTTTCCACTTTGCATCAGTCCATCTTAGATGAGCTCGGGCCCAGAGAAGCCGGCGGCGTTTCTGGGTGTTGTTGATAAATGGCTTTTGCTTTGCATAGTAGCGTTTCAAGTTGCACTTACGGATGTAGCGCTGAACTGTATTTACTGACATTGGTTTTCTGAAGTGTTCCTGAGCCCATGTGGTGATATCCTTTACACATTGATGTCGGTTTTTGATGCAGTGGCTTCTGAGGGATCGAAGGTCACGAGCATTCAATGTTGGTTTTGGCCTTGCCGCTTACATGCAGTGATTTTTCCAGATTCTCTGAACCTTTTGATGATATTATGGACCATAGATGATGAAATCCCTAAATTCCTTGCATTTGTACGTTGAGGAACATTGTCCTTAAACTGTTCGACTATTTTTCTCACGCACGTCCCAGCTTTTCTGGAACGTGTTGCAGCCATTATATTGTAAGTTAATGATTATTTGCTAAAAACAATCAAGTTTATCAGTTTGAACATTAAATATCTTGTCTTTGTAGTGTATTCAATTAAAAATAGGTTGAACATGATTTGCAAATCATTGTATTCTGTTTTTATTTATGTTGAACACAACATCCCAACTTCATTGGATTTGGGGTTGTAGATGCATTGACAAGCCAACGTTCCCAATGCAGAAATATTGATGGGCTAACTTTGCTAACACGGGCAACCTCACTCTATTCACTTTCCAGTTTCCCACCAATCTGTATCTTGAAAGATGAAGGTACGGAGATGTTTCTGCGTGATTGGCTCACCCTTTTCGTCATTTGCCCAGATCATGGGGAATTCCTACGCCGGGCAGCTGAAGTCCGCTCGCTTCGAAGAAGCCTTGCATAACTCCATCGAGGCGTCGCTGCGCTCCAGCAGCGGAGATCCGCAGCCCATCTTCACGCAGCTCTACCTGAAGCCCGAGCCCTATCCCGCCAGCGTGGACGGTTAGTCACTGGCGGACTTTCTCACAGGAAGACCTGAACAATCATAATCTGATATGCTGATAATAACCCTATAGCGGATGTGAAACCCAAGCCGGATCTCCAAGGTGGCGAGCTGCCCGGCCACGAGCTCCTGACCAACAGCCACTCCTCCCACGATCCGGAGGAGCTGGAGGACGAGGACGACTCGGACAGCAACAGCCCCCCGCTGCCGTACCTGCAGACCCCGGTACCGGACGGCAGCTGCACGATGGAAGGTAATAGCACACCCTCAAGGCCCGTTAAAAAGAATAACTCCTCTCTTTCTTACCTGATTTAGTTTTTTTATGATGATACAGTCATACTTCAGGAACTAAGTATGTTTAATGTTATGTAAGGTACCAAATAGGGCTCCTGAGCTTTAAAGCACCAAATATTTTTTGATATAAAGTATACTGTACAAAATATGGTTCCTAAAACAGGTTCACAAATGCGGTGCCTGATCCATACAGTCAAATCCAAAGCATGGTTTCTAATCATTCCGGTACCAAATATATGTTAATGATACAGTATTGCAGTTACCAAACATGATTCCTGATCAATAAGGTCCCAACTATGGTACATAAGGAACCAAATATGGTTTCTTTCTTCATGCATAGAGTTGCTGATATATCAGGTACCAAATATGCTTTCTTTTCTCTTAACAATCAATTCAAATGATTCCTGATATGTAAACTACCAGATCCAGTTAGTTTCCTGATCTATAAGATACCAAATATGCTTCCTTTTCGTTCTCCACAAGGCATCAAGGATGTCTCATTTTCTCTTGGATAAGGAACTAAATATCGTTCTTGTCCTCATGCATATGGCTCCTGATCAATAAGATATCAACTATGCTTGCTTTCCTGATTGATAAGGTACCAAATATGGTTATTTTCCTCTTACATAAGGAATCAAATTTGGGTGATTTCTTCATGTATCGGGTTCCTGATATATCGGGTACCAAATGTGGTTTCTGATAAATAGGATACCAAATATGGTTGTTTTCTTGATCCATAGGGTACCAATATGGTTCCTGTCCTGAAACTTAAAGTGCCAAATATGGTTTCTGATACATAATCCACCAAATATGGTTCCTTTCTTGATACGTTAGTTACCAAATATTGTTATTTTTCTGTTATATAAGATAACTATTCCTGATACTTAAATTAGCAAACATAGTTCCCTGATTCTTAAAGTAACAAATACATTTCCTCACCCATATGGTACCAATATGGTTCCTTTCCTGGAACTAGTAAATATGGTTTTCAATAGAAAAACCTTTTCAGTCAAGACATCACAGCTGTTTCTTCCCTTGGCTAAAATAAGAATAATTATAAAATGTAATACAGTATTTCATTTCCAGGATTCTGCCAGGCCGGCAAGGATCTGCGCTTGGTCTCCATGGCAACGGAACCCATCGACGTCCCGGCGGGCTTCGAACTGGTTGGCGCCAAGTCCCCCAGCGTGGCCGAGCACATCCTGGTGTGTGCCGTGGACCGCCGCTTTTTGCCCGACGACAACGGCAAAAATGCACTTTTAGGTCAGCGTGCTCCCCGATTGGACGGCGCGTCGCGTGATCTCATCTCATCGCGATATGATCGATATGATCAGCCATTTTGTGTGTGTTACCAATGTCTTCTTACCGCCGTCTCGTTTTAAGCGCGGCAACAATTTCCCCTGCATCGCCAGCAGGTTTTTCCGGAAACTGCGTTGGCTGCGGCGAGAAGGGCTTCAGATACTTCACCGAGTTCTCCAACCACATCAACCTGAAGTTATCCACGCAGCCCAAGAAGCAGAAGCACTTAAAGTATTACCTGGTGAAGAACTCTCAGGGTGCTTTGTGCAAAGGCCCCCTCATCTGCTGGAAAGGTAGAAACCACCTCAGTCCGACGGCCGCCGTTTGTCCACATTTCGAGCCTCTCGTCGTCTTCTCCTCAGATTGCAAAACGCGTCAGCTGTCCAGCGGCGCGTCCACCTCCACGTCCAAACCCAGCTCGTCGTCCTCAATCAGCAGCAAAGAAAATGGCGCAACCAGCGGAAATGGATCATCTCCGTTCTCCATGTCAGGTACGCCACGATGTTGCGCTTACGGGGCACAACATTCGGTACGCCTGTGCAGTTCGATGACGCACAATATATGGTGACTTTAAGGTGCCGAATGCTTTTCTTGCTACATACAGCACCAAATACTGTACTATAGTTTAAAATCTTTAGGGTACCAAATATGATTCCTGATTCATAAAGTACCAAATATGATTCATTTCTTGATATTTACAGTATCAACTATGGTTCTTTTCCTGATATTTAAGGTACCAAATGTAGTTTCCTATAAATAAGGTACCAAATGTGTTTTAAGATCCTTAGGGTACCAAATATGGTTCCTGATACACAACGTACGGAATATGGTTCTTTTCATACTTTAGGTATCAATTATGGTTCCTTTCCGGATATTTACGATCCTTAAGATGCCAAATGTTGCTCCGGATAAGAAAATTATTAATTGCATTCCTTTCGTGATACTTAAGGTCCAAATGATCATTCCTGATATAAAGTATGAGGTTCTGAATTAGGGTTCTGATACTTTCAAGTACCAAATATGGCTCCTTATCCTTGATACTTAGCTGTCTTTGTCTTGAATTAAGGTTTAATCAAGGCCTCTGATTGCTCAGTGATCACCCTCTCTTTCAAGAGAAGATTTTCACTTTTGTTTACATTGTTAGGAAGCATATTCTAGCATTTTCTTCCCCCCCCCCCCTACTTTCTTAGGCAGTATTAAAAGTATCCAAATAATTTCCCGAGGAATGTTTAAAGATTTGAAAAGGAAAATTTGAGCAATGTAAACAAAAGTGAAAATCTTTCTCTCGACTCACTTGACGAATCAGAGGCCTTAATTAACCCTTGATTCTTCTTTATCTTTTTTTCCTCCCCACCACCAGATTCTCCGCCCACCAGAATGACGCCGGCCTCGTCTGTCTTTTTCAGCAGTCCTGATCTGAGCAGAGAGTGTGGCTTCATCAAGCCTCTGGCCTCCACGCCTGGAAACAAGACGCTCCCGATAGGTGACGAATGACAATTGTGTTTTCACTCTCCCGTCGGTCTTCGAAGGCTCGGTGGGGGATTTAGCTGATGATGTATGCAATGCATAAGGCAAATGGAGCCATGACCGACCATGGAGATTAACCAATCAATAGCAAAAGAAGGAATGCCGTAATGACTCGTTCGGTTTTTGCTATCCATTATCCTCTCTTACAAGGTTGTGCGTTATTGACAGGCAAAAGGTGATGTGTGCCGATCAATGTTTCGGTGCATTGTGTACGCAGTGGATATGAGATTGGAAAATGTCCGTTCGGGTCATTGGTAATCGATGCTTAAGTATTGGAAATCTGAGAGACCATTTTCAAATGCTCTTCATTAGGCTTTACACGGTCAGGATTTTGGGGGCCGATCACCAAAAAAAAAACGATAACTGATCACCGATCCGATCACAAGATGGCGGAATGTGTCGATTTAAATGACCTGTTCATTTACTGTATATACTTGTGTACTTAATTGCTCCAAAAACTATATTTACAATAAATAATGTATCTTTGTTCCGCTATTTATGCCAGTGAGGCATAGTGACAGACAGAACAAATGAATGGTCTTCTATTAGATGGCAGGAAGTACATACAGTAATTAATGTAGCCACTTTTTGTGACATTTTTGTTTGTCAATTGTAAAATATGTTCCTTGGCTCCATAAAGGCTGGAAATCACTGCTCTAGTCAGATCGTGTATTCTAATCAGTCAAGTCAAACAAACATTACAACATGACACAAATAATGGGTGCTAACTTACTCTAATTAAATTATTTTTAATTCAATGACTTCACCCACACCGAAACTTTAAAGCGTGATTCGCCAGAACGCCGGCATGTTTATGTACAACCGTTAGAGCTTTTTTGTTGCCTGCTTGCGAGCCGTATCGTATTAAAAGTACGTGAGCATACCTCATGCAAGCCTTAAACGAACGTCCTCTCCTGTCCTGAGCACCCGTGACCACCAACACACGTTTTCCCCCATTTTGTCCTTATGCTACAGTCGGCGCCATCCACTCTTGTTGTCACCGCCACGGTAACGAGTGTATCCGGTCGCATTTGAGTTGACAAGATAAAGCCCAATGATCGTAAAAAAAACGGGATGCGGTGGTATCGGAATACAAGATTTTATTGCAGTAGTCTGACATAGTGCAAGCGTGAAAGAGCAAATTTGTCTTGTAGTCTGACCCGGCGAGGCGTTACGCGTTGTCTGTCTCGGACGTGTTGTCTGTTCCACACCGACGACAAGGTTTTTTTTTTTTTTTTTAAATGAAATAACTTCATTGGCCGTCAAATGTTTACAGTACTACGTCAAAAGACATGCGACAAGGCTAAAAATAAACTAGCTTTTGGATTCAAATATACTGTGCACAATGGAGACGCGGAGTAAATGTCTTTTGCGGAGTCATTGATCGGATCGGCGAATTATGACATCAAAGCCGATCAACCGATCAGCATAAAATGCTAATTATCGGCCGATACCGATCAGACCGATAAAATCAGTGTAAAGTCTACTCTTCATATCATTGAACACCTGTGTTAACTTGTTGCATGTGTGGCAGATCTAATACAAATATTATGTTCGATAACTACTGTGATAGCAGACCTCTGCTAAGGACAAACATTTAAATCAAATTCAATAGAATTATATGTACATCTTTATGTACTAACTTCCTGTATGTGCCTAAATAGTTTCATGAAGCTTTGTGCCTTTTTCACTGAGAAATGCTCAATAGTGTTCAAAAACTCTTTCTGGCAATGTAATCAAGAGTGACAAAAAATTGTCCAATGAATGAAAAATGAAATGAATGACCAAATGTGTAAAAAAATTTAAATAAAGGATAAAATAAAATCCGTGGGAAGAAACTGTTTGAAAATACTTTTTGGCAATGTGAATAAAAGCTGGGAAATTGAAATGAAATTTTTAATTAAAGGTCAAGGGAGGGCAAATTATTATTAGTCACTGAGAAATGCTCAATGAATATATTTAAAAATTCTTTCTGGCAATGTGAACGAATGTGAAATAAATTTCAATGACTGAAATAATTACTTCAATTACACTAAATTAAAAAAAAGTGGAAACATTTTTTTTTAAATCAAAATCATTCACTGGGAATTTTTTAAAGATTGAAAAGTGCTTTCTGGCAGGGTAGACAAAAGTGAAAATTATAAAAACTACATTTGCAAAGTGTCATTTAAAGAAAAATCATTATTTGGTGAGGAATTTTTTTAAGAATGTTCTCTAGCAATGTAAACAAATAAAAATAATTTACATGAATGACAAAAAATACAGTTAAACGTGTGAAAATCTGTGGAAAAATAATATTATATCTAGTGTATATTCAGTGAGAAATGGTCAATGAAAATGTCTAAGATTGCATTTTGGCAATATAAAGAAAATTGGAAAATTTTAAATGAACAAAAATGCATGGAAAATCATGTAAAAAAAAAAAAACAACATTCACCTAGAAATGGTCAATGGGAATGTTTAAAAATGCTTTCTAGCAATGTAAAAACGTTTAAAATTTAAATTCAATCAACAAAAAAAGGGGGGGTAAATACTGTAAAAGCATTAAATGAAATCGTAATTAATTGAGAAATGTTCATCCATCCATCCATCCATCCATTTTGTGAGCCGCTTATCCTCACAAGGGTCGCAGCCATGCTGGAGCCTATCCCAGCTGTCATCGGGCAGGAGGCGGGGTACACCCTGAAGCGGTTGCCAGCCAATCGCAGGGCACATACAAACAAACAACCGTTCGCACTCACATTCACACCTACGGGCAATTTGGAGTCTTCAATGAACCTATCACGCGTGTTTTTTGGGATGTGGGAGGAAACCGGAGTGCCCGGAGAAAACCCACCCAGGCACGGGGAGAACATGCAAACTCCACACAGGCGGGGCCGGGATTGGTTCTGGTACAGCTGTTGTATTGGATCTCATTGGCTTGTGCCGGTGTACCTAATGTTTTGTCCTGAGGCTATCAACTTGCAGTGTGTTGTAATAAGGAGATATTCCTTGCGATTTTTCAGTTCCCACGGCGCTGAGGGTAAACGGACCGACAAATGGCTTGGGTGTCGATGGGCGTACCCCGTTACTCGGCCCCTCCCAGGTCACCTTAGGGCCTCAGGGCCAAGGGTATCGAGCTGCCGACTCGGGAGACAGTCCAGGTAAAACTTCCTCCTCCGTTGCGGTTTGCGTTCTATGTTCAACATGTGACAATTTCACGTTTTTTTTTTTTTTTTTTTTACGGCGTCGCTCAGTGTCATCCGCCATGAACTCCGGTCCTCCCAAGAAGCGCCATCGGAGCTGGCATCCCACTTCAATCGTCCCGGTCCCGCCCACGGCCGTGCCCGTACCTGCTATCCGCCCCGTCGTCTGCCCTCCAGGTCGGTTTTTTCCCGCTTTGCATCGTCGACGTGAATCAGACTCGTAGCTTGGCAACCTGCTTTGAGGACGACATTCTGCGATCGTTTAAGGATGATTCACCCTCTTATCTCCATGGAGATAGAGCTACTGGAGAACTGGGAATTATGACCACCCCAAAAAAATAAAATCAAATCTTCCACATATTTCTGCCATCATTAAATGTAGCTTGCCTTACAAAATGTCTTTGACCTGATGAGAATATTTGATCATCCCTGCGTGGTTATTCTTGTGCATCCCGTTCAGGTTCTGTATTAGGGGGCGTCTCTCCTCAGCCCCCGGGGCCGGGCGTCATCCAGCCTCAGCCTGTCAGCGCCGGGGGGACGGTCGACGTCCCGGACAACCTGCTGAACTGTGCAGGGGTTCGCCCCGTCATCCTCATTGGTACTAGACTCCGCTTCATAAATTATCAAACCATAAATTACTGGATCGATGGAGATGTACAATTGATATCTTTGATGAAAAATTGGTCAAAATGGTTTACCTGTGTTTTCAATGTAAGACGTGACTTTGTCTAGTAATGCCCCCTACAGGAGGTTTACTTTCTAGCGTTATCAAAAAGAAGAAAATTAATATGGTCATATGAGCACATACAGTACAGGTCGATGAATTTGTGTAAACAACAATAAAAAAAATAATTATTCACACAGAAATGTTCAATTAAATGCTTCAAAATGCTTTCTGGCAATGTCAACAAATGTGGGGTAAATAATGAATGGAAATGTTTAATTAAACTAAGCAACATTAACAAATATGGGGGGGGGGGGGGGGGGGGGGGGGGGAAACGTTTGTAAAATAATTGAATTAATCATTATTCTCTGAGAAATGTTCAAGAAAATTTTTAAAAAATGCTTTGTGGCAATGTAAACAAAAGTGATAAAATGTAAATGAACAAAATGTTCAAATTCAATTAAACAAGATGAACAATTAAGGGCAAAAGTTACATGAAATCGTCATTTAATGAGACATTTTCATTGAAAATGTTTAATATGCTTTCTGGCAATGTAAACAAAAGTTAAAAAAATAAAATAAAAATGAATTAAAAAATATATATATTTTAATGCGCGCAATCTCCTCGTAGATAAAATGCCACCGACAAGTAAATACTGGAGACCCTTCCTCTCCTTCATTGTTGTTTGTGAACGTCTCCTTCACACCGATGCGTTCAATGCAGCTTGTTTTTTTTTTCAGTTTACCAGTAGAGCAAAAGTCGGTGTTGAAAAAGAAAAAAGACCCTGCTCGCCTAAATATCAACAGTGATAAGGACTCTGACAACCAAACAGTTAAACACTTTCATAAATAGCTCCTGCATATGCTTGCATTACCTGCTGACTCATTAAGCAAAGGGTAAAAAAAAATGTTTTTTTATTCTTGTAACGTAAACAAAATCTTCACCTTTATCTGCACTGAAATTTTAATGAATTTCTACCAATTCAGTTTCAAAGGAGTTGTCCTTGCATAATCCTGCTAACAAACTATAATGTAAATGGAATTAAACAACCAAGTTCAAATCTGCAATTAGCATTTAAGGCACTATAAAGAATATAATGTTGAATTTATCCCCCAAAGATGTAGAAATATAATGTAAATTGAAGAGATTTTCTCCCCTGATTGCTCAGTTTCTACTCTGTTGCTGTCCCTTCAGGGCACGGTGCCTTACCTTATTTCTATGGCAACGTGGGGGACGTAGTGGTAAGCCCCCTGCTGGTGGGCTGCTACCAGAACGGCCAGCTAAGCGAGAAGACCTTGGGGACACTGGGGCTCAGCATCAGCCAGCAGCTCAGCGTGGAGACCATGATTTTGCTCACGTTACAGTACCTGGCACGTCTAGGTGAGCTTTTTTTTTTTTTTCAACCATTTTAGCTGTTGACGCAATTGTAATGAAACTTCTCAAGGGTGGGGATTTTTTCTCATGTTATATCCATCCATCCATCCATTTTCTTTACCGCTTATCCTTACTAGGGTCACGGGCTGCTGGAGCCCATCCCAGCTATCTTCGGGCAGGAGGCGGGGTACATCCTGAACCGGTCGCCAGTCAATCGCAGGGCACATACAAACAAACAACCATTCGCACTCACACACACACACACACACACACACACTCACACCTACGGGCAATTTAGAGTCTTCAATCGACCTACCACGCATGTTTTGGGGATGTGGGAGGAAAACCGGAGTACCCGGAGAAAAGCCACGCAGGCACGGGGAGAACATGCAAACTCCACACAGGCGGGGCCGGGATCTGAACCCCGGTCCCCAGAACTGTGAGGCAGATGTGCTAACCAGTCGTCCACCAATAATGTACTAATAGTGTACATGCCTGTTGTGCAGGTCCAGAGCAGATCCCCCTTCGGGAGGAGCTGGAACAGATCGTCCTGAAGGCCATGCTGTGCTGTCCGGGTGGTCCTGCCATCTCCCCGTCCCAGCTTCCCTGGCTGGCTCGGCTGGAGGCCAGCGTCTCCGGGGGCGCGGTCCAAGTGGTGGCCGCCCACAATTCGCTGGGCGAGGGCATCTGCGAGTCGCTACGCTCTCTCGGCGAGGGTCCCCACCTCCAGCAGTCGCTGCCCACCTACGTGGTCATCATATGCTCCTCCAAGATGAGCGGAAATGAGTTCTGCGTGCTGGTCTTCGGTACGTTTACGATTGTGAATAGACTGATGGGGATAGGTTAATACAATTTCATGGAACAAATATGACAATCAAGAGGTTGTAGATGTAGATTAGTGCTTCTGGAAGTGTTTGGGCCAGCAGAGAAGACAACCCACCATTGGTATGAAAGGATTAAATATCAGAATCATGACATCTCCATCACAGGAAAGTACCAAGCGCGGGCTTTGGCGGAGGGCATGCTCAGCACCAACGAGTTCCTGAAGGAGATTAGCTACGAGCTCATTACAGGCAAAGTCAGTGTGTTGGCGTCTCACTTCAAAACCACCTCGCTGGGTAAGTGCCGACTTGACACAATGAATCGAGAGCACTCACAGATCCCTCACAATTTTATGTGCCCCTTTTTTTTTTTTTTTTTGTTTAGCTGAGATCCCACATTCTACGAATAGCATGAGATTTTACCGAGTGAATAATAACATAAATAAAATAAAGGTCAGGCTAAAACATTAGGAAATCCTATCAGGTTCTGGTGAGATTTTACTGAGATATCAGCATCTGACCATGGGCGGCCTGCAAAATGAAAGATTGGGCAATAATTTACAAAAGTAACGATTCTAATAAGGATCTGATGAGATTTTACTGAGATATTAGCATCTGATCATGTTAAATGAACCTTTTAGGCGGCCTGCAAAGTGAATGAGTGAACAATAACTTAGTAAAGATTGTAACAAAAAAGTAAGGAAATCCTAACGGAATCTGATGAAATGATAACGATATAAATATCTGATCGTGTTAAATTAACCTCTTATGCCGTATGCCAAATAATTAGTTAACAATAACTTACAAAAATAAAGGATGGAACAAAATTTCATGGATGAGCTGTATAGAATATGGATGGGTGGATGGATGGATGGACAGACGGATAAGAATCCCACAGAAGCGCAACAAAATCTGATGAGAGTTTACAGAAATATTTGTGATATATTGCCACCTGCAAAATGGCTTGAGTGAACATCATCTTTCTCAAATTGAAGGCAATTTCAAGTATACGAAGCACTGAAGAAGTGCAATAAAAAGCACCGGGACAAAAAGAATGTTCCGCCCAGAACCGTTTTCACCGCTGGAACCAATGTTTCACGCGGACATTTATTCCAGACGGACGCAGTGTTGATCCACTGATTATTTATTTATTTTTTTCCCACCTAAAATGGTAATCACCAAAAGAGCGCAAATGCCAAAAGTGAACGTTAACCATTTTGCAAAGGCTGATTTTGTCGTCTCAAATTCTGTGCAGAGTTTATACCATACCCTCAGTACCAAATATGTATTGGATAATCGATTCTAAAAAGATACGATTGTGACAGCTCTGATGAGCACAACGAATTCCAACCTGATCTGATGAGACGTCACAGAGATTTGAGCGTCAACATTTGTTAAATGCGAATCTTTTCATGTTAAATTTCAAAACTAAAATCCAACTACCAAAGCAGAGCTAATAGCGAAATAGTCAAATAGTTAATCAACTCTGCATCATTATACATGACTATTAAATGTGACTGACTGTGTACCATTTATGCAGTGTTTGCTCATGTTCTCATGCTTGTTTGTCTGTGTGTGTGTGTGTGTGTTACCATGGTGATGGCTTGCGCTGGCAGGGGACAATCTGGACAAGCAGCTGGTGCGGTATCAGCGGCGACGGAAGGGCCAGGTCATCCAGCCCTTTCAGGGCGATGTCACAGACCACATCCACTCGCAGGAGGCCGCCAGCATGTCACCACCTTCGGACAGAGGTGAGGCTCGAACCACACCACAACGAACACAACAATGTTTGCTTTTGTATTTGACTCGAGAGGAGGCAACGGTTGCGTCATTCGGCTGGCTAAAATGTTGACAAATGTCTATGAATAAATGAATGAGTTTCTGGAAAAGAAGTGGAGGAGTTGATTTTGGGAAAAAAAGAGAGAGACACAAGACAGACTGGACAGAACAAATGAATGGCCTGTAAACATAAACATCAGCACACAACATTGTGGAATGGCATATTAGAATTTCTGTCAAGTTAAAATTGAGTCTTAAATGGAATGAAATGTATTTGCAAGGCGAAATGCAGTGAAAGAGCAAGACTGGGTGGGAAAAAAAATGAGTCGCCGAACATAAGCGTGAACGCACACAACATTGTGGAGCGACATATTACAATTCACGCTGCGTTAAAATGGAGTTTAAAGGATAAGTCTGGAAAACTGTACTGAAGCAACAATAACTGAAGCTGAATGAGTGGAAGAAATAAGTGGTGTAGCTCCACTGGGACCATAAACATGGATGTACACAATATTGAGGAGTGACATATTACAATTAAGGAGTTTAAAAGTGCATAAAAATGACTCATTTGGAGAAATTCAGTGAAAGGACAAGAAGCGAAGGAGACTCGGCGGAACAATAAGTTGCTGAACATTAACATAAAATGTGCACAACATTGTGGAGTGACGTATTACAATTGATGTCAAGTTAAAATGAAATTCTACACCAAATATAAAGGATAAAAAGGTAATTTTCTAGGCAGAGTGTGAAACAAATAGCTCGCTAGTAACAAACTATGGCCGTACACAACATTGTGGAGCGGTATATTACATTTTAATGTCGAGTTAAAATGGAATAAAATGGGTTAAAACAGAGAAAATGCAATGGAATGATAACAACGAAGACAGCCCGGGTGGAACAAACAAGTCACGAAACATAAACATGGGTGCGCACAACATTGTGGAGAGGCTAATAACCATTTATGGCAAGTTAAAATGGAGTTTAAAACAAAATAAAAATGATTGATATGGAGAAGTGTAGTGAAAGGACAAGAAATGAAGCAGAACAAACAAGTGGCGTTGCTGTCAGGAAGCAAACATTGGATCTCCCAACATTGTGGAGCGACCACTTGTTAGATAATAATAACACTGTTTCAAGAGGCTCTCTCCACATAATGCATCTTTTCGATGTTAATTCATCTTTGAGACTGTTTACTTGACTCACCGTTCTGGTTAGCGACAGAGTTCAAAGGGCCTCAGCAGTTTATTAATGAATCATCAGTTCATGCGACGTCTTGTCCTCGTTTTCTTCGTATCAGAGCTGCTCAGCAAGGTCTTCCAGATCTTTCCGACGCAGCTGAGCGTGGCGCGCCGCCTCCTGTCGCAGGTTTGCTCCATCGCCGACTCGGGCAGCCAGAACCTGGACTTGGGCCGCTTCTGCAAAGTGGACTTCCTGGTTCTGGTGCCGCCTTCCCACATCCTGGTGAACCAGACAGCGCAACGCATCCGACAATCAGGTACGTAACTAACAAAAAAAAAACGTGAAGACCGAAAAATAAGCATGCAATGATTTTGTTTTGGTTTTTTTTTTTCCTGCAGGCGTCCTGTTCGACTTGGGAATGGAAGAGTCGTGCTCGCCTCAGAAGTGCGACAAGTACGTGGTACGACTGGATGCCGACGTGCACGCCAAGATGGAGGCCTTCATGAGAAAAGTCAAACAGAACCCGTACACGCTGTTTGTTCTCATCCACGACAACTCTCACGTCGACCTCACCAGGTACCAGACGCACTTTTAACCTTTTTTTTTATTTTTATTTTGACTGCCTGGCTGGCCTTGGTCTCTTTTTTCATGATGAAAACAAAAGAGGGAGGAGGGAGAACCTTGACGTTTGCATACATGCGGGTCAGGTCGTTGGATTTTATATTCCAGCCTCCTCTGCAGGTGTTCTTAATTGATTTCAACCCTGTTTATAAGTTAGAAATCGTCTCGCAAGCCCTTCTGGATGCATGGGGAAATGTCATGTGGGATGTGGTTGTCTCCAACTGATTTGGACCCAAAAGACCCTAAACATCGCCTGACTTTCATCTTCACCTTCCAGCGCTCTGTCGGGCTCCGTGTGCCACGGCGAGCTGCAGGGTCTGGCCGACAGGGTGGTCAACTGCCAGGAGGTCCTGGACGCGGTCAACCTGCTGGTGCTGCAGGTCAGCTGCTTCCCGTACACGCTGCAGACCCACCAATCCCGCATCAGCGTGCACAACGAGGTGCACTGGCCCTCCAATGAAAGCCTGGTGAGATATGATGAGATGGATCACATGGCTGGATGACGACTGCAGCATTGTGGTAGATCAACTGCGCCACCTAGTGGGCGTTTTATCCTCCGCCCGAGAGACCTCCTGAGTGAGAGATGCAGCCGTACTCACTTTAAGGCTGCAAAGGCATATGATCGGATTTTACACCTCTTTGGGGTTCTCAATTTTTTTTTTAGGTCCATGGATCTTGTACAGAGGAGAAATTTCTCATAAAAGACTCATAATCCTAGCGTCAATTAAACCTATGAATTTTAAAAAATTGCCCTATTTTTGCAAAAAACAAAAAGTCATAATGTTATGGAAACTTTTTTTTGGAGGGAAAACATTTTTCTTATGCTCAACAAAACATTTTGACTTTGAATGAAGGCTTCAGTAACTTAGAAGAAGAAGAAGAAGAAGAACACATACTTAACACATACTAACCCTTAACACATACTGTCCCTCATGGTCGCCTCTTCAGCCATAAGTTTCAGCCTATATCTATTTCTTTCTTGTGGTACTTGTTTTTATGTTAACTGTATTGCGACGCCTCGGTGTGATTTTGCGCAATTTAAAAAAACAATACATTTGAAAACTTTAAAGAGTCAAATTGAGCTAAGGTCGGTAGGAGTTGTTTTCTTGGCATGCCGGTCCCCATATGTTGGTATGCACTGGAAAGAACATCATTTATTGCAAATTGCAATTGTGCACCCTCAAGTTACGGCTCAGGGACTGCAGACCTCCATTTGAGAACCACCGACAAATGGTCTTCTCCTGCCTCAAATCGTAAAGTTGATCAAATGCTTGAATTAGGCCCGAGCGTGAGCATGTGCGCACCCCTCTTTAGATGGCCAGTGTGAAAGGAGCTAAAAGGTCTTGTCGTGTGTTTGCCTTCCAGCAGGGATCACTCTCTCCCGGCGAGTTAGCCTACTTCGGCCTGTGCGACTACAGCAGATCCCTGCAGTGGGGCGTGGCCAGCCCCATCCTGCGCTGTGACGACGCCTTCGAGAAGATGGTCCACACACTCCTGCAAAGGTCAGACAACGTTTGAAGAGACATCAAATCAGGGGTTCTCAAACATTTTGGGTCTGGCTGCATCTCTTCCAGTAGACCTCAGTGCTGCCTGGCATTATGCGCAGGCAAGCAACTCTAAATTGGGATTTGCTGAAGTATTGAAAATGTTTTTAACAAACACACGAGTGTTTGTATGTCTTCTCTAAAAAAAAAAGGGGAAAAAAGTGCTATATCTGGTGAACACTTACAGGGCAGGAACCCCAGTTTGATAAAGTTTGAATTGTGGCGACAGGCACCCCCACCTGCACAGCATGGTGATCCGCAGCTACCTGCTCATCCAGCAGTACACGGAGGCCATGATGGCGCTCACCTCCTCGCCGTCGCTGAGAGACCACATCACACCCGAGACCCTGGCAATGGTGGAGGACCTGATCAACGCGCCTGCCCGGGAGGGCTCGCAGGGGCGCGGCCACATGCTGCTGGTGCGCGTGCCCTCGCTGCAGCTGGCCATGATGGCTCGCGAGCGTTTGGAGGACGTGCGCGACAAGCTCGGCCTCCAGCTGTGTTTTGCCGTGCTGCTCGGGAGCCCCGCTTCCGAGATCACCCTGCCCAGGAACTTCACCTGTCGCCTACGGGTGAGATATGGGTTCGATTTCTACCTCTACCAAGGACGTACATATGTTCAACTGACCAGGGATCCTAAAGATGGTCTCCGCGGGCACTAGGTAAGTACAAAATCATTGCTCTCAACCGTATTTTGTTGCAGGCCTGGCGGGGATATGAGAACGAAGACTGGGTTCCACTCACCTACGAGGATCTGGAGGGTCTCCCTTGTATCGTCATCCTCACGGGGAAAGACCCCCTCGGAGAGACCTTTCCCAGGTACTTTTTCTTCAGAAGAGTGCTACACATATACGGTACATTTGCACCCTGCCTCTGCTGAGATTTTGCATAATGAACGGCACAGTTCTCTGCAATTTGAAAGGCATATTTTTCCAAAAATGTTCCATTAAATTCTGAAGTGTGCAACCTCTGGGGCTTTTGTAGAAGTTTATTGGTATTAGTTATTTCGTGCTTGCTGAACTAAGCTCACACAAGGCATGCAGAGATCCCCCCCCCCCCCCCCCCCCCAAACATAACAAACGAAGAAAAAGCACAGCAGACTTAAATTAGAAAGGAAGGAAAATGCTCCAATTTGGCCCAGTTATAGCTATATAGTTATAGCAACGTTATAGCTCGATAGAAGGGACTAACAGGGGCAGGGGGTCGTCCGATATAGCTGATTGTCCGTTACATTAAAGCGCTTTTTTTTTTTTTTTTTTAGGACATATGCAACCATATTACTGTACAGTACAAAATTATTGCTTTGTAGGTTTTTTTTTTCAAGGCATAAAATGCCCAGCGTAGTACAAATGTATTGTAAATCATTCAAAAAAAGCTTGAAAATGTTTGAAAGTTTCCCATTGTATCCAAACTTACCATGCCAGTGCTTGTGTTTGGTCACGGTAACATTGTTGACGTACAGTACTCGTCACAGGCGAGTCGCTTTCATGAGCCGCAAGGAATTTGTGCGGTTCCGAGTTCCAAATCTGTTTCAAAACTAGCATGTTGCAGACTTACTTGTGTTTTGTATACCTCAGCCTTAAGGCCGCAGCCATGCTGCTCTCTCTCTGCTCTAAGTACCGAACAATAGACAATAGACAATAACCATTGTCACATGGGCGCCACGTCAATCCCCCACATTCAACATGCCCGTCACGTAGGCACGGAAGGCACGTCTTTTGGAATTGGCTCTAGTAATATTGTATATACAGGTATGTGACTTGGAAACAAGTCGGTTCCGTTCTCTGCATGCATTGCGCCACAGCGCCAATAATAAACAGCAGCGGCCAATTCCGGAACTGACAGACTTTGTCAATGGAAACTATTTTTGGACACATTGTTCAGTCCTGACGGTCCGTTTTATCCGATATCCGTTATATTGGGGTCTGTTTTATCGAGGTTGTACTGTATAAAGGTACAGGCATCATAATCGCTTCTGGGATTATGATGCATGATCAAGTGTATCATTCACTTGAACTCAAATAGCAATGGCTTTCACCTTCTTCCTCTCTAGGTCTCTGAAATACAGCGACCTGCGTCTGATCGACTCCAGCTACCTGACGCGTACGGCCCTGGAGCAGGAAGTGGGCCTGGCCTGCACCTACGTGTCCGTGAGTGTGGTCCAGGAGCCCAAGAAGGCGGTAGGCCCTCGGGAGTCGGACGGGGAGAAGGTTGCCGCCGTCGTGAACGAAGGAGACGAGCTGGAGCGACCTCAGAGCAACGGCAGCGCGGCCACTAGAACCTCAGGATCCTTGGTGGAAAACGGCGTCAGTTCATCCGACAACGCAGACGCCCCCCCGAAACCCTCCACCTGTGCACCGGAGGGAGCCGACACGTCGGGTCTCAAGCAGGAGTGCGACTCTGTGGGCGGACAGATCCCCTCCAACCCTCCCAAAACTTCCAAGGCCCCTCCGTCGCTGTACTCCAGCTCCTCCTCGTCCTCGCCGTCGCCCTCCTCCTCGTCCAGGCAGCGGCCCAGCCAGTCCACGCAGTGCGCCCGCCACCCTAACCCGACACGCGTGTCGCCGCGAACCGTCATCATGTCGCGGCCGGCGTACAACCTGCTGTCAGCTGACTCAGGCAGCCAGCTGAGCTCCTTCTCGCTGCTGCCCCACGCCGACGTGGCCTGGAGCAGCCCGCTGAGGCCCCCCGTCGCCTCAGGCCTGCACGGTGAGGAGCAGAGCGCCTACTATCGCCAGTGGACCGTCGCCAAGCAGCACCACGCCGACTACGAGGCACCGACCGTGCCGCACCCTCGACGCCTCCTGCTGAGCGGACCTCCACAGGTAGAAACTAACGCAAGCCGTTCTGTCCTTCTAATTTTGATCCTATAGGTTATCAAACATCATTTTTTTTGTGGCCCACTAAAGCAAATACTGTGGTGTTTAATTTGTGCCGTGACCTTGCTCGCAACTAAAAAAAAATTGTATCTCAAATTATCCTATTTCAGCTTATATTAAAAAAAATCACAGTAATCACATAATTCAATATGTAAACAATTGAAGTTTTTGCCTTCAATTCAAAGTGCTGCTCCTTCTGTTGTGTGCGCCTTGGCCAGTTGGGGTCAGTACTGTACTGTATTGTACTGGCTTTTTTGATACAGTTCGCGGATGAGGACCTAATATTATGGCCAGTATGTGTGGCCTGTCAATCAGAGGTACAACAAGTTCTGCTTGCCCCTTTTTGACAGGTGGGGAAAACGGGCGCCTATCTCCAGTTCCTGCGCATCCTCTTCCGCATGCTCATCAGGCTGTTGGAGGTGGACGTGTTCGATGAGGAGGAGTCGGACGAGGAAGAGGCTGCTGAAGGTAACAGATGATTGACACTCGGGACACGTGTGGTTCTCGGCGTCGTAGTGGCTAATCGGGAGTTTTACACTACAGAGACGTCAGAGGTGGCGACGCCCGTAAACGCCCAGTGGCCTGACGTCGAGGACATGCGCAAGCTTCCCTTTGACCCCAACCCCCGAGACTCCAAGTTCAGGAAGGCCAGCCCCGTCCACTGCGACAAGACGCCAACGCGCTCCAGAGGTGAGCGCAACGGCGAGTGAATGGACCTGTTCATAATCTTTGAAAACAACAGGCGCCAAATGACATGTACGGGTTTGTTTCCAAGTGTTGCAAGCACAAGTTTTTGCCACCCGGAAGTACATGTGACATCGTGGCGAAAAGATCTATGAATTGAATCCACACGGTGCGATGCATTCAAACAAGTGGGATTTTCTGCCGTCAGTTCTGAAGGAAGAAGATGGGAGGCAAACAGTCGTCAAGCGAGAGACCAAATCCATACGACTCACTCGCTTCGCCGCTCACAACCGCTTTCATCACTGCGAGCAGTGTCACCACTACTGTGACGCCAGCCCCGCCACGCAGGTGAGCGCACCCAACTGGGACATGATCACTCTGTGTGCAGAGTTTGGCTAGATGTCGCCATGAACTGGTAATGGAAAAAGGTTTTCTGAAGTGCTACTGAGCCCACGTGCCAATAGCCTTCACTCAATGATGTAGAGCCGCCTGAGGGATCGAAGGTCACGGGCATTCAATGTTGGATTTCAGTATTACCGCTTACGTACCTCTCTAAATATATGTGTGACAGCTGTCTGAGTGCACCTTCCACGCCTTCACCTTCTGCTCGTCCATGCTGGGCGAGGAGGTCCAGCTCCAGTTTGTCATTCCCAAAGACAAGGAGCAGCACTTTGTCTTCAGTCAACAGGGGAGCCACCTGGAGAGCATGCGCCTGCCTCTGGTCTCCACCAAGGTTTGTTCACAAGCTTTTGCGCAATCCAATTCAAAAACATCTAGACTTTAATAGATAACGCTTCGTCTTAGCCTCCGGCGCTAAGGTATGTAAGCTAGTCAGTTAGCTATGTTGTGAGGCAATTAGTGTTGCACATAGGCCAAAGAATAAACCATTATTTATTGAGTTTATCATATAATTACATCAGGTATTTTGTCAAGAACGGTACAGTTCACACTTGTAAAAACTCTACTGAATTCTGTATTTCATTAGTTAGTTAGCTATCTAGTTCGCAAATTAGCTAGCTTGCTACACTATTGCTAGTAAACTGTTTTTTTGTTCATGGGTAGCCAAAGAAACAGACATTAAATGTAGAAAGTTAAATGTAAATGTCAAAGTGGTATGAATGGTACAGTCCACACTATATTTGGGGGAGATTGGGAATTTGACTCACAATGGCGTTAGCGTGGAGTCCGCCACCATACAATCAGAAGGGCTCACAAAGCAACAGAAAGTAAAGCAATATTTTGTTTTCAAAAAGCTGTTCAATTAGATGAACTGGTGAGTTTATGTCGGTAGCATGCCGGAACTAATCATTGTACCACTCCGGGGGGTCTCGCATCTCGGTCTCCAGGACCCCGACCTGTTGAAGAGCCCCATCTTCACGCCGACGACGGGGCGCCAGGAGCACGGCCTGCTCAACATCTACCACGCCATGGAAGGCGCCGCTCACCTGCACATCCTGGTGGTCAAGCACTTTGAGATGCCCCACTACAGGAATTACTGGCCCAACCACATCCTGCTCGTTTTGCCCGCCATGTTCAACAATTCCGGAGTCGGTTAGTGAGGTCACCATTTGTATGAAAGCCAATCATGCGAATAGGTGAGAACGATGACAGTGTCTGTGTCCGTCCTAGGCGCCGCTCGCTTCATGATTAAGGAGCTGTCATACCACAACCTGGAGCTGGAGAGGAACCGGTGGGAGGAGCAAGGCGTCAAGCGGCAGGAAGTGTGGCCCTTCATTGTCATGATGGACGACTCGTGCGTGCTGTGGAACGCCCAGCAGCCCGCCGATAACAGGTGGTAGCTACAGATCGATCACTTTTTGTGGCTGTTGTTGTTGTTTTTTTTAGCAGTACAATTCCCCGCTATTGGCCAATTACAGTAAACCCCTGACCTTCCAGACCCCCCTGCGAAAAGTGAAAATCCGCAAAAATAGAAATACCCTTTTTAAATGCACCCAAGGTTTGTTTTTATAATTTAAACACAAACTGTGTAAGTATATTGAGAGAGAGCAAGAGCAATGGATAATATAAAAATACAAAAACAAAAAAGCCAAATACCGGGACCACGAAAACGGAACCACCATATAGCGGGGGTTTACTGTATATGGGGAATAGTGAAAATTGTACCGTGATTTCTCTTGTATAAAACTCTTTTTTATTTTTTCAAAAAATATTTGTCAAAAGTCAACTGAGTGCATAATACATAGGTATAAAGAAAATGAAAACAAATAAAATAAATTGTTCACATTGTATTAACATATACCGGTACCTAGGGATTATGAAAAAGGTGTATTTTCATTCCAATATGATATATAATGTAATTGGTGGCAAAGCACTACTTTTGTCTAAATGAAGCTCCACAACCCACTTCAACATAGTTCCTTGGCACCAAGACTCCACCAGATGGTGCCAAAGCAGCCAATAAAGTAGGATCATTTCCAAAAAAATAGATGAATTGATTAATTATTGGTTTAGTCTACCACAGAATCAAAGTAGCACCATCCATATTTTGTCATCAACCTTGGACCAGACAGTAGCATGCCTTTTGCCGCTATTGTTTCCACCGTTCTGCCTTGGTGGAGGTCTGCAGTTTTTCTCTTGCCCATCTGTTCGGCTCTCGTCCCACAGCGAAACGTCCGACGCCGGCTCGGCGCTCACCAACGTGTCCCTTAAAGCGGTCCTCTGGCACATGGAGGCCACGCCCAAGATCCCTCTCTACGCCATGTGCGGAGCCCGCAAGTGGAGCAGCAGCCTGGCCCGCAAGGCCCCCGGTCGGGCATTCAGCAGGGGCCACCTGTATGACTTCGTCCTGCTCAACGTGGATCTGACCCAGAACGTCCAGTACGACCTCAACCGGTAAGCGCAGGGAGGAAGTGGTCAGCTGATCGGTCGGTTTGGCACCTGTTTTCCTGATGGTGTTTCTTTTTTTTGCGGTGCGCAGTTACAGTTGCGAGGAGGTGGACTTCAATCTTCGGGTGAACAGCAGCGGACTCCTGCTGTGTCGCTTCAACAGCTTCAGCTTGATGAAGAAGCACATTCCAGTCGGTGGCAACCAAGACTACATGGTCAAACCCAAACTCATGGTGGGTACCTTAACTTGTCGAAATCCATGTTCACATGGCGGTGTGGGAATTGGTAAGCATATCTATCATCAGTAGACCCCCCCCAAAAAATCTCAAGAAGCCTCAAGAATCTACGTCGGAAAACTGATTGTTACCACACGCACTAAACGTATGACAAACAAATGGTTGAAAGCAGCCATTATAGGGTCATTTTGGGCCATTTGCATTAATTTGTCCTCCACTTGAGGTCATCATCCACACACTCTACACTAGCACATGGCTTTAAAAGGCAGGTGTGCTCTACTTGAGTGACATGATATTCAACCCATGCGGCAGTGCGAAATTTACTGGCTAAACCGTTAGGCAGTGTGCCTCACAGTGACAGGCAAAGCAAAGCATCATGGCGCTTGCTGCTGCTTCCCAGAATTCTTTGGGGTGCTCTTTTTAACTACAGATTGTACAAAATCAAGCTGAACGTTGCTCTTTACTTGCATTTGTTCCATACTGTTCTGAGTGTGTGCATTAGCTACACTGTCCATCGGGCTAGGTTGGTCTTTTTGAATTTATTCTCTCTGTGGCTTGTGTGTTAAACAGTGGCATTTAAGGTCATGTTCACGACAGTGCTAAGCAACATGGTGACTTCCCAAATGTCTCATTTGAAATTGCTCGACAAGGTTTCTTTTTCTCTGAAGTAAAAGAGCCTATTTGTCCTTATGTGAAGCTTCCACATTGTAGTCAAATAACCACCAATGCTAACTGAACCAAAGATGTGCAGGTGAGTAACTGCACTACACTGATGAACAAAATAAAACCGCGATGCACTGAATCTGCAATAAATAAACTGTGATACAGCGAGGGATTACTGTACTCTCATTGAGTCCTCGGTCTAGCACTCCTCTCAACTTCCTCCCAAGCCCTGCTTTACTCTAAATTTCCAGGAAATTGAGAACCCCGCCCCCATCAGCCCTTCGCAGTACGTGTGCGCCCCCGACAGCGAGCAGACCCTGTTGGATGCGCCGGCTCAGTTTCTGCTGGAAAGGTTCCTGCAGAGCTGCAGCCACCGACTGTTCCCCAAAGCTATTCACAACCCGAACAACCCGGTCCTGTCCATCGACAGCTACCTCAACATCAGCCCGGAGGTAAAGAGCGGCCTTGACTTACGTTTTTTTAAGTTAGGAGCCATCACTCCATCCATCATCACCACTCTGTCACAAACTCCGGACTAACTGTCCTGTACCTTTGTGTGTCAGATATCCGTGTGCTACATCAACTCCCGTCCACACTCCACCAACCTCAACCACCAGGGCCTGGTGTTCAGCGGCCTGCTGCTGTACCTCTGCGACTCCTTCGTCGTCTCCGGACTCCTCAAGAAGTTCCGCTTCCTTAAAGGTGAGACACCATGTGACCTGTCGACAAACAAGCATTCACTCTCACATTCCCACCTATGGGCAATTTAGAGTCTTCAATGAACATAACATGCCTTTTGGGGAATGTGGGAGAAAGCTAGAGTGCAGTACCTGGAGAAAAACCAAAGAAAGATTTGAACCCACAACTGAGGAACCCAGGAAATAAAATGAGGGAAAAAAGTAAACTGGAAAACTTAATCTTTGCAGAAAGCATATTTAAAAGTTATCTATGGCTGCTAGTTTTGCCCTCTTGTTATCATTGTTTAACACATGAAAGGAAAATTAAGCTGACTCCAAACATGAAGATGATTCTTATTCAAAATGTATAGTCATGGCTAAAAAATATTAGCAACTCTGGGGTGCCAAAGTGCCAGTTAGTCCTCAGTTCCCAAATGTTAAAAGGAAAGGTGATGCAACACAGTGGTAAAGGCATCATCCAATTCAAAATGAGTTAATATTTGCCGCCCAAAAATAAATAAAATAATAACGTTGATCAGTTTGAACATGAAATATCTTGTCTTTGTAGTGTATTCAATTGATTATAGGTTTTTCACAACATCCCAACTTGATGGGAATTGGGGTTTGTATAAATGCGACATGACGGTGGTGGATTCAATCAGGTACCAAAATGCCCAGCCCGCCACTGGATTTTGGTGACTGTCGAGATATTGGAAACAATATCTCAATTAGCATTCACGTTGTGTGTTGCGACCGCATCCTCCAGGCGCCACCCTTTGCGTCATCTGCCAGGACCGCAGCTCCCTGCGTCAGACCATCGTGCGTCTGGAGCTGGAGGACGAGTGGCAGTTCCGCCTGCGCGACGAGTTCCAGACGGCCAACTGCAGCGAGGACCGGCCCCTCTACTTTCTCACTGGACGCCACGTTTGAACCATCCCCCCCCCCCCCCCCCCCCCCTCCCAAAGAAGCAAAAGCCAGCCATTCATTCCGTCAAATCGCGCCACAGGCGGACACACGCGTGTGCTCACTTGATGAACGCTAAGCTATGCTATGATTGTATGTGGACTTTTTTTTTTTTTTTTTTTTCCATGATATTTCCATACGTGGACCTACATGTATATCTCAGGGTTTTTAAAAGGGAAAAATCTGACTTAAGCGAATAAGAGTGGAGGAGGTTTTCTCCCTGTGTTTGCTTTCTTCGTGGCACCAAAGACGTCCTCGATCGAGCTGCACCTTTTTCTTGTCCCGTCATGCCTTTCACTGCCTAACAACTCCACACCAAACACTGCCTAGTGGACATACGACCATGCGTGCTGTATACCAAGTACATTATTTGGCATTTCTAAAAAAGCAGAGTGGGGAAACCTGCGGCACGTGGGCCATATTACGACACGCTGGAGCGTTTTATCCGGCCTGTCGTGTGATTCTAAAAACTTCAATGGAGCTGAAATTGGGGGGACACAAATGCACATAAATGAATGAAATCCAATATGAAATGCTCAATAAACCAGCATTGCGATGTCTTGAATGACATTACACAAGCGCTCTAACTTAAGTTGAAGCCTATATTGTTGTATCTACGCTACACCATGACAAAGGCTTTCTATTCTCTAGTGACTTTAAAGGAGACAAAAAAGTTTCACAATTTAAAACAGTTCCCAGGGATTTCAATAACATGTCTGTCAAATGTTTTTGTCAAAATACCCCAAAAAAACAGCATTGTAGAGTACTTTCCACGCTAGGTGCAGCACTTCATAGACTGCACTGCGTGTATGTGGCACATGGACACATCACCAAACACAAATACCACCCATTACTGTGTCAACGACTTCACCGAGCAACGAGTATGTGCCGCTTATCAGAGGCTAACCATGCTAGCTTATGCTAACCAGTGCAACCAACCAAACTCAATGCAGCTCTGCTTACCCTTTGACTTTGATTTGACAGCAGTTGTGTCACACTCATTGGGGATGCGAATGATAGTGTTGAAAGTGCCTCTGGATCTTCACCCAGCTGAGCTGATCAGGTCATGAGTGGAGTAGGGCTCGCTGACAGGCACATTTTTCCGAAAGATCCTTTAAGATCTACTCGGTTGTTGAATTTCACATTTATGGGTGGGCAGGTGCTCCAGAGACCCACTATTTGTATACAAGCCATTAAAAAGACAATTTTCCAAAATGTGTCCCCTTTAAACACGGGTGTTAAGCTGCCTTGTGTATTCAATAAAATGGAGAATGAAGAGGAGAATTTCCTATGTGTGTGTGTGTGTGTGTGTGTGTGTGTGCGTGTGTGTGCGCGCGCAGGGTTTTCCAAAGTATATGCCTTAAGGAGAAGTGACACTCACTCATGCGTGGACCAATGAGAACGAGACAAAAAAGGGAATTTCGCTTGAGCCCAAAAAAAAAAAAAAAAAGAAAAGAAAAGCCAGAGAATTAGACTACTGTACTGTTTAAAGTTTACATTATTATTATTATTAATATATTCTATCATGGCCACCACCCTTTCGCTCGCTGAGGGTTACTGATGTTGTTTTCTTGTATTTGTATGTGCGTGTAACTTTTACCCAGTTTTGGTGTGTTTTTCTGTCAGCAAGAAGAATCTACCTAAGATGTGTCTTAACCGCGTGTCTGTATGCGCTCACCAGGGAGTTGTTATTTATTTCAAGCATTATAGTTCGACCGATAATCATGTGGAAACAAGATATGTTTGATTGCATGCATGCTAGGGCGGGTGAATTTACTAAATGTCGCTGAGGCGTAAAGGAAACGGAGTGAACTTGCACTAAACAAGTTGCCAAACCAAATAATGGAAACCAATCAAATCACACCCTGCCCCCTCCCAAAAAAAAAAAAAACAGATCGTGGTGATCTGAAGTGTATTACCCAAAAAAGGTCCACGTGAATAAACGTCGAATATGCAACTTACTCACACAATCTTTGCAGAGAGAAGCAGAACCGTGGTAGCCTCGGGATTTACCTCATGTTGTCACAGCAGAGCCGTGCTATGTTGTCCTTGTTGTTCCAAATTGATGAATGTAATAATAATAATAATAATAAAACGACTTTTAAAACCATTTTTACGTTACTTTTTTCAAATTCCCTCTTAGTTGTCTTTTACTGAGTACCAAGTGTGAAAATAAACAGAAAAGTTATGTCCTGGGAGGTTCATACAGCTTTAAAAATCTGTATAGATCATTTTTTAAAAGGTGCTCGCTACTTGGTGCATTTCACCTATTACGGGAGTTGGCAGGAACCTAACCCCCGCGATAAATGAGGGATTACTGTATATCAAACATTAATTTGTGTTTTGATCAATTACATGGAATGCATTGATATGATTCATAAAAATTGTTAGATATAATAAGAAGGACTTCATTCAGCTCAGGAAATACATTTTTTTTTCTCCACACTTTTCATTTATGATAAACATTCATATTCAAACTCTGCAGTACACGGATGTGGAGGGCCTCATCATGACTGGGTTGACCCTGTGACCCCTAATGACTAAACACACCCCTGACCATGCCCTTACAGTAACAATATGATAAACTCCAATTACAATACAATTCAATAAAATGATAATGCAACATGAGAGTGAATTGTTTCATTACTGAAGTGAATCATGTTGTATTGTAATTGTAGTGTCAACACACGCACTGCTAATATAACCACGAATAATGATACTGCTAAGGTTATTGAAATTGTAATGGAAGCCACTCAACAGTATAATGTACATTATTTGGCCATACACACACACATTTAGAGAGCAGACAGTTAATGGATGTTCTGCTCAGGCCGCACACTGTGTTTGGACGCTGCCGTTTCAGTGACAAAGTTTATGAGCGCACATCAACCTAAAGCCCTTGTGTGATGTAACTGCGGGCTATTTTCAGGCTCCTGCTGCAGTCCACGGAAGGAGAAGGAGGAGAGGGCGCACTCGCTCCTCATTATTGCTCTTTGTAAAAACGCCCGCGGAACTCTCTGGCAAACCTTTGGAACTCTTCTTAATAACGAACTGGAGAAATTCTCGGCTTAAATTGCATTTTTGTTACATTTGGTTTGCACTTGTCCTCATATTTAAATGAATCCTTCACAATTTTAGAGGGCAAGGATTGGAACCATATTTTACTTGAGGCTAAATGTAATACACATCACTAAAAGGGCTAATGACAGAAATAAGGAAGTGAAATTTAATCAAAGCAAAGTGTATTATACTGGTACTGTATATCTTTGATGATAGTAATAAAAAACTTGATTATTCATATGTATTTTTATTTTTTATTAAAAAGTTCCTAAAGTATAAATATATACATTAACATAGTTGTTATGACTTTTTAAAAGATTACAAATATTCACATACAACAAAAATATGTTATACATTCATTTCAGTGGAGGAGGAAAGTAGATTATAGTTGTATATCATTATTAGTAATACAATATATTTATAATGATTGGAAAAGAACATTCCCTATGAAGGGTTAAAAAGAAAGATGACATATTTCTTTTGGCCCTCAGGCAATGCACTACTTAATGTTACTCTACTTTGCACTGCCATGATTACAACTATCACACATAGTTATTATACCATTGTAGAAAAAAAAAAAAATTCTACTGGCAGTAAGTGGGAAGGTGGTCCCTTGGAATTTTACCATCATGCACTGCTGGCAATGTCAATGGTGAGACGCTAGTGTCAATATAAGAGCAATTGACATCTTTGAACCGTACGGGAAAATGCAGAGGAAATCAAACAAATCAATCGAGACTCTTGCAATGTTTATTAAACAGCGCATATTACACTCATTGCCGATTACAGTATGTGCATAAACTAGTCGAACAGTTTTGTTTTCATTTGTTATTGCTGCACGTTTTCATGGGGAGGAAAATGAAATAAGAAAAAAAAAAAAGGGTTTGTTTGACCACAGCATATTGCACCTGGCATCTTATGGAGTTTTGTCGTCATTCATTTATGAAAGTGGATAAAAGCACAGATGAAGTGAAGGAATTTGGTGAATAACAGTTTCATGAACAAAAAGAAAAGAAAAGCACATGGCTGTAGATGACCACCACATGACACACCTGGCATCTTAAGGAGTTTTGTCACACATTCATTCTACGCAAAATGTAGCTTCTCTAGTGGCGAAGTAGTTTCATTGACCCTTAGACAAAAAGTAAAATTCACAGCCATAGCGGACCACATCATATCGCACCCGACTATTTAAGGAGTTTTGTCACTTAGTCTTTTTATGAAAGAGCAGCTGGAGTAAAGTATAGCTGTTCTACCTATTGTGGAATTTGGGCAATTATAGTTTCATTTAAAAAAAAAAAAAAAAAAAAAAAGCTCCTGGCTGTAGATGACCACAACATATCCCACCTGGCATCTAATAGAGTTTCATCATGCATTATTTCCACGAATGCACAGCTGTAGTACAGTGTAGTTTCTCTACCTAGTGGTGAAGTTGCAGCATTAATGAAAAATCCAAAATACAAATTTTATTCACAGTCGTAGAGGACCACAACATATTGCAACTGAAATCTTAAGGAGTTTTGTCACACATTCCGTTTATGAAAGCACAGCTGGAGTAGAGTATCGCTGCTTTACTTTGTGGGGAAATTGGGCAATTACAGTTTCATGGACAAACAAAAAATAAAAGTGCTTGGCTGGAGATGATCACAACATATTGCACCTGGCATCTCAAGGAGTTTTGTCACGCATTCTTTCTACGAATGGACAGCTTTCGTTCAGTGTAGCGTCTCTACCTAGTGGTGAAGTTGTTGAATTACAGTTTCATGAACACTAAAATGAGAAATTAGTCTCATTGGAGAAAAAAAAAAATCACATTTTAATTTTTTTTTTCAAATGACTTCATTGACTTTAGCACAAAATTAAAATGGAAATAAATTGTACATATTTTAAAATGTATCAAACGTATTTCATTTGAATTGATTCATGGGCAATTTAATAAATCAATTCAAATTAAATAGACTCGAAAGTATTTTTTAAACATTTTAAGGAATCTGATTGGCTAAAACACCAAATATATAAAATAAAATCAATAAATGAAAAAATACTTTTCCGATTCACATTGTAAAGTGTATACTTTATCCTAATTAATTGGCAATTTAATTATTAAATTATTTAAAGGAATCTCTTTGGTTAAAACACTGAATACATTAAACAATAAAACAAATTAAACAATAAAACAAATTAAACAACAAATACAATTATGATTACATTTTAACATGTACTTTTTTCTAAATTAATCCATATTAAATGTATTGGAAATGATGTATCAATTATTTGGAGAGCCTGATTGTTTACAACAACAAAATTAATTACAATGTACATTATCTGATTGTTTTACAATCAATAAATATATGCATTTTAATTAAATCATGGGTAATTTAATAAATGAATTTATATTTTAATTTATTTTAGTTTTTTTTTTAAGTGGCTATAGTTATTTAGCTGTGGCACAAAAATAAAATGCAGAAAAATCTGCATAATTAGCCCCTTTTGATTTCTGATAAAGTACACAGTGGATAAATATGTGCAAAATTAAGTTACGGACATGCACTTATAGAGTTAAGCTTTGTGTCGTCAGTAAGAGACAAAGCAATCTAATTTTTTGGGCTTTAGCGCCTCGTTTGGGGACAGAAATCCCAGAAAAGGTAAAACTAGTACTTAAAAAGGAAAGTGACGACTTTAAAATAATCCACAGAAAGAAGATTTTTTTTTTTTTTTTAAATGAAATTCCTGAGGGCTAACATCCTACTGATGAATGCGAAAAAGGACGTATTTTCCTGTTTAACATTGTTCTTTTCAATGACACGAACAATGATTGTATGAGGAATAAATAAATCAAATGACCGCAGTCAATAGGACATGCCCTTCAAACCAGAACAATGTTCTTGTCTTTTGCTTGTGGCGAGAAAAAGGAATGGGATAGATAGTTGAAGGAAGGCAAAAAGCAGGTCAATGGAAGGAAGGAAAAGAAGCAGAAGGACGGCTAGAATGCAGCGAGGACGGCAGGAAAGGAAGGACGAGGTGGGCGGGGCCGGTCTCAGGAGAGGTCTTTGAGTCGGCCGCCCTGCTCGATGACGGCGCGGGCGAACTGGCGGAAGACTCGGTCCATGTAGGTGCTCCGCCTCGGCCACAGGCCCTCCAGGAAGCCAATATGGCCGCCGTGGCAGGTAATGAGCATGGCCAGGTTGGGGTTTTGCTTCACGGCCTCCACAGGGATGGCTGACAAAAACAACAACAAAACAAAAAAACACTAATTTCTATACAGATTTTGACCTTACCAGGGAGGCTGAGGAGTGTGATCACACCCTCTTAAAAAGGGGGACCACCACCCCAGTCTGCCAATCCAGAGGCACTGTCCCCGATGTCTACGCGATGTTGCAGAGGCGTGCAACATCGTCTAAATCTGTTTTTATTTATGTTTAACACAACGTCCCAACTTCATTGCAATTGGGGTTGTATTTACAGTGGAGCAAAATGAAGCTCAGGCGTGAAGGCCCCTTACCGTGAGACGGGGAAAAGACGTCATCGGCAGCGTTGAGGCACAGCATGGGCACCTGCACGGACTTCAGCCTGTGGACGGGACTGGCGTCGTGGTAGTAGTCGTCATTCGTGGCGTAGCCGAACATAATGGACGTGAACCTCTCATCGAACTCTCGGATGGTCCTGGCCTGTGGCGGGACGGCGTTAGCGAGCCTCTTTTATCGCAAAATACAACAACAATTCGGCATTTAACTGACTTCGCCCCCGCTGTGCGCGCTTTCACGCAATGACTTGCAAAAGTTCGATAACCTAAGATAACCGCGGCTCCTTCGAGAGAACAGCAACACAAGGAAAACGAGACGGTCTTCCTCAGGCGGTATGAAAGTCGCTCATGTTGAGTGACAATAATCGCCTACCTTCATCACGTGGTCGATGTCGTAACACTTTTCAAGCACTGGTCTGTGCCTGGTGGGCCGACAAACAAAGACACACACACACAATATATATATATGTAACATTTATAATACAAACTATTAATAAAAACTTCCTATGGTATTTTTAATGTAGGACATTGTTAGTTGCATAAATTATGAATGCATGACTTTAATATCATACATTGTATGATATTAATATCATGACATTATTAATACAGAAACTATTAATATATGACATTATTAATATAAGACATTCATTGATGACATTAATTTATGTCATTCATGCATGATGTTATTAGTCAAATTCTTATGTATGTATGTATGACATTATTACAGTATATGACATTCTTAATATACAACATTATGTATTTGTGACATTACTTTATATTTTTAATATTATTTAAAATTTGTAATTATTAATACGTGACATTAATACATGATATTATGACTGAATGACTTAATATGACAATTTTAATATCAGACATTATGAACCTGGTAAGTATTGGATGTTATCCATACATCAAAGAAATTATTAACGCATTATATATGACAATATGATCATGACATTTTATGACCATTCGTGTACTTGCTGTCACAAATTCAAAGAAACGTCAAAAGCAAAAAAAAAAAATTATTGGGCATTTCCAATTTAATCTCCAGACTGCAAAAGCCCCACAAGCTCCCCCCCCCCCCCGTGCTAATCCCGCTTTGGCCCAGCGGCTGACCTGTGCACCGAAGCTTGCAGGCAGCTGGTGAGGTAGGAGTTGAAGAGGAAGCGGTCCAGCGGCTTTTCCAGCGACGCCGTGCACTCGAACACGTCCCAGCCCGCCGAGAACACCGCCACCCCTCTCAGGCACGTCTCCTGGCCCTTGCGCCCCAAGTAGTTAGCCAGCATCATCCTGGTGGTACAAAGAAAAAAAAATGTTTGTTTTAAGAAATGGTGTAAATAATCCAGCATCAATCAAAATTAACCCATATACAGTGAACCCCATGTACACCCTCAGTAGATAAAAATACATGGTAAAGAGAGACCATATTAAAAAAAAAATTTTTTAAATAATTTTATCACTCCCACATCCTATGAACTCGTTAAACTGATTAGAACACACTCTTAAACGCTTTACTGACGGAACTGTAAAACACAGTTACATTGGTTGACAAGCTTCTCTGGTGACTTTTTATGTTAGCTACCTATATCAGCTACCTGTTATTTATTTTAGCATCTGCCTGGTAAAATTCATTTGCGAATGCAGTCAATACAGCGTTTTACCTTGGAGGTTTCGCTCTAATTGACTGAAATTTATCGTAACTAATTAGCATTGTTAAAACAAAAGCCTCTGATCTCGTTGACTTCGAATAGCAGGTAAGTTGGTAGTTAGCAACATGCTAGCATAAACAAACAAACAAAAAACAGATCCTGCATTAAGATAATGAAACTTCTTTGAATCATTGAGTTTTCTTGATATGTAACTAACCAAGCAAGTGAGAATGTTTTAATGTATCAACTCTGAATGTATTCAATGCGTTTTTTTTTTTTTTTCTGATCCTCAGCAGGGGCGGATCTAGTGCGATCCGAGGTAAGTGGCCACCCCCCCCCCAAAAAAAACGTTAACAGTCACAAAGTTAGTTTTTATTTTCCCTTAAGACATAAATTACTATGGAACACCTGTTCTATAGCAATAATACAAAGTTGGCGGAAATTATGTTGTAGCTAGCTAAGTCATGAGGTCATTTCGGCACAAAGTGGACGTGGGCAGAGAAACGGACCTAATAAGTCGCAGACATGGACGCACACAACATTGTGGAGTGATCACATAAAAATCTCACCGACACCACGGAACAAAAATGTCACAAAAAAATATATAAGCCTACTGAATACTGATGATTTTGTCTCAATTTACGCAATGTGAAATCTTGGACTGTTTAATTGAAAATAAAGTTATTATTACTGTACCTTCTGCCATCTAGTGGAAGAGCATTTAATTCTTCTGCCTGTCACTATACGTCGCTGGCATAGATTCATGAACAAAGATGATTTGTAGTAAATAAATCATTTTCAAATCAATCCACTGATGCAGTGAAACTGGATAATTTCTCGCAGAACACAATAGTGGTTGGGAATCAGTGGAGGAGAGGCCACTATTTGAGGAAACGCACACTACCTAGCTTGATTTCCCTCTCATGTCTTGGACTTAGGCAAAGCAGATGCAGAGCAGGGCAATATTAATCAACATAAATGATCCGTGTGCGCTGGATTTTTGTCATGTCGAGGTATTTATGTTAATCTCTTTATTATCCCCGCCCCATCCGATCGCCGCTTTCAGTCGCATTTGTCAACATTTGCCAGCGAACAGCGCAAGTGGCTTCATTACCCGCCCATAGACACTCCCGCCGCCATGATGGGCGCCGTATCGTAGCTCCTGTGGATGTGCTCGATGACGGTTTCCAGGTCTTCCGTGTTGGCAGCGCAGTAGGTCCGAGGCGTCTGGGACAGAACGGAAAGACAACGTTATCAAATTGATCAATCTTTTATACAATAACAACATCAAAGATATCGAAATTTAGCATACATTTTTATGGTCATAACAAAGACAGTAGGTACAGTATTGCTGGCATGTACCAATATATTCAGTTGCCAATGGGGAAACTTTTTTCCAGCACTATGAATTCTGCCCGGAAACCAGCGGCCACGCAAATCACTGACATGGCCAGGAAAGAGAATCCATTCAATCATTTTGTTTTATTTTTTTTTGCATACATGATCAGACCAAAGACGGTAAAAAGTAAGCCCTCCCACTGGTTTACCTTCTATAATGTACAGTATTTTATATTTAATCCAGGGTAAGTTCAATTGCACGGCAGCACAGACGAGGTAGGTGTTCTAACTTCTTTTTGTGTTTCATGTCAGACGGCGCAAGTTACTTTACATTGTAAAACATTCATTCATTATCTTGTCTGGGCAGGACGCCCGTTTGTCCTCCTGACGTTGCTGACTCGCCAGGTTCTCAGGGCCCTTCATTAAAATTCAAGTAGAAACTCGGGCTAACCACTAAATTCTTGTTTACTTCTCCCCTTGTGTGCTCCTTCCACAAACCTACAGAAGTCTGTTTGGTATTGGAGTGAAAAAGCCACAACTAGCTTCTCTTAAATACTGTAAAGCATCCCTTTTCCCATCAGGGAAAGAAAACAAAGAAAAACGATTCATAACTGCAATGCTGTTGTCCACACACTGACATTTAAGTGTTAACTGCTGAGCCTGTTTGAACTCTGTTGCTAAGCAAAACAGCAGCACATACAGAGGCATGTTAACAGTCTCTTGACTGCATTTTGCAAACAAGTTCCCTACGCAGTATCAAAGATGATCTTAATGTTGTTGTCATTTGTTGGCAGGTCATGCTAGTTAGCATAAGCCATCATGCGTTCATCTACTATTGCTCCGTGGACTCGAAACAATCGTGTCTTGAAGCAATCAAGGTAAAATAAAGGGCACTACCAGAAGAATAGGCAAAAAAGGCTTTGCAATTTAGTGCTGCCCATTTGTCTATCATACCTGGTTCTGACCGGAGCTCCTTCGGGTAAATTTGTCAAAAGTACGAGCCCTGGAATTCGCCCAAAATGGCTGACTTCCTGTTTCGTGTTGCGCAGTGAAACCGATATTGAGGGTTAATTGTTTCTAATTGTTAATTGTAATGCAAAGGCTTCCAGGGCCTTGAAATGGACACTGGTGGTACATAGTAGGGTCATTCTAAAAGCCTGGCCCCGTTTAAACAACAAACAATGATGCTCGCACTAGCACACAAAATGAACACAAGAGTGTTTAAATACTGAATCATGCGCGCAGAACGTGCCACAATTCCCAATTGAAACAAGGGACAAAGACCCCCCCCCCACTCTGTCCGACTGACACAGTGCCAAGGTTACACATAATAAAATGAACTAAACTTCATGAACCCTGTGACTTTTCAAGCTAGTTTCTGGTAATTGCTAACGTAGCCAAAAGGAGCAGTGTTCCGACACAGCTCCTTGTGTTGGCTAAATATACAGTACGAGGCGATTAAGCCAGGTGTCAGGACGGCCCGTGCTCGGCCGGCTCACATTTCTGAAGAGATCGGTATTTAAAAAAAACAACAAAAAAAAAAACAGATTCAATCTGATGTACCGGTATTTCTTGCCAGTAGGGGCAACAGCCTCTTGACAGACAAACGTTAACAACAGTATAAAGCAAATGTGAGTGAAAGAGTGAAACCGTGGCTACTGCTAATGCTAGTAATAATAATTCAACAACGCGAGAAGAGCGGAGGAGAGGAGGAAACATGGCTGGTGCGACTAATTACCCCCAAATTCCGAACCCTCCAAGCTCATTTGTCCACTGTTGTGTAATAAAACTAAAGTAAAACCAGTCACCCTCGGAGAACAAACGCATGTTTTTGGTGCACTCATGCTAGTTAGTAGCAGTAGCCACCATACTTTCAGCTACATGCTATTGCATTGATTTGTGTACTTAATTGATAATTACTTGTAATTGCCCACTACTAGTGGCGTCACTACAAAAGTACTTGGAGTGGGGTAAGTCCTTGCTCCCAAAGCTGAAATTTCTTGAGATTTGCGACGGTAACATGATGATGGTTTGAATTTAAACAGAAAATGTTTGGTTCGGTCTTGGATGCTTACCAGCAGAGTTTCCCCCGACACGCCCCTGTTGTTGAAAACCACGGCTCTGAAACATAACAAAAAATTTAAGAAAATACAGACAAAAGAGAAATACTACAGTTGTTGATTCACCATTTGATCTTACTGTATAACGGTTACAAACAGCAAGGAAACAAACATCTCTGAGCCTGACGGACTCATTGGAGAGTACGTTTAATATAATCTTCAATTTCATGTAATTTAATATATGTAGACCAATCAGGTTGGGTTTATGTATACTTTTTTTTATTTTATAAAGACGCTCCTGATTCAATTTGAATGTAATTTGCTTACATTTGGTCCATAAACAAAAACACAGATATATTTTATACTTATTAATTGAAACATTCCTTGCATGCTTGTATGGTGCACTTGCAGCATCAGCATCATCCCTGGCTATAGTCATCTATTATGTGAAAGACTTGCGTAAAGTAATTCACCAGCAGGGGTGGGGACTTGTAGAAAAGAGCAAAGAGGGGGGTGAGCGCGGTGAGGGAGCGGGGGAGTAGCTTTAATTTAAAAAAAAAAAAAAAAAAAAAAACATACTGCAGCATGCACTCAGAAGCTGGTCCGGGCTTAGTTGCAAAGCTTGTGGCACGATAAGCTGCAAGTCATTAAGCGAAACGCACACACACGCACACACACACACACACACACACACACACAGGGGTGAGGGGTGCAAGATGCTGAGTTCACCAAGCTTCCCAAATGTGGCAAAATCAGCTCTTAGCGCACGCCGCTGCGTGATTTGTTCCCGGCACCTAAAATAACTCAGCACACGGGGATCCTGCAAAATCGCTGGAACAGGCGGTCTTGCAAAAAAAGCTGCCTTTGCCTTTTACACACAACCTAGCAAGGCGAGATATTGTGATTGTGACACACAAAAAAAGAAAAAAAGAAAAATCTTCCGTTACAGCGAAGCAATTTTTCGGAATCGGTTTGAAAGAAACTGCTAACCAATCACTCAGGTCAATATCCCACTTTGTAAAAGTGAATTAAGGTCTTCCAGTTCATGGGATCGCCGTATAAAAGAGATTGGGGACTTAGGGTAGTTTCAATGAGTGGGTCTTGTTTCTGACTTTTCTGTGTTGCCATGTGAGATCTCACACATTTGCAGTAATATCTTCTGTTTCAACTCTGATGTGGCAATTTTGCAGGCCTTCTGTGTATAACTGGCTATTATGTAATGAATCAGATCAATATCCTGCTTTGCTGGGTTCTGTGTAAAATGCTGAAGTGGATAAATGACAGGTCTTCCGTTATGGAAAATCTCTTTGCTATGATCTGTGTGAAAGTAAAAGGTGGATCAATGCCGCCTTAATCTTCTGTTACGACTGGTGAAGCTATTTTGCCAGATCTCATTGTAAAAGAGACACGCGGGTCTTAAAGTTATTTCAATGAGTGGGTCGTTTTTGTGTCACTCTGTGGAATCTTACAGATTTGCAACAAAATCATCTGTTACGGCACTGATGTGTTAATTTTGCAGGGTCTCTGCGTGAAAGGCGCTACTGAAAGATTAATTCAGGTGTACTGTCGACAGAACATTTGCATTGTAAATAAATAAATGTGGCACATGAGGCGTAGCGTGGCTACTTTTTGACATTAAGCGCACTTCCTTCTTATAAAACTGGACCAAGACCACCCACCTATAGCCCAGATCCCGGCTCTGCTCGACCATGTGCAGGATGTAAGACTCTCGGCTGGTGCCGGTCAGCCCCGGGAGGAGGAGGACGGTGGGTCTGGAGGCGGGGTCGGGATGAGCCAGGCTGTCATCGTTGTCAAACCAATCCAAAGAGATCTGCCCTCCGTCTGCCGCCTTAATAAGCTCACTGCGAGGAGAGAGAGGCGGAACACAGCAGTCAGCCGTGTGCATTTTTATGGCCCTCGTCCTTTACCTGCTTCACCTTGTGCTTCCTGCGCCAACCGCTTTATCAGAAACATATTGACAGTGAACACCCATCTATTTGCGGTACACTATTAATAATAATAAGAATGAATTACACTTATATTGCGCTTTTCATGATACTCAAAGATGCTTTACAACAGCACACATTGTTCATTTACTCCACAGTCACACACTAGTGGTGGGAAGCTACTTGTGTAGCCACCGTTGCCCTGCAGGGGGCAGTTTAACGGAAGCGTGGCTGCCATTCTGCGCCTACGGCCCCGCCGACCACCACTTTTGAGTAGTTTTACAAAAGCATGCCTCAGACATGTTGGTAACACACCTGGCAAGTGTTTTAAATTGTGGGGGGCGGGGGGGGGAAATCCATGTCTCCTTTAAATGATCTCAAATGCATCTGTGTTTGGTTTTTAAAAGCACTTCTGTCGTAGGGAAAGTGATTATCGGGCGGTGTGATCGCTGCGGGGCCAAATGGAGGAATTGGATGAGGGAGCGATACCTCCGCTGACAGCTCATTTCCCCAGCGACCATACAGTCACTAGTGCGCTTTGTAAAATATAAAAGCGGAAAAGAAAGCACTCCGCTAGCGAATCCTTGTATGCTCCATCAACTCCCGCTCTGGTCCACCTTGGCCTGAGTACATTACACCTTTAGCACAGGGAGCATGAAATTACAGACGCTCTGTGAAATATGCACCTGACCAAAGAGAGGGAGCAGAGGCGGGGAGGGTGCTCATCCTCGGCGTTGTTTCACCTGCACTGCCAAAGACAAAAACTTTGGTCACTCTTTGGTCTTGGCAACTTCATTATGACGGCAGATTTAAAGTGAGGGGGGGGGGGGGGGGCGGGGGGGGGGGGGGGGGGTGGTCCTGTGCTATTCCGACACATAACTCCAGCAAATTTGGCTGTCACTTTTAATAACAGCACTAGGATGGAAACATTGCGCATTACCACGGCAAATTTGCTTGTAATTTCATCGTTGATGATACGACAGTGTGTTTATAAATCATTTTAAAAGACTATAGAATCTGTGATCAATGCTCCCCATGTCATATTTTGACTGTTTTTTCATTTATAAAAAGGTTCAGTTATGACAACAGTGATCTAGCGTTTTTCTCGTCATTACAATTTCATTTGATCCTTACAATGGCAAGTATTTTTCCCCATTGCCAGTGAATGCTGCACAGAGTCGCGGCACAAACGACCTCTTTTCTCCTCCCAGCTTTGCAGCGTTGCTTAAGAGCAACACTCAGATTAGTTGTGAAACAGTTGAATAAAGAGAGATTGCCTCTCAGCGTAACACAACGCCGCTCTGTTGAGTCACAACAGGAATCTGTGATCCGCTTCTTGTGCTAGATTCAATGCTGGGCTGGGACTCACTTCCTGTAGGCCACTCCGGGCTTGGCGGTGACAAAGGGTCTGAGCAGAGTCTGAATGCGGCTTTCCCAGCACCAGAAGGTGGGATAGTAGGTCTCCGACACGATGGGACATTGCTCGCGGAGGAACTGGTAGAACTTCTTACCCCCAGAGATGAGCTGCGGCTTCTGCAAAAACACATGACCAAATGTACTGCTGTCCATAGTCCTGTTAAATATAATGTCTGTCTTGTCTGTCTATTTACCTAGCTATGATACGTTACACTATGCTACTATATGATAGCTAGCTACTTTAAGATATGCCATGTTTGTCTCTATGACGTTAGGGGCGCAGCAAGATTAAACACAATACTAATGAATACAGTATGTACTAAAATAAAAACATTTTAATAGTTACATTTGAACATAGACTCCCTTATTGGATAGATTCTACACAAAGTCCATTGGATTTGTGACTATTTGTAGCTTCTTTGTTGTTGTTTATTTTTTTGCAGGACGTCAGATTAGCCTCCCAGAGCTGCCGTTTGGATGTTAACTGCCTCCCATCCTCATAGATTGTTTTCTTGGGGATTCACCAAAGGTTCTAAATAGGGTTGAGGTCAGGGGAGGATGGGGGCCATACATGAGTTTCCTTCATTTTATGCCCATAGCAACCATGTAAGTCTGAAAAATAAATTCCAGCAGAAGCTTTCAAAACACTCACAAGTCCGATGGATGCAAGAATTGCCAAGCTGATATCCAATAATGTTCAAATGTAACTTGACCTGATAAGATGTTTTGGTTTGAAACAGCTTTTGAGTTCGGTAAATATGAGCTCCTGATGCTGCAAATTCAACAAATGACTGTTTTCAGTTCTTTACAACCTATAAAATGTTTTGAAACTCTATTGTGTGTAAGAAGTGGGAACAGTGCATTTGAAGTCTTTTACTTCAAAATATCTATTTACCGTTAACACAGGGAGGTTCGTTAAAAACATTACAATTATTACCAAATTATTTATTTTGACTGTCATTTGCATTGATTATTTCGGGAAAATAGGAAAAAAAATATAAAAATACGTTTACAGTGGTTTATAATTATAATAATATAATGACATATATATATATATTTAGGAATAAAACCTCTGCCTTGTTTATGATGAACACTTGGGTCTACTGCGCTACTGTATTTTAATGTGGGTCATGATGACGGTGCTTGAAAAATTAAGCAATTATTGTTCAAGGTGGCATAAAAAGTTTGAGAAACACTGACAGATTTTTATAGTAGTTGGTAAACACTGCATTATAGAGGGCGAAAAGGATAAATAAAATATGAAAAAAAGAAATAAATAGCCAAAGGGGGCGCACTTGAACACTTTTTGCTTTACAGTATTGAGACATCCGGTGAACTGTTACTGCCTTGACATTAATTGCATGAACGTGTGTGTGCGCGGTTACACGCGTGGGTGTCATGGATTTTAGGAAAATGAGCAAAGCTCCGGCCACCCTAGTGACGATAAGCGCTGCAGAAAATGGACGGATGGGCGATTTTTCATGCATGTGTGCAATGATGGCGTCAAAGTGCAGCGGCTCGTTTTTTACCGGCAGGCACCTCGTCGAGTGTCATTCCGACCACACGCAGGCGGTGGTGGTGATGCATCCCATTCACGTGTGCATCACCCATAATAATTCGTCAAAATGTCCTTATTTACCTTGGCCACCGAGATGAGGTAGTAGCAGGCGTACGCCGCGCTGAAGCCCAGCACCAGAGACAGTCCCACTCCCGAGCCCAGCAGACCAACTTTCACTTGGTTTTCCAGATAATGAGACAGGTCCCGCGTCAAAACGTCCAAATTGAGCTGCGGCGAGATCATTGCAAGGACAGCGGCCGGATCGCCAGTCAGACACGGTCTATGCGCGCGCGCGTGCGTGTGTGTGTGTGTGTGTGTGTGTGTGTGCTGCCTGGCACTGAAGGAGACAGTCAAGGGGACCAGATGAGGGTGGAAGGGGGGCATGGAGTGCCGGGTTGCATGTGCAAAAGTCACCGAGCGATGGCGCTGTTTGGCCAGATAAACGTCGACCCCTCCATGCCCCTGCAGTGCTTCAGGGACTAGACCACCCTGCAGTCGGCCATCCATTTTCTCGAGTTCTTTGTCCTATTTTGGGTGAGGCGGGTGAGCTGGAGCCTATCCCGGCAGAGTCCACCAGGGACTTCCTGCCGGTCGACAAACAACCGTGCACATTCACACTGAACATCATAGGCATTTCTAGCCCTTTTTTTTTTTTTTTTTTGGCGGGTAAAAATAAATCCCCAGCACCCCTACAATTTTATATCAAAACATCAATAAATAAACTGTATGTTTTTTAAGGCAACCTAGAAAAGTGTAAAACCACAGTACCTGCCTCGAAAAATGGTTTGTTCCGGCATTTCTAGTCCCCCCTTTCACCTAAAATGAATCCCAGAACCCCTAAACCTCTGATCCTAGAATCGCCCCTGAAAAGTGTTGTTACTTTAGAATAATATGACTCAACTGAAAGTTCAAAGTAGTCCTCCAAATAATTACTTAAGAGTAAGTATTTAGTGAAAATAAAATACTCAAGTGTCTAGTAAATTGTAACTCCTGATTTATTCATTTTTTAAAATAGTGCATAAATAGGAAGAGGCGAATTCAAATGTTGCCCAACCGTACCACAATGTAAACAATGTATTTTTTTGTAATAAAATAAAAATAAAAATCAGGCAAACTCAGCCCCAATAAATGGTCTTAATTGATTTATTTATATATTGAACCAGTATAATAGAAATAATCTCAAGATTCTTGTCAGTAAACATTCCAATTGAACTAAAATAATAAAAAGTGTACTATTTTTTTCCAATATGAAGTAATGTAAAGTCAGCGACATCACCATCATAAAACCTTTATTGTGCAAAATTGTAAGAAGCGTTTCAATTGTCCTACAAGTGTAAAAATAAGACAACCACTGCCTAATAAAAATTACAAATAAAGAAAAACTACTCACTCTTCGTATGGCTTATGTTATGCTGCGCAGTCAGACTATATTGCACTATATTATTAATGTCGATCACATGACACTTGCTGTATTTATTACAATTACATTTATTAAACATAGTTTAAGGCTCAAAATAAACATTTCAACATTCCTCTGACCTTTTCCAGAACCCTGTGAGAAACAGCAAAACACAAACAGTTTTTGGAAATGTCTGTGACAAAACTATCAAATCTGATAAAGGTTATTTAAGAGGACTTTCCCTAAAAGTATCATGCTTTTCTCCCCCCAAAAACGTGTCAATAAAATTGCGTTAAAATGTACAAAACAATGCAATTTATCTGCGCACCCCTAAACCTCCTTGAGTCCCCCGTTGCCTGGCACGTGAACTTCGCAAAACAAATGCGGAATGCGCGAGCACGCCGCCGGGAACGCGCGTGGTCGTTGTCGTGTCTCCTTCGTGCTTTTCCGTCCATCTCCGTCAAGCGAGTTGTTGTGTTGTTGTTGATGATTGACAATAATGGCGGCGGGTTTATTCTGACTTGGCTCCAGCAGGGGGGGGTAGGGAGAGGGGTAGACAAGACAGAAGACCGTCTGCAGGGCCGACAAAGCCAAAACACCTTCAGGTGAATAATCTGCGCACGAACGAAACAATTTGGATAGGAAGAAAAAAAAGAGCGAGTATAACGGCAAAGACTTGGATCGTGCAAGGAGGGGTTTGGGGCTAGCTTCAGTTTAGCTTAGCTTGCTAAGTTGAAGAGGTTAGCATTCTTGAGGCGGCGAGGGTCAGCTCAACAAACAATGTCGCCGCTTCGCCAGCTTTCCTCGTAATTACGTTCCCCATTTCCAGGGGTGCTCGACGAATGCAGCGTTTGTTTGGCAAAAGAAGACCCGACCTCCTTAAGCAGCTTAGCGGGGCTGTGTGGCTTCTGTTGTGGACATTCAAAAACAGCCCGCCGCCGCCTGGTAGCCAGCTAGCTCGCTCGCTAACTCCAAAAGATTCGTTGGGGCTTTTTGTTTCTCCCTCCCGTCTTCGTTTCATAAATGACCACCGGCAGGAACAACCGAGCCATGATGGAAGGAGTCGGAGCGAGAGTGGTCCGGGGACCCGACTGGAAGTGGGGCAAGCAGGACGGCGGAGAGGGGCACGTCGGCACCGTCAGGAGTTTTGAAAGTCCCGAGGAGGTTGTGGTCGTCTGGGATAACGGCACCGCTGCGAACTACCGTTGCTCTGGAGCCTACGACGTGAGGATATTAGACAGTGCTCCTACAGGTAACGTCTTCTTCGACTACAGTACACATCCACCGTCTCAGTCAGTCAAGTCGGATGGAGTGCGAGTAGTTGTTTTGTTTACTGGGCCTAGATGGACGCAGCCGACCGAAAGACCGCCAGACAATAAACTAAATGGAATGTGTACGCTTGTATTTTGTAGTGGGACAGTCGGCAAGTACAGCAATTCATTTTTGTCTATTCAACACACAATTAAATATACAGTCGATTTGAGTTGAACAGTTAAACCAAAATGTAGTACATTGACAAAGACGTTCACTTAAGTTGCTTTCTGTGACTCTTCCAGTCTCTTTGTATCTCTGTTACATCCTTCTGGTGACACACTGTAACTCTCGAAGCGCAGTACCCACTTCCCTCTGAGAACATCCTGTTTGAAGCCTGGCGAGGGCTTGGTCTCATGTCAACATTTCAACAGAATGATGAAGAGGGCTGTTCAGAAGAAGAGTCATGCATGCATATTCACGGAATAGGACCTCTTTTAACCTATAACTGTAGTGAACACTGCAAACGTATACAGTTTGTCGCACGCACTGGAGCAGGGGGCTAGCTTAGCGCCCGGGTAACAGCTCAGGGTACCGGTGTCTGGCTCAAGGACGCCACATCTGGGAGATGTTGTTGGCGAATGGTCCGTTGCCCGCGCTCCTTTGCCGGTGATTGAACTGAGACTGTCGCCACTGTCGCATGTGGCGATCTTAACCGCCTGAGTGAACCAGAAAATGAATTGGTCGATTCATGGATCAAACACCTGTACATTTTGCCGTTCCGCTTCTTGTTACAAAACAACCGGTTGTGCAAAAAGTAATGAAATATTGAACTGTTCCATATTCAAAAGTTGAGTTACATTAAGTACGCCTGTAAAGGTTATAGTATATTTTAGGTTCAGGGGTGTGTGAAAATATTCGCAGTGGTGTTCATGTGCAGCGACTCGCACCCACACATCCACTTAACGCACCAACACTCCTCCTTGCCTCGCAGGCATCAAGCACGACGGAACAATGTGTGACACCTGCCGTCAGCAGCCCATCATTGGCATTCGGTGGAAATGTGCTGAGTGCACCAATTACGACCTCTGCACAACCTGTTACCATGGCGACAAACATCACCTGAGACACCGCTTCTACAGGATCACCACCCCGGGCAGCGAGAGGTTGGTTAAGCGGACTGTGCTTCAAAACAAAACAAAACATAGACACAGGATTGTGTTACAATGCAATGTGTTTAGTGTGTCCCTCCCTTTTACTCCTTAATTTGCGTATCTGTGTTTACGTGATGTTTTAGAATCTTGTGAGTGCGCCTTTCCTCACAAGCAGACACTATCTGTGTGCTCCCAGCCCCCAGTTGCCAGGCAACAAACTTGCCTCGCTTCAAATTTTTGGGACGCAGCATTAAGCCAGCGATTCCCATACGTGGCGCAACCGCCAAAGTGGAACCAGTGACGCTGCTTGGCTTTCGTCCTCATTTCAAAACAATATTTAGTACTTACCATAAGAAATAACCCAGAGGAGACATGCATTTTTTTTTTCACAGTTTAAAACAGTTTCTATTTCCTGTCATGCTGGAATTGGGCCATTCTGAGGGGCCAGCCCTGTGTCATGCAAGTGAGCGACCATATACCCCGTCCCAAATACTGCTGGGCCAATGGCGAGTTTGCAGAACCTAGCGTTGTTTTCAGAAACTAGCATTGTTAACTAAACTTTGCATCCCACCAAAGCTCAGTGCAGATCTGCTTACCTTTTGGCTTTGCCATAATGGCACAGGAGGGCGGGGGTCGCACGTGTGGCGGATGTGAGTGTTTCTGGATGATGGTGTTTCAGTGGTCATCGTTAGAATTTTCCTCCATGCCATCATCAGTTGTACACATCTGTGGTGAAATCACACAAAACGTAAAAGACAAAGAAAAAGCAAAACACCCTTGTGGAATTAGATGCTGAGCTGCAGTCTCACGAGATTTCCCACAAGTTTATTTGTAGAAATAGGATATATGCACTAGTTTTATTATTATTGTTATTATTATTATTATTATTATTATATATATATATATTTTTTTAAAGGCCTCCCACCTAATAATGACTGGTGCTCTCCGCGGTTGAGTTGGCTTACTTGCCTTAGATTATTTTCTACACACACTGATGCTTCTTTTATATCCAGCCAGCATCCCAACACAGAGGAACACATGGCCCAACAGACGGCGACTTTTTCAAGCGAGTACAACTTCATTTCCCCCTCGAGACAGACGGCGCACACAGCACAATGGCTGCGGAGGTCGCCCCCCGGATCACACTAGTCTGCCAAAGAGGATGTGGCGGTGGGGGTGGTGGGGTGGTGTTATTTTTGTTCTTTTTTTTTTTTACACCACATTAGATTCTTTCAGTCCATTCTGAGGAGGGAGTGGTTCACAGTGGTGGACCGCCACTGTCCAGCTGCCATAGCGTCTTTGCAGTGGCATTGTGTTACTTTTTTTTTATTTTTTTTTTAATGTGCTATCACTAGCATGATTATTCCTGCAAAGGAATTCTTACAAATATTTTATTATACGTTGACCAACATCAAAGTATTGTGTGTCTGGATGTGATTGACTCTCGTTATCTTCATATTTCTGAGAATGTGTCCGCGAGCGAGCCATTCTGCAATTAGCCGCATTGTGGTGTAACAGTACGTCTAATTCATATAATTCTGTCCCCAGTTTCTCTGCCTGTGATTTGGCTGCTGGGTGAAAATCTGCCATTTTCAAGGAACGATAGGACTACACGGAAACATGACCAATTGACAAGTGTTCAGGGGCTTGGTGATGAAGTGCTGCCTCCACAAGTGAAAATACATGATCATTCTGTATGTCGTGGCAACGAAAGTCATCATAACTTTGGCACACCGCGCGGTAGAGGGCAGTGGGGTGAGCAGTAGCTCATTTGCATAAGATAGGATCGCCCTCTTAAAACAGATGAATTTCTGCAAGTCATGAAAAAGAGGGTGAAAAGGGTGCCATAATTCTTGATTCTTGACAAACTGCGAGTGCGAACTGTATTAATTGTGGCGGGGAAAAAGAAACCAATGTGTCCTTTATGGCTTCTGTCACCTTAAGATTTCCCATTTGAAGTCCGATTCCAGTTTGGCACCTTAACTGACATAAGCGACATATCAACATAGGATATGTATTTTAAAATGTGTCACACTCGGGCACAACTTCTTAGGAAAACCCGAGTGACTCAATGGGGTATTTTTCTCGGTGTGGGCAGAGTGCTGCTGGAGTCAAGGCGCAAGTCAAAGAAAATCACTGCCAGGGGGATCTTCACTGGCGGCCGGGTAGTGCGAGGTGTCGACTGGCAGTGGGAAGACCAGGATGGAGGCAACGGAAGGCGAGGAAAGGTAACGTACGGGCCAGTAAGATGTCTCCAAAACACACGTGATTCTACGACAGTGTTGCTGTCCATACAGCGAAACACGTGACCCTTGCTGTATCTGTTTAAAGATTACGTATACCTAAAGTAAGCCTTTATGTATGTATTTTTCAAGCGTGGCAGTAAGCAAAAACGTGTTGAATGGAAGCCTTCCTTTTGAATTACGTATTGGTCTTAGATAACGACGCCTTTCATCTCGCTGATTCATATTAATCCTGACTAATGCTGCGCGTAAAAGTCGTTATGAAGTCATTCCGGTGACAGATGAGGTTGCACTTGTTGTTCGGTATCTGTACTATACACTGACATTGACTCGGCTCTGGTCCCGAGCATATTTTAAGAGCCCCTCTCGGCAATTTAGGACTTTTGCTGTGTTATTTAATGGCATACCTCATCACTATTTTATGACGCCGGCAGCAGTTATCGCACCCCGCCAACCCCTCCCACCGAAAACCATTATCGCATGTCCCGCTGCTCAGATGCACTGTTAGCTTAGCCCTAATATTAACTAGACCCATTAATCAATTACCTCTGCGAGGGGCTGGTAATAGATAGGCTTCTGCATTTACTTGGGGCACACGTTTTTCATGAATAAATTAATTTACTCTGATGCTATTTATCTCATGGCACTTTCTTTACTTTATTATTAGTCTAGTACCACAATCCATTCACTGACCTGATTTGGTCAACTTCCAATAACTAAAACTCACCATTGACATCATTACGATTTGGAATAACAAATCCCTCCTGTTGTTTGAAATTTAAAATATGTCATAAATAAATACAATATGCAACAATATATAAAGAAGAAAAATAAGTTGGAAGTTTATCTCATTTTATTATTTTTTAAATATTCAAAATGTCCTTGATTTTTAGATTTTGTTTTAAACTGATCAATTTAACACTATACAGGAGGGTTAAGTAACATTTTAAAATTATTAATTGCCAAAACAATCAACCACCAATGAAATAAAAATTAAAAAAAAGTTAAAACCCAATATTCTACCGTTTGACAACACATGACAAGCATATGGTCCCTCTGTTATGTTTGTTTCTTTAGACCAAAAAGCTACATGCATGTTGATGATTTTTAAAAAAATGTATACAATAAAAATAAGAAAAGAACAAAAATATGGCCAGAATTTCTTGTTTTTATTTCTTTATACATTTGAGAAATGTTTTTGTAGATTTTTAAACCTTAAATGGGTATGTTTGTCATACCACATAATAGCGTTAAGCAACTTTTCAATATCATTATTGTCAAAAAAAATCAACTGCTATAATAATGGAAATTGTTAATCTAGTAATACTCTACCTTGTAACCACAAGTCACCAAGCATATGGCAGCTAGCATGAGAAGCTAAAGTCGCACTCTTCATCTTCACTCACTGCGCCTTCTTATAAACCCGCACAAACAGATGCACTTAAATGCGCGTTACATGTGTATGTGTGTACCCCGTTTAACACTAGGCAAATGTACTTAGACCGCCAGTCTTCTTTAAATTAGTCCACCTACTTTCTGTGAACATTCTTCTTCTCGTACCACCATTTCTCAATACACACATACTGAATTCATCCTTTGACGCTGGGTGAAGTAAAGTCTGGTGTGGTCACGTTACAGCTGTGCAAAAATGAATATGTCAGATAGTTGCAATTGCTCTTCTTCTTTAACAGGTGACTGAGATTCAGGACTGGAGTGCAGCCAGCCCCCATAGCGCTGCCTACGTACTATGGGACAATGGGGCCAAGAACCTTTACCGTGTCGGTTTTGAAGGAATGGTGAGCACACACACACACGCACACACATTCAGACACGCCGTCCTTCAATACATCAGCTGTCCGGTGGCTTTTGTGTTTGGCCGCAGAGTGGGGACCCCTTATTTTTTATTTCTTCATTCCCCCCCCGCCGAAGCCTTTGTGAGACCCACACTGGGCTTGGCCCCCATTGTATGCACAAGCAGCCGGAGGTGGAAGCCATCTGTATCTTCTTTAGTGAAAGAAGCCAACCGGGTTTTCTGGTTGTATAACCGATTTGTCATTTTGCTATTCTAATACAGTTGAACCTCTAAGGTTGAGCAAAATCTGTTCCTATAGGAAAAAAGGGCACTAGAAATAATCAGTTTGCGGGCCGAACAATCTCTATTATAAAGCCTTTATTAACAGTACAGCCAATGTTTTAGGTAACATTCTTAACTGTCATACAAGCGTATAACTAAATTAACCACCGATAATAAAAAGACAAACCAATAAAACTCTATCTGATAACAAAGGTGATTTGCCTCGCAGTTGCACCTCACTCAACACTTGTGCCTCACGCTTGAGAGGGTTTGAATCTCAACAGCCCATGTATCATCCTTAACTGTCATTCAAGTGTGGAAAAAAAAGTTAAGCGCTATCTATTTTAACAGGAAGGAATAAAATGCTCAATCTTAACAGTCACAATGAAGGTGCTTCACATCTCAATAGTACCTTTCCTTTCCTTTCTTGAAGTGAGGCGTAAAAAGAAGTTTAACCATTGTTGAAAAACAATAGATGGGTATGGTGACAAAAGTATTGGGTCACTGCTGGAGGCTCACTGTGCTGTGTCTGAATGCAAGTCTTCTGACTTCATGCAACTTATAACATTCTTCTCTTAACATGATTTACTTCTTTTGGAATTGGAATAAGTGTCCCAAAGAAAAAGCAAATCACAGAGTTAGAGTCGTTGCTTGCTTCACTGATATATCGGAGGGGCCTATTCCGACTTTAGATGCACATTTTGTTTAAATGTATCTAAAATAAAGGGTCTGTGCACACAATCCTAAGTTAAAATGTGTCCGGTTGGCTTGTTACAATAGGATGTTCTCACAACAGGAATACTGCTTCTTCCCTTCAACTCTGCAACACATTCACATTGTGTCGCAGCAACGTAGCTTTTCACTGACTCTCCTCTCCGCCATGTTGCTGATATTATTGCTCTGAGCAAACACATTCCTACAGCAGCAACTTTAAATGTCTGCCATCTGTGTTTTTATTATTTATGCTTGTGCCCTTCGGGCGGTAGAACTCCCATGGGCCACTGACTCTGCTTCTTGTTTCTTGCAGTCGGACCTGAAATGCGTTCAGGACGCCAAAGGAGGTTCCTTTTACAGAGACCACTGTCCCGTGTTGGGTAAGTAAGCCATGTGGGACCGTTCTTTGGCATTATCAGGCTACTTCTCTCAACTATTGCTGTGCTGAAACAAATCCAAGGGCAGCAAGGGGAGGTTCTGATGTAGGGAAGCATGCATGGCCACTAGGTGGTAGCACCACCTAGTTGCTTGGTTTCAATACAGTTTCCGTATGAGTTTTATTTGTATTTTTTTCTCTCATGCCATACATAAATTATACGACTTTAAAGTTAAATGGTGCCATTAATGTGTGTAATATTTCCTTTCATGCAGTAAATATTACATTATGTAATTTATGGTTTTGTAACAACATTTCACCCCAAGTTGTGTAAAAATTGTTATTCTGATGTAATTCTAGTGATTGGAAATACATCTTTTGATAAATAGCTTTCATTTTTTTGTGCCTCACAGGCGAGCAGAATGGGAACAGGAACCCCGGCGGTCTTCAGATCGGAGACCTAGTCAACATCGACTTGGACCTGGAAATCGTCCAGTCGCTGCAGCACGGCCACGGCGGCTGGACCGACGGCATGTTCGAGACACTCACCACCACCGGCACAGTGTGCGGCATCGACGAAGACCACGACATCGTGGTGCAGTATCCCAGCGGGAACAGGTGAGTGCTCAGATTTTGTTATTCAAAGTGAAATTAAATGGGATGTGTCAATGAAGTAAAATTTCCGTTCCACAGGTGGACATTCAACCCCGCCGTACTAACGAAAGCCAATGTGGTACGTAGCGGCGAAGTAGCCGCTGGGGCGGAGGGAGGCGCTTCCCAGTTCCTGGTGGGCGACCTGGTTCAGATTTGCTATGACATTGACCGCATCAAGCTGCTACAAAAAGGCCACGGAGAATGGGCAGAGGCCATGCTTCCTGTAAGTCTTTTTGCTTAAGCGGGGGGGGGACGCATTTTGATGTTTAACATCTGTATAACCCAGTCTTTAAATGTACCCAAAAGACCCCAAAAAGTCACTGTGTGTGCCGTAATCGTGATGACAAACCAACACACACAACAACATCTGTCAAAACACATTGGGACTGACCTGTTAAAGGCAGGATGGTGCCACAAGGCATCCTGACTGCTGGAAAATACAAAGAGAGAGTAGTAGAAGAAGAAGAAATGGAAGAAGCTAAGCTAGCTGGTAGCTTTTCTGGCAACTGCATAGCAATGGCACACTCATTGTCATTTTTATTGTGGTAAATGACTTGTTAGACACATTATACAAACACTCAACAGAGCCAATTAAAGTAATTCTTTTTGATTCCGGCAACAGCACGAGTTTCAGTGAGTTTCCTTTTTAGCTATCGTTCCGTTTTGTGCCACAAAATCTGAGTCTGTGGCTCGGCCCAACCACGCACATAAGGATTTGCAATTAGAAATACTGAACCGGTTTAACATTTACGATTGTCACCCCAACCATTTTGCGAGGAGCTCGGTCGGGGCAGGAAATATCCTTCTTAACAAATCCCAACACCACAGGATAATCGCACAGGATAATCTTGTCAAGTCTTCCAAAAACCGGGCCATTCCTGGCTTTGTCGGAAAGGGGGGAAAAAAAAGCTCAAATTTGGCCTGATGATTGGTATGTACAAAGCAGCGTAGATGCATATTAGAAATCCAGACGTTTTCCTTAATCCCTGACAATTTGAGAAAATGTGCATGCTATCAGTTCGAAAATATTTTTAAGGTGAAAGACCAGCTCAGTAAGTCAATGTTTTTTCTGTATATAGTTTATATGTTTAGAACAGTTCTCAGGTGTCTTAAAACATCTCTTACATTATTCCGTCAGAATACACAAAGAATAAAGAATTCCAGTAAACTAAATACCCACTTATTACTCTCTGGTTGAACTCACTTTGTTTTGTCAGGAGGCGAGATTGATTCTCATGCAAATGCTAAGTACGACTTTTCGTTACCATGGAAAAAAGCAAGCGGCTATTCTGTGTTGTCAATTTAGCAACTTTGGTGCTATGTTAAGCGAGATTTCCGGCTATTTTTCCAAAAAATGATGAGCAAAAAAATCTACTGCTTTTTGTGGTGTATAGGAGACTTCTGGAGACTGTGAGACTTCCTCCAGGGCAGGAGATGTTCACCCCTTCGGGTCTAGACTACAAATGAATGGCGTTTCCACTCGCTCACAAACACAGATATAGGCTGATAATAAAATATTTACTTTGTTGTTTAATTTCACACTTGACAGGAAGGCAGGTACTCCAGAGACCCAAATATTTGTATACAAGCCATTAAAAAGTCAATTTTCCGTAGCATGTGCTAGTTTAGCCTCTCTTGCAATATTGTCACATCAGAGCTAAGGTCTGGTACAAAAAACATATCGAACAGCGACAATTGCTGTGTCATGAGTGCCAAGCATTAAACGTCACACCCCTGTCCCCGCATTGCGGATATGGGGATTGCTACGCTGTTGTGATGTACTCATCAGCTTAATCCTCTTCGATTCATTTCTTTTTCATGCATTTTGGTTTGGCCACAGTGGAAATCACAATTTTTGAGGAAATGTACAATTTTCCCCTTGCTACTGGCGCCCATTTGACAGCCGCCCTTCAAAGCGGGCTGTTTTTTAAGACCAATGTATTTTTTCAATGGCGCCTTTTATCATGAAGCGTCATTGGTGTCCAGAATCTTTGATGTAACTAATAGCAATTTATCTACTGCAAGATGCCACCTGTCTCTACCTAATGAGCCTGAGCAGTCCTTGTTATTGATGACCAGCACACACAAAGCTCGACAAACTCCAAAGTGTCTCTCCTGATCTGAATTGAGACATTCTCTGTTGAGGGTTTGCTACGGGGATGCTGAATAGCTTCCGAAGTTGAGATGTGTCCCTTTTTTTTAATTCATCACTAAAATGGATTGTCCTTTTAATAATAACATATGGTGATGTTTTATTGTTATTTGTCAGGTTTTATTTTTGCTGTGAGCTTTGTCTCATTTTCACGCCTTCCACCCTTATTTTTACATTATTTTACCATTCTGTCTTGCACTCTCTCTCTCTCTCTCTCTGTATGTACGTTTATATCACATAGCCCTAAGACAACTAATTTAATGAGTTTTGTCACAACATTTATCAACAGACCCTGGGGAAGGTGGGCCGCGTGCAACAGATCTACTCCGACAGCGACCTGAAGGTGGAGGTGTGCGGGACGTCGTGGACGTACAATCCTGCCGCCGTTACCAAGATTGCTCCCTCGGGCTCCGCTGTTAGCAACGCATCCGGAGGTTCGTGCCAGCGCTACCTGTATGCCATGACTTTGACACTGCGAGGCTTTATGATGTTTTCCCCCATTCCTGTTTGTCCAGAGCGTCTCTCCCAGCTGCTTAAGAAACTGTTCGAGACGCAGGAGTCCGGCGACATCAACGAGGAGCTGGTCAAGGCGGCAGCCAATGGAGATCTGGCCAAGGTGGAGGACATTTTGAAGAGACCAGACGTTGACGTAAGTGCTGTTTTGTTACCACTCGGGGGCGCATATAGTTTGGGCCCAGCCTAAACGGGCTGCTGTTGAAAATGAAAGTTGGCACTTTGGGAGCCATTCCCCACTCCCCCAATCATCAGCTATACATGCTCATATTATATTTCTCAATAATAACCATGAGGCACTTCGTTTTTTTACAGCTGGCTTGTGCATTTTAATGTGTTGAGGTTTAGCTCGCAGCCTCGGGCTTTGGATGTAATTTCTTCTTGAAATACCGATTTAATTGAGGAAAAATACTCTCTTTTTTTAGCATTTCGAAAATATTAGTCATCCCACTCGTTAGCCTTTGGACCTGGGATGGCAAGCGCGCGCGGGAGGCCCAGCTGGCTGCTGAAGGGCAAAAGTTTATGGCCTCCAAATTCGAGGCTTAACCCAGTTTTTTTTCCGCACTCACAGGCGCAGGGAATGAATAAGACAGGGACTCAGCTGGATTTTGCGGGCTGTTGTGTTTATTTTCACTCGATGTTGAAGACATCACAAACACAATTGGCCTCATTCACATATTTGTGCTTAAATCGTAAGACACACGTTTGACGCAAAAAATCGTTGTAAAACACAACACATGCTTTTAGATAATAATATATTTGCATGGCTTGGTGGTGCGACAGCTGCCCAGCTGGCTTGCTCGCCCCAAACCTGGAAATGCACTTCCAGCAGTGTGTAAAACCTTACTGTACAACGCCATCCTTCATGAAATGGGCCCAAACACAGCACAATTCTGGTTCGAAAATGCTTAGGAATTTCTCCCAAAATAAATTGAAGCCATTGGCGTGAGGAACTGCCACTCCTCTGAGTTTGGCAGGTGGCACAAAGTTTAAGCTTTGCACAAGGCGCAACTGTGTTGTCACTCAGCAATTTTTCCAGAGGGGAGTGGGCATGTAGCAACCACCAAGTGAGCAGGTACATAATTAATCAGTTAACTTTTTCACAAATACACGCAAATCTGATCCAGTCATTTTGCAAGCCTTATGCCATTTATGGTAATTTTCATTCAATTGACAAAGTACATAGATGTCAATCTTAAACCAGATGACAGACTCGTTTTAACATGTTGTGCATTAAACAGTAGAAAAAATTTGATTCTGATAGTTTAGGATTAAAAAAAAAAAAAAACAGCAACAAAAAAAAACCCTACATAAAAAATAAAAGAAAAAGAAAATGCTCTAAAATGCTCAATCATAAGCATGAGAATAGTTTTTAACCTGGACTTAAAATATTCACAACTGGGGCTAACTGCACTTCAGTTGGCAATTTCTTTAACTTATTTGCAGCATAATCGCTAATTGCTGCTTCACCATGTTTGCTTTGGGCTCTGTGCTCCATTATCTGACCTGAGTCTGTAGGTCTCAGAGTCCTACTGGGTTTATGTATCAGTAGCAATTCTTTAATGTATTCATATTCAGGGCTTAAATCATTCAGTGATTTATAGACCAGTGGCAGAACTTTAAAGTCTATTCTACAGGTGAGTGGGAGCCAGTGGAGAGACTTTGGAACTGGAGTAATATGCTCTGATCTCTTTGTTTTGGTCAGAACCCAAGCGTGTTGAATGAGCTGCACCTGTTTAATGCTCTTTTGGGATAGTCCAGTCGGAAGACCGTTACAATAGTCAAGTCTACTAGAGATAAAAGAATGGATACGCTTCTCCCGGTCTACTTGGAACATGCAAACCTTCACTCTGGATATGTTCTTCAGCTGGTAGAAGGCTGTTTTAGGAATAGATTTGATATGACCGCTGAAAGTCAGATTGGAATCTTATCAGCACACAAAGGTTTTGGACTTGTTCTGTGGTTTTTAAAGAGAGTGATTCTAGGTATTTACTCATAGCAATCGTCTGTTCTTTACTGCCAAAAACAATTGTCGGTTTTGTTGTGGTTTAATTGAAGGAGATGTTGTTTCATCCAGTTATTTATTTTAGTCAGTGACACAAGACCTCAGACAAACTGTAGTCGTATGAAGACACTGCTCTATATAACTGTGTGTCATCTGCATAGCTATGATAGTCAATGTAAAAGTTCTGCAGAATTTGACCCCAGGGTAGCATATACACAGTGTGGCAGTGACGCAGAACCTAGGGACAAAATCAAACCGCAGGTTGTATCAGAATGTAACATGTAATTATCTCATTGCGGGATGTTTCTGTGTCTCTGTTTCAAAGTGCACACCGGTGCAGCAATATCCTGCTTCGCTGGGTTCTGTGTAAAAGTTAAATGCGGATAGAAGCCTGGTCCTCTGTTACGGCTTTGACGCTGTGCAAAAGAGGCTTGTGATTGGCACAAGAATGCTATCGACTGCGTCACGCTGTTATCGCAGCGTATTGGGCCCAAGTATCTCCTAGGAGAGGGCCTGAGATCCTCCCACTTCAAGTGTCCTTCTCAATCTGAGGAGTATTACCGCAGGGCCCCGAGGAGGCACTAAGCGCATTGGTGTGCACTGCGGCACAAACCTGTTTCGTAGAGACGTGCGTGTGTCGTTTCCAGCCTGACTTCGCCCTCAAGCCACAGCAAACTCCTTTTTGACACACAGAGAAACCCAGCGTAGAGTAGTTACTAGTTAGAATTAGTTTGCACTATTAACGTCACTCATAGCGTGACATATTAACTGTGTGTGTGTTCGTTAAAGATGGGTCATATGCCCTACTGTCTTTCATTAGAACTATTTGTTTAAAGCTGAGAACACAAAGCCTGACCGTGATCTGCCTGTCAGGACAAGCACGGGGAGTCACAAGACTCAAATGAGTCCATATGAATATTTATAATAGAATAATTTTTGCAATGAGCTCATAAAGTGCAGACACAGCCTGTAACATACGGCATTTTTAAGATATAAACGGCACTGACGTGACAAAGTCCAACCAGCAATAATCTGCCTTCAGAGTTTGGATCAGAGCTACAATAGAGGCAAGAGAATTCCGTAGACAGGTGTGAGATTTAATATCTAGTACAGGGGATTCTCGGTTTACAACTGAGGTTGTGAGGTTACGAACAGCATGCAATGAACTACACCAGTTTGCGGGGTGCACAATAAGGAAAGCTCCGTTACCACTACACCCAATGTTTTTCCTTTGTTGTTTTATATTTACGGCCAAAGAATTTGTTTGTTTTGTTTCAGAATTTCTTATTGCGATTTCACTACTGCGTCAGGACAAGATACTGACGGGCTACCGTGCGGTCTGTATTCGGGTTACTTCGTCACCATTGAAACGGTCATAAACCGAGGACCCCCTGACGTCACTTATTTGTCCGCTTTTATACATAAAACCAGACGATGATGTTGCCACGCATCGAATTGCCGGATCTATTTCACTGTGTGAACGCACGCACAGTCCCGGCCTTTGCTGGGTTCTGTGTTAAAGGCAAAGGCTTAATGCCAGATGCCACTTGCTCTGATGTGCCCATTTCAATGGATCGCTGTGTGAAAACGTGATTCTAATTCTCCTTAATATGACACTTAATCCCGTTTAACGATCTTTAAAATGCCACACAATAAACATCGATATAGTTTCTATTCTTTGTAAGTAATTTGACAAATTAGTCTGCCATCTCCGCATAAAGTGTTTCATTGTTCGACTTCTTTAAACCTGCAAATACTCTGTACACAGCTAATTGAGTGCATAGATAATTGATCATGATAATGAAGTTTGATTGTTTATTTCAGGTGAATGGGCAGTGTGCCGGACACACGGCCATGCAGGCAGCCAGCCAGAACGGTCACGTGGACGTTCTCAAGCTTCTGCTCAAACATAGCGTTGATCTCGAGGCTGAGGTTGGCATCACTCACAAAAAGCTTTTATCGTCCAAGCCGCACCGCATCTTACTACTGGTGTTTTACTGTACTCAGGACAAAGATGGGGATCGGGCGGTGCACCACGCAGCGTTTGGTGACGAGGGCTCAGTCATTGAGGTGCTGCAAAGGGGCGGTGCTGACCTGAACGCTAGGAACAAGCGCAGGCAGACGCCGTTGCACATAGCTGTCAACAAGGGACACCTGCAGGTGGTCAAAACGCTGCTGGACTTTGGCTGCCACCCCAGCCTCCAGGTATCCATCAGCACCATTTATTTGCTTGCGTAATATGAATTACATCGATCAACTTAAAGGAGACAAATTATGATTCCCCTCCACACACAATTTAAAACAGTTCCCAGGTGTTTTAATTACATGTCTGTGACACGCTTTCGTCAAACTACGCCACGGATCAGGAATATTAGTACACTAAACCCTGGACCGAGCCCCTCCACAAATAGTGGAAAACCTTGAGTATTTGGCATCCCTCCAATAATATAATATTATAATTGCCTGTATTAATAGTTTAAATCATTTGTTGAACAAACAAGAATAGTCCAGTTGCCATGATTCAGCCTTTGCAGTTTACCATGACCTGGATGACTGACAATCTACACCGACAACGCAACTTAATGCAGCTCTGCTTACCCTTTAGCTTTGACAAAGTGTTTCAGACAGTATGTTCCTGCAGTGTCTTGAAAATGGCAGCTCTTAGCACAGCCTAGGTTCCAAGGGTTTTCGACTTTTCCGACCCCTCCAGTGACTCTTTTTAAAAATGTGATTAGAAACAAATTTAGCTAGTTTTTGTGATGTTTTAGGAGACTTCTGGAGAGTTAGACATTCCCTCCAGGGAAGGAGATCACCCATTCGTGTCCAGACTGCAAATTAATGCTGCATGCTTTCATTTAAAAATATCTGAATCTCACAATTTGACAAAATTCAGGACTTGCTCAAAGACACATTTTCAGTAATAGGCTGATAAAAATAAATATATCACACTTACTTGATGGGTGGGAAGGCACTCCAAAGACCAAACAATTTGTATATAAGCTAAAGCTATTAAAAAGTCAATGTTCCATGTCGTTATCCTATTAGCATAATTGCATGTCATTTTTGAACATCTTTGGGGAAAAAAAGAAAAAACACAACAAATTAAACGAACAAGAGTCCAGTTGCCTCGATTTAACCTTTGCAGATTATCTTCACCTGGATGACTGAAAATCTACACAGACATAAAGAAAAAACACCATATTTAGCAAGCGCATTGGTGTTTTAGCTTGCTATTGCAACAGTAAGTTAAAAATGACTTACGAAGCAATTATGCTCTTCGACTAATAAATGTCCCTTTAACACAATGTTTCCCGTCCAGGACTCAGAGGGTGACACACCCCTGCACGATGCCATCAGCAAGAAGCGGGACGACATGCTGTCCGTGCTGCTGGAGGCGGGCGCCGACGTCACCATCACCAACAACAACGGCTTCAACGCCTTGCACCACGCCGCTCTGCGAGGGAACCCAAGGTACGGGACACGTATCCGGCGCCAACATTTGCTTGCCATCTGCAAGGGGGGTCCGAGCAAATCTTCCCATGTCACATTTTTACTTTGGTTTTAACTTTTTTTACTAAGGCGTAGATTACACAAAGCGCCAAGCCTTGTACATTTGTTGGTCACAAACTAAATAACAGAGGTGGAAAAAGTATTTACCTCCGGGATCCTTTTTGGTTTGATTCAGTATTGCTGACAAAACGTTTAATTGGAATTGAACGCCAACTGCTCAGTGTGCGTTTCACATTGGTGTTTGATTTCAGAGCACAGTCTTACAGTGGACGGGTTGACTTCCAAGTTGTCCTAATTTCATAACACAATAGGGGATAAACTGTCCCCATCACACCAGCGTTATTAACTCTGTATGCAGTGTTCTGCGTATTTTTCTATGGCTTTTAAAAATATTTTTAATTCCTAACTGTTACTCGTTAATCAATGTAAAATGCAACTAAAATAAAGTAAAACCACTCAACCTTTGAAGACACCGGGCTACTTTTGAGGCATAATTTCTCCTAAATATTTGGTTCAACTCCAAATTATACCTCTTGGACTTGGGAGGTTCTACTGTTCTTCTGCTACCTTGCACCTCAGGTTTTTTTTTTTTTGGCTTCCTTCTGACCTCAGCGTCATTCTTCAATGGTTTATACTGTGGTTCCATCTCCCCAACAGACTGTGAAAAGCGTTTGTTCTTTTGTTTATGTACTCGGTGTTGCTCCAGGCCTAAAGCGTCTATCTATCTTGCGTTTAGCAGTTGTCCTTGGCTGTGGCCATTTCTGTGTCCCGCACAATGGCTTTTTTTTTGTGTTTGTTTGTTTTGTTTTCACACCCACAAGTACGTTAAAGGGACCCCTGTCATTATCATGTTTATTATCTGGAGTTCTTGATGGACAGTTTGGGGTCAGGGTTCAATATCTTGCTGTGTGTATGAGTGTGTTTGCAGTCCTACGCGGAACAGCATTCCCCTCTTCCCTCCTTGGCATCCTTTTAATTGGTGTGAGGAACTGTGAAACGTCTGCCTCAAGCCAATCGAATAGATTGTCAACGCTCGCTTTTCCCTCAGAGTCGGACTCATCAACCAGGCACATAAAAAAAATCTAAAAAGACATTGCACATTAAAGTTAAAAGTATGGAGAGTTTCATCCTGATTGTTAAAAAAAAAAAAAGAAATGCTTTGTTTTTCTGTCCTAAAAAGAAAATGACTCTAATAAAAGAATTGGTAGATAAATAGGGGAGGGGCGTGCATTTATTTGCAATCCCTCCACTCGCGTATATATTCCTACCATTTTAAATCTGTACTTTTCACCTAGCCTGTCCAGAAGTGTTGTGATGAGGTACTGATAAATCGCTCAATCTGCCCCTTGGCTCACTCTTAAGCAATTCAATGCACATACCTTGCAACCTTAAAAATGTGTATTTATTTAAAGAAGGTCTAAGGCTGGCAGAGGTGGACTTGAAATTGCTTCCTTGCAAATAGCGTAAAAAGTTTGTTGTGGTTTATGTTTGTGCAGCAAGATGCTGATTGTAAAGTCGGGTGAGAGAGAGAGAGAGAGAGAGAGAGAGAGAGAGAGCGGTGGTGGTGGGTGGGGTGGCTGGGGGTTCAGTGGAGGACTCTCTGGACTTGGAAATGAAAAATGCTGGAGTGCAGCGTGACTGTGTTAGGGCCCCTGTTGTGTGTGTGTGTGTGTGTGCGTGCGTGCGTGCGTGAGTGAGTGCGTGCGTGCGTGCGTGCGTGCGTGCGTGAGCGTGCATGCGTGCGTGTGTAATACACTTTCTGTTCCCCGCTCACCCCACAGACAAGAAGATATACGTCCCCTTCTATAGTTTGCCCATTTACTTTTATTCCACGCTCCAGCTCCTCCAATATCAGCGAGCCTGGCTGGCCACAAGTCCTAACGCCCTGAAAATCTCTTCCCCCAGGCTAAGGCTAAACTACCCACCTGGTGTGTGTTTTAGTGGTAAAGGTGGTTGTTTCAATTGAATGCTTATTTCTTTTCAAAAAGTATCCTTGATGTGTTTTTTGGTGGAAAAAGTGCTTTGAGATTGCGCTGTGATATGAGGCACTTCAGATTATGGATATGAAAGAGAGACCTGGTGTGCGCAGATTTAAAAAAGTGTAATCTATTGCCTTTTTTCACAGAAATACTTCAAAATAGCTGCTTCAGAGCCTTTTATACAATATCCGTTGAAGCAACAGTATAGTGTCCCGCAATTTTTTAGCTGTTGGAAAATTGACGTGTTGATTTCATCCCCCTGGAGTTGTCAGTGTCATTTATACAGAACAGCGGTAAGGGCAAAAATGACTTTCATTTGCGTATAACTCATCAAATTTGTCTTACTTTTTCATTTTTCCTCTTAGGAAATAATTTAAATTGAAATAATTCCTTCCAGAGTCAAACTGTTAATCATAAAACCTTTATTAATGTACAGACAGCATTTTAAGTCACCTTTTGACATTCTTAACGGTCATATAAGTGTAAAACTATGGTAACCACTGTAATACGTCAAAACAAAACACCCCTGAAAGACTCTTCAACGGCATAATACCCGAACAAAAGTTAATAACCCCATGCATCCATTTTCTGTGCTGATTATCCTCCTATCCCAGCTGACTTTGGGCCAGAGGCCGAATACACCCTAAACTCGTCGTAATCGCGGGGCACATATAGAGAAACAAGCATTCCGTCTTCAATTAACCTAAGAAAGATGTTTCTGGAATCAATGTTAATAAAACATCTTTGCTGCCTTTTGAAAACAAGAGACCACGTTTGTAGGATTTAGTATTAGCAGCGAACATTAGACTCATCTTATTGCTTTGAATGTGAGTTCAGGGTAGTATATTCTTAAATGGGACCTATGTAAAATCGACTTTTTAGTTACTTCTATACACAGTTGGGTTTTTGGAGTGCTTGCCCACCCATCAAGTATGAAATGATTTCACAGAATTTTGCATAATTTACATAACAGCCCCAACACAGATTCAACACCCATGATTTGGATGCGTGGCGGTGAAGGGCCACCATTTCCAAAGAATGGATAGATTGGTGATGCGTCTCTGCACAATATTAGTTAAGTGTAATCCAGTGGCTCACATTTCTCCTTTAACAACTGGTCCAATGTTGCATTTTAAATAAAAAAAAATAGAAATAAATAAATTAAAAAAAAAAAAAAAAAAGGAAAAGCAAGAACCAAGCACTGTGTTAATGGTTGTTGCTCACTGAACTGTCTTGTCCGAAATGCTTTTTTGGGGGTGAAGTTTAGGGCCTGTTTTGGCTCAATTACAATTGTTAGACCTAAAGTCTCTCTTTAGTGTTAGTCATGTACTGCATTTTCACCCAGTTCCATCCAGGCCTACCTTGGTGTTTTGATGCATAGTGCTGTCATGTTTTACAGTTGCCAGTAACTGTAAGAGAAATATATACTGTATACGTTGCTGCAATGGGTTTTTGGACAGGAGTTTTCTCTCCACCTAGTGTGTTTACTGCTGTCTCAGCCTGGCTCATCTCTGTGTCTTTCCCCTCGGGCTGCTGGAAGCCAGTACCTGCTCGAAAACTGTAAACAGTTTACAGATTAATAGCGCATGACTCGTAAATGTTGAAGGGGGGGGGGGGGGGGGGGGGGCACCGAAAAAGCCCTGCAGTGGTTGCTCTATACCGATTGAACAAGTCTCCTTCCTCTAATGCCTGTGCGCACACGGTAACATTTACCATTTCTTTTAGCATGGCAATGCACATAGAGTAGGACCGACCACATATGGTAATTGCTCTGTGCTGTGATGGTTGTATAATAACACAGATCACAAACTGAAACCGGTCACTATTCATTGATGGTGTTGGATTTCTCAGCTTCCCTCTTGTGCATTTCAAATAAGCCAGTCTGATCATGCCCAATGGAAGAAGCACTTGGTGAGGAACCGCCACAGTCAAACAAACCCATGATTTGAATTGGCTGATTTCAGAACTTAAATTAATAGAAAATAATTTCAAGTCAATTAATTTGTTCAGCTCAAGTTGTTGCCATCCTAAAACCTGTCCAAACATTACAAAAAGTAAACAAAATCACACGTGAGGTAACACTTTGCTACTTACTAAACTGAGCTCTAGTTTACTTGTTTCTGTGTGTGTGTCTGACATTTCCACAAGAATTTTGGTTGTTTAAAAAAAAATCAAATCAAATCAAAAAAGCCAAAAGTCACTATTTGGTATTTACCTTGGCATTAAGGTCATGCTTTTGTTCACATTTGGCACAGTAAGGGAACAAATTGCAAAACAAACCACCTATCTTTTGTGTGAACAAGACCAGCTAGAATGACACTGAAAATGAAACCTCAGCAGCGTCAGTCTTTTCTTTTTTGGAAAAGTGGAAAAGTGGAACATCTGTAGTATTGTCTTTCGGAAATGAAGGCAGTAGGGAAGTGCAACAGTAACAGTTTGAACAGCCTGAACATTAATAATGGCACTTGTTATTGCAGGTCAGTTTAAATGCCGTCGGAACGTTTGTACCGTACCTATTTAAAAAAACAAAACAACACAAAAAAACATGGCTAGCCAGAAGCTTGGCTAGACTGTGTTTGTTTATGGCCGAGGCGTGTTACTGAACACTTCTTGTCCCTTACCTAGCATGTTCTGTGTTCGCCCCATCATTTTAGATAATTGCCCCTGCATTTGGTTATTCTTTTATGGCTAGCTTTGAACAGAAGTCAAGGGCAGTCTCTTCACTAGTTTCACAGGCTACATCTAACGATGTGGAGGGCAGAATGTGCCCCATGGGCCTTGAGTTTGAAACCTGCCCTTTAGATGCTCACTGAGATAACGTCTCTGGACATTCACGTGTCAATGGTTTAAACTTTGAAATTTGGGTTTATTTGAAAATTGTACCACTTTTTGGGCGTTCATTATTGGAGTTTAACTGACTACAGATACATGTGTGCATGGTTTTAGAGTGTGTCAATTTGCTCTCCAACTCAGCGTAGGTGATAGCATTTCTCCATTTCAGACACACTTGCAGGGCCATTTAGCTCGTTTTACATTGCCGTCACAACCTCGCTGAGTTGCATTAACCGCCAGCCTCCATGCCCAGTGCGTAATCAGCCGTTAGCGTCCAGCGACAGTCATTTAAGGAGGCGTCTCAGCCATCCATCCGCAGTGGGCCAGTGAGAGCAGCGGGCTCCTGAAATAACCCACGCTACACGTCTGGTCCTGCTATTTTTGAAAACTGACCATCGATGGCGTGCTCAGCATACCAAAAAGGGGGACCAGGGCAAAATGTTTGTAGCAATGACTTTATTGTTCTGTTAAAATGAGACATTCAGCATGGAACATGGCAATCACAAGGGGTCGTTTGAAAAGCAACACCACAGGCGTCCCTGCAGTCATCAAAGCATAGCTACAGCTGGTTGAAGGGGACCAAATCCATTCAAGAGGTGATTTGGTTCCATTTTACCAGCTTTAGCAAAGCATTGTGGGATATCTCTCTCTTCAGACCTTCAGAGTGATGTCCCATAATCAAACCAGCCCTCTCCTCTAAAACACCCTTAACACACACATATAGTTCCTGCACGCAACTACTACTTTTTCATTCACCCTGTGCCTTTCTATACTTTTCCCGACACACAGATTGTAACTGCTTTCTGGGGTGAAAAAAAAAAGAAAAAAAAAAGAAGGATAATAATAATCTGTAGCACTCGAGTTAAATGTCCTGCAGTCATGAAGCAATTACAGTCCATGACAGATGGGCCCTGCTGCAAGTGTGCGTTCGCTCTGGTCACTCAGACGGACACATCCACATCTGAACACTTTCATACACACTTGTACTCCTCAAGCAACCCTCTGGGTGTCAAGTCATAATATTCATTTTAGTCGGCTGTCTATGTCCAGCGGACTGATTTGTAGTCCAGAATATATGGTTTGAATGACGACTGAGTGCAGTTTTCCGGGCTTTACACTCGTACCGTGTTACATTACACATTGTCGCCCCATAAAAGTAATTTGTTGATTTGTCTGTGTGCCACTGCCGGTTGATTATCCCGCTACGGCTTTAAAGAAATAACAGGAGAGTAACATGCAAAAGCAATTATTTCTTTACCTCAAAGTTGTATCCTTTTGAAAATTAGATGCTGCATCTCAATTGGTTTAACTGAATATAAAAATGAAAAGCCACAAAAGTCAATATAATCTATTTCCAATTAGGAAAAAGTGGAAAAACCTAGGTTCATTTTAATGTGTACCTCCTTCACCTTTTTATTTTATTTTGTTTATTCTCCTTTTCTTGACATTATTTAATGGGGGAATTATGTATCCTATTTTATATGTATTTTTAAATGTATTATATTATTGTATATGGGTGGATAGTTATAAATCCTTTAATCTATTTAATTTAATTTAATTTGATTTTGTTGGGGCAAAAATCTACTTCCGCAGCATGTGTTCAACCTCCTTTCAGTGTCCGAATCTTCCATTTATATACTGGCAAGTGCTTTTATAATTTCATATTTCTCTGACATTATTTTAGTGGGGGAAAAAAAAATCATTTTATCGTATTTTCTGAAAGCAAAAATAATCAAAAATGTGTTCATCCTCTTAAAAGGTTGTTGCAGAGCGATGCGTTGATATATTGGCAGGTGCTTTCTAGTAGTCATTTTTAAAGTCCGTGTTAAACATATATAAATATTTCCCTGACATTATTTTTGTCATCTGGAAATGTCAGGAACACAGCCGCCTGTTTATATAATTATTGACGTTTGTTCCCCCTGCCAAGGCACGAGCCAGTGTCTCAAAGTGGGCGCACGACAGCTGAGGCATATGCAGCGGGCCGGGTGTAGACAAGATGGAGGTCAGCGTCAGGCCGGCTGGACAGCACAGGCAGTTCTATTTGTAACGTCCATATGCACATGCAAAGAGACATGCGGTTGGGCCGCCCACCTCGGCGAAGGGCCCATAACAGGGCAAAAAAGCCCTTTGATAGCTGCCAAGCGTACTGGGCGTTTGCTAATGTCAGCCTCTGCTGTGTATGTCACTCAGACAGCAGGTTGTTGCTATCGAAGGCCTCGAACAAATGCAAAGCGCTCAGAAAAGACAATCAAACTTGAATTTACATTTGTACACGTGTGAGGAATTTTTTTCCTATCAGGGGCCATTTTCAGTTCATCCAGTGGCCATCCGAAATTTATGAAAATATCATTGATAAAATTGTTCTTATTATATATTGTGAGCATTTTTAAGTCAATGTTTTGGGGCTTCCTTATTAGCTCTTTTGAGGCATTAGAATTGTATCAAAGGCATATGTTCTCCACCCTTGGATTTTGGTGATTAACTTGCTGTTCTTTTTCAAATGATTTGTTACTTTTGAGAAAACTTGGCACTCACTGTTGAAAATGAAAACAATTTTAATATCCGCTCGGCGATTTACTTGTCATTGTGTTGGTTATCTTTAGAAAACATGGCATTCACTTTCAAAGCGACAGAAATTTGACATTAAGTTTTGAAATTACCTTCTGAAAACATTGCTTTACTTTTAAAGTTGAATGAGTTTGCCTATTTACTTGTTATCGGAAATACTTTTTTTTTTTTTTTAACTGCATTTCATTTCAAAGTCTTGACGTTAGAGGCAATTTATTTAATGTGTTGAAATGATCGCCAGTAAACTTTAGAATTCACCTTTAAAGTTTTAATATTGGATGTTTTACACATTTTAAAATGCTAAAAGAGGTGAGTGTTAGCGAATAGCTTGCAGTACAAACTCTGTGTCCATATTGTGTTTTGCCTGAGTCCGTCCACAGTTTGGAAACAGCTGACAGGCCAGAGTTGATCCTGTATTGTCACTTTTTTCGATGCTCTAATCTAACTGCCACGCGGCCCGGCGAAAGCATTTGGCAAGCGTTGCAAACGTGAACAAAGAGGGTGTAAGGGAGTTAGGGGGGTTAGCCAGGTCGGCGTGTGTTTGGGGCCTACTGATAAAGGGAGGCCGGTCGTGGTTAAACACACAAGACCGTGGAAGCTGTATGATACAAGCGTTTCGTTCTGCCTCCTCAGCAACTATTATTGCACAATGGCGACGTTTTGGTCCACTTTTCCACCTTGTTTCTCACGAGCCACGTGGGGAAAAGATTACGGCGGTATTAAGGCACCGCTACAGTACAGCAGGCCAACTGCAGCAAAAATGGCTCCGGGCACTGTCACGTGGCCACATTATGCCCTCCGTGAAGTGTTAGAGGGCGAATGCAAAATAACATTGTCACTATATTTTAACAGTAGTCTTCATAATTGCCCAATGAACTGTCGTCATATCTTGGGTGAGAGCTTTTTATTGGCTAAGTCAGCCAGTTTGCCGAAGCGGCGAGCTCCCCTAAAACGCTGAGTGCTGCAGTGAGACTGCCCAGAGACAGTATAGCTAATGCATGAGCTTTACATCCCACTCTCTCTTTCTGTCTCTCTCTCTCTCTCTCTCTCTGTACGCTGCTATCACACTATTATCACAGGCACATTAACACAGAGAACACATTTCTTCCTAGAGTGAAGACTTGCACCTCACCCAGGATACATACTTCTTTACATTCCATAGCTGTCATATGTTCATATGGGTACATAAAGAAGTATGTGCACCGAGGAGGTTATGTTGAGATATGAAATTCTCTCACCCGCGCGCTCTTTCTCTCACCTTTCGGCCAAGACGGAGAAGTTACAAGCGGAACAATTTCCTTCACAGCTTTCCCTCCCAAGTATGGTAGTCTGCACTGTAAGATGACTTAGAGTGTAAATTCACTTCAACGCTCGAGGCTTTCCTCTGGTTGCCATGTAAGGCTGAATGGGATGCCCCCTCCCTCCGCTCCGCCTGCCTCAACGTAACTCTTGCAGTCCATACCATAGTCGACTAGCCCAGTGACCCCCCTACTGTCCTCTAGACGAGTACCTCCCATTTGTACAGCAGTAAAAAGATGGATAGAAAAAGTCTTCTCGATGGACTGCTTCAAGGTGGTTTCTTCCTGCTCTGCTGGAAGGTTCTTCTTTGTGCACCTTGTCTTATATGATGGCCTCCGCTGTGTCCACGGTGCTGGGTTTCAATGACCATACTTAATATTTTCACTCCTGCCCTCCCACTTTTCTCGCACCCCCTACCCCCTCTCCATACGGGCACCCTTGCTTCTCTTGTGTCAGCGACGCCCCCAGTGGCTCGCCGCGTTTGCTGATGTTTGAAAACAAGGGAGATCCAAGTGGAACAGGAAGCTATTGTGAGTCGGATTTGGGCTTTAGGCGCACCGGGGCAGGCCATAGGTCACATGAAGGCGCTAATGCCCACTCAGCACTTGTGGATCGGTGGCCCCCTCTCCTCTTTTGCCTCCTGGTCTCTTGCCACGCGTACAGCCCCCTCTCATCCGCCTGTTTAGCCCCTTTCACACAGAGATGCCGCCAAATAGATTGTGCGTGATGAATCGTAACAATCTCTGTGTAAATATGCCTGCGATACTTAGCCATCTCTTTCACACACACACTGCATCAGAGCCGTAGCAGATGATGTGGCTTCTCTTTGCCTTTCACGCAGAACACAGCCAAGACGGATATTGCAGTGTGCTTCAAAACTTCTTTTTTTGTCCCTTTGACACCGTTCTATATGAATGGTACCAACACAGGATGCGATGATAAAAGAGAGTGGTAGAATCCGGCACCTGTGCAAAAGGGAATAATGGAAAGTGGTATTAAGAAAAACACTTGAGACTCAATTCTCCTGTCCTGTTGTGTCGAAGCAATTGTCAATACTTCTCCATGCCATATGTCCAATTGTGTAGCGTGTTCTCTAACAGTTTTACACAAATTTTGTGTGAAAGGAGCTCAAAAATAAGATTGTCAGGGCCATTCAGCGTCTAGTGTGATGTATAATATTGTTGCCGACAGTTGCGTTCAAGAGAAAACAGTCCAGGAGAGATGATTGTCAGGTGTTAAACTTTACATCCCTGTCCTTGCCGGCATTGTGGAATTCCCTTGCACCAAGGCGTTGTCCCACCTCCTATGTGATCGGAAAATTGCCGGGTTGAAAAAAATGCCGTCTTTTCAAAGGGAGGACTGAAGGGGCTTGTGTATCTACGGGCAAAGTAGCTGTTCCTTTGCGGAGGGGGTGGTGCAGATCAGCAGATCAATAACCATTTGCACCATGGTGACAAATGTTCAGTAGGCCTCTAATGAATATTTGCCCCAGACCAACACATTCCACAAGTTGACACTAATCTCGCCAGCAGGCTTGACCGCTCAGACGGGCAAAAATGAAACTAGGGTCTCCCCCCCCCCCCCTAAATAAACAGAAAGTGGTGCAACGTTGTTAGCAGGTAGAATAGCAATGAGGCAGAGGTGACAAAGGCAGGTGCATGAGTCCTAAAGGTGTGACGTGTCTTCGGACGGAGGTTGCGGGAAGCGACGAATGTTCTGGTTCGGGCCGTTGCACTGCAGCATTGTGCCTTGTCCTGTCTTTGGCCCTATAACAGCAGGCCGTTCACTTAGATGGCGAATAAACTGGGTTAGCAGCCTTTAGTGATGAGGCGGGTTCAGCTGGTGACACACATCCACCCTGTCCTCCATCCTCACCCCACCACATCTGTGTTAATACACTTCTCACAGCTGTGTGTGCCATCAATCCTCTCTCCCTACCCCCGCCCTGATCATAACTCCTGACCTGCGTGCTCGTCATTATTCCGATGCCTCACCATGCCGCGTTCTGTCCCGTGTCCTCCAACTTACCGTGACCTCCCCTGCCTCTCGCTTTAATTAAAAAAGTGAAAAATTTGGGGGAGAAAAAGCATATTCAAAGTCCCAGTGAATTGAGTATCCATGGACGATGCCCCGGACGAATTAAAGCAGGTGCGAGTTAACAAGTCCCATCGTTAGATAGCATGCGAGAACAATACTTAATGAGCCAGAGGAGCCGTGCTGCGGCGGCAGTGGCAGCAGCAGCAGCAGCAGCAGCAGCATGTCCGGTCAGTGCCAGAAACAGACAGAGCGAGGGGGGAGAGAGAGCAAGGCTGGAGAGGGAAGGAAGCAGGGAGGGAGGGATGGAGGGAGGGAGGGAGGGAGAAAGATGAGAGAGATAGTGTGGACAGTGCAGAAAAGGGCTTAAATCCATGTGGACTGGAGCAACTCCCTGTTCCAGCGCATCCTGCATCCTCTCTGTACTGCTCTTTATGGCTTCTAAGAACGGGAGAAACTGTGTGTGGTTAAGTTGCTGCAGAACAATATATTCCACCCCACGCCCCTCACCCCCACCGCCAACAACAGCAGCAGCAGCAGCACACCTTCCTTTTGACTACACGGCTTCAAACCTGTCAGGGTTAAAGTAGATCCAAATATTACCTGTCAGATCAGTTTCTCATCCCTCTCACGCCCCACTCATCCCCACTAGTGAAAAGAGCCGTAATGACCTCGAGAGCACTCCAGCCGCTGCAGCCACGGTTATGTGTGTGTGTGTGTGTGTGTGTGTGTGGGTGCGTGTGTGTATGTGTATCTGACTCGCTGAATCAGCTTCCATGATTGGGGAGGTAGTGAGGGAGGGAAGGGAAGGGGAGGCAGATGACTGCCAGAGTCGGCGAAGGGAGGGGTGGGAGTCGGGCGGTGGACATTCCCACACATACACCCACAAAAAAGTGGTACACTTTTTTCTGAGACTCATTGAGGGGTGGTTTGAAACACAAAAAAAAAAGAAGAAATCTGCCGCACTCTCCATCACATGAATGCTTAAAAAAGAGAAGTGGGGAGGATGCCCTCGATGATTGAACAGGCTTTAAAGAGTACCAAGGTCCTCCCACTCTACCCTTTTCATATTCCACACACACACGCCACAGCTTTATCTGGCTCATAGAATGCACTTTTTTCAATTCGAGTGAGGGAGTTAGCTGAATAGTTGACAAGCAAATTTTTAGTGCCATATTTAAAAAGGACGTCATAGGAGACAAGTGCGCTTGCAAATGTGATTGTCAGTATTGGAAACTAAAATCACAAGATCATGCAAAAGAAATACAACTACTATAGTCTTTTTTTTTTTTAAACAACTGAAGGGCATGCACCAAGGAAAAACCTATTACTACCAATAATTTGGTGCTGATCCGCATTAGATATGTGAATCCAGTCATTTGGTGCTGATCCTAATATGGGAATCTTCAGTCTTGGTAGAGGTCATTAAAGAAGACATGCATTTTTCCTCACATTTAATATTTTCAACGTTTCAAACAGTTCCCAGGTGTCGTAATAACATGTCTGTGATATAATTTTTTCAACATACCCCCAAAATCAATAATGATGGCACACTTTACATGATCCTAGTGACCACAATTATCGGTTATGGGTATTGTCACGATATTGCGAAATGGGAGTGGCAAGTAAAAAAGTCTGGGACACCTTCAGTCTAAAGACAGCCAAAGCAATAATCCTCACAGTAATAAAAAACATATCCAACAATCCAAATTAGATATACAGGGTGTTTGAAAAGTAACTCCCTATTTTAAAATTCTGTTGTTCCATGATTAAAGGAACAAGTATATTCTACCAAACCAACGACTTTGGAAGAACTTGAACGGCGAACACGAATGGAAAGTTTTCAGACCCCCTTAAATTTTTCACTCTTTGTTATATTGCAGCCATTTGTTAAAATAATTAAAGTTAATTTTTTCCTCATTAATGTACACACAGCACCCCATATTGACAGAAAAAAATGTAATTGTTGAAATTTTTGCTGTCAATATGGGGTGCTGTGTGTACATTAATGTGGTAAAAAAATGTACTTAATCAAAATCAGAATCCTCTTTATTTGCCAAGTATGTCCAAAAAACACACAAGGAATTTGTCAGAGTTGCGAGAGTGAAAAATTGAAGGGGGTCTGAATGCTTTCCGTACCCCACTGTATGTCTTCCATCCCACAAGAGTTCCTTGTGAAATCAGTTAATGCGTTTCCCAGGCGGCTTGAGAAACTGGTGGCTAATGCTGGCGCCCATATCAAATTTTTAATAAAACTCCATGCAATACGCTTTCTTCTCATGTTCAAACCTTGTACGTATTATAGTTCATAAATAAATTACAAGTACTTAAAAATAAGGCGTTACTTTTCAATCACCTGGTATATAGAATAGATAGATAAAGCTATATTAGAAAAAAGTAGGCGGCACGGTGATCGACTGGTTAGCACATCTGCCTCACAGTTCTGAGGACCGGGGTTCAAATCCCGGCCCTGCCTGTGTGGAGTTTGCATGTTCTCCCTGTGCCTGCGTGGGTTTTCTCCGGGCACTTCGGTTTCCCCCCACATCCCAAAAACATCCGTTGTAGGTTGATTGGAAACTCCAAATTGCCCTTAGGTGTGGATGTGAGTGCGAATGGTGGTTTGTTTATATGTGCCCTGCGATTGGCTGGCGACCGGTTCAGGGTGTACCCCGCCTCTCGCCCGAAGATTGCTGGGATAGGCTCCAGCACGCCCGTGACCCTAGTGAGGAGAACTGGTACCGAAAATGGATGGATGGATAGAAAAAAGTAAAAATCTTTTACAAAATATTTCGAACATAATACAAAGTATTTGACAAAGTTATTCATGAAAAATGAACAAATATTATGAAAGACATACAGAAATATTAAAATCTGAAAATAATTGTAAAAGTTATCAAATAAAGAAATATGATACGAAAATACAAAAAATACCACTGTCACTTGGATTGCCTTCCAGCATATTGCGTAACACATATTGTATAGGTCTGACTTTTTTTTCCACGTGAGTTGCGTCCTCTTGTTCATTGTCCTCTTCCTCGTCTTTGAATTTTTCTTCTACTGTCTTTGTCTTTCTCAGTTTGTCCGCTGTTGTGGCGCGCGACAGATAGTAGAGGCAGAAAGACTACTCTGAGACATGAAATACAGGAGTCAAAATAATTAAAATTTTAAACAATCTGCAATGTTTATTGGTGAATTGTTTCATCCCTCTAAGACAAACTAATTAACTAATGACAACAAACAATCTGCTAAGAAAATGTTTGCCTGCTTGATGATGAAAAAAAAAAAAAAAAAAAGCTTACAGCATTTTACTGTGACGATTGGCAAGACCCATTTTGGGCACAGAACCCAAATTTTGTGAAAGCTGTTCTAGATGAGTAGTCTCTGCAGTGGTCCAGAGAGGGCATGTAGAAGACAGTGGCAGCTAATAAGGACCACGGGGCCAACATGGCGTAGGAGCTTGAGCGTTTAGCACATTGTGTGAAGCCAAGCATTGGAAGCGTGCCTCAGTGCTTGTTGCCGGGCTGCTCCTGTGTCTTGTCCCGCCACCCTCCCTGACCATATTTAGTCATGGCGTGCAAAAAATAGTTCCCGCTTTGCTACACGCCACACACCTTCTCCCCCATCTCTCCCTTTTCCATATCCCTTCCTCCCCCCTTCTGCAACTGTTGGCTGCAGACTCCGGGAAGCTCCGGCTCCCTGCCTATCGATTCCAGTGGCCTGGAAGCAGAGAGGAGCGTCGTACCGGTTTAGCCTCTGCTACCATTTGCTGCTCTATTTTTAGCGGCCGCCAAATAAAGTGGTCTCTCATGCTTCCACTTGTGTGTTCTTGAATTTTTACCCCCTCCCCTGTTTTAAATCCTTCACCACCACCTCCACTGATATAAGCGCCCCGCACTCTCTGTGTCCTCTTGACCTCCCCCCGCACAGTCTCCACCATTCTCATTTTTAAAATAGTCCAGGACACTCTCCTTATGGTTGTCTTACGCTCACCCCTATATTTAGAATAAAGGCATGTTGGAATAATAGACCTGAGAGTGATTTTCAATTAATTTATTCACTGAATCTGTTAGGTTTAGCCCGTTTTAGGTGGCTTTTGAATTGGGTCTTGATGATGGCGTCAGTCATACAGTTTACTCTTTGTAGAGATTCAACCGTCTTGTCGACTTTAACGCTCCGCAATGATGGTTATAGCGTGAAGCCGATAAATCGTCGACCACGCGTTTTGGCATTCAAAACTACTACTACTAGCGAGTTGCGTCGCTGGCGTGCAAATCAGAATTTTGGTCGCAAACAGAGGACGCCTTGTACAGATTATGTCTGGAGCAGGTTTCTGCTAGTAGGGTCCCTTTGAATCGCTTCAGAGTTTGGGCTTCATCAGATCCAATATGTTTGGTAGAGTTCTGGCCTTGGGGAGTTGCGCTACTAGAGTTTTGTGTTTTATAGTCGGTCAGTCACCAAATTTCACATGTACAGAAATGTTGAATGGTTTAGTGGCGCCCATCTCTCTGGTATTCGTGGTTGCAACCTGCTAGCAATCGCACAAAATATCTAGAGCAAGTTCATCTCTGAAGGACAGCGGGAAAGTTCCTTAAAATGGCAGATCACAGTGGCACACTTCCTCTGTCTTTTCAGGCATGGGCTCTTGAGATTTTTTTTTTTTTTTTGTGGGTCATCTCCCGACATTCATGCGTACCAGATTTCAACATGGTAGGCATGTTGTCTTGATTAGTTTTGCCAATTGACAACAGTTTAAAACGTGCTACTGAAGGCCACAGGTCTCATGTTAAACAGCAACGAACCAGACATAGAGTGTGAAGACTTTAATTGTGAGCTTTTCTTTTTTCGTTGTGGCCAATTAACTCATACATTCTGTGTTGAACATTTTGAAATTGTACATCTATCGCCGGATTTACATGCCGACTTTTTTGTCATTCCGATTGAAATAATTCCGATTGAAGCTCTATGGTCAACTGTTTACATGTGACGTGAGCTATTCCAATCCGGTGTATAAATGTGCACTATATTTAATCAGAATAGCCGTGTGACCGGAGCACATCGACATAAAAATTATGTTATTTATCAAGCTGGAGGTCAGTTGTCTACTTAGCACAGTAGTTGGGATTATTTTTACACATTTATTATAGCAACATCTTGATAAAAAATAAGTTACAAGAAGTTAATAACAAGCTATTCATGGCATACACGCTCTGGTTGGAAGCTGCCATATTTACGTGTGTAAACCATGACATTTATATGGAGAGTTTTTATTCGGCTTGGGCTTCTAACACGTTTCTAAGCAGAATACAAGGTCCCATGTAAACCCTCCTTATGACAGCATATTAATATCCCGTATTTTAATTGTAGAATATTTGCTCATACTGATACTGCGGTCATATGGAAACCAGTTATCGTCAATGATATGAGATCAACTAACAATGTGTTTTTAATGAAGAGAAATACCATTAAATCTTCACCGCTTGAGTTCCTAAGAGTCCCTGGCAAGCCTTTATTTTTCAGAATGAAGATCATTTGCCATAGATTTAAGTGTGCAATTTAATTAATGTTTCCTCATCACAATTTATAGGCGTTCAATTACTGTATCATCACGGCCGTTGCATAATTGAACGTTCAAACAGGGGAAATTGATTCGAAGCTAATGTGTCTTCTTCTAATGTGCCTTACTCGGCCAACCACAGCGGACCGTTCTAGTAGCGCAAGTGGCAAGCGTGACTGAAGGTTGCACCTGTTTGTGACCTGCAGTCCAGCGTCCATGTTGTCAGCTAATTTTAGACAATACTTAAGATATGGTGCTTTGTATTCTGAGAAGCTCCAAGTGTATCTAGTGGAGATTGATTGTTATATTTAAAAAAAAAAAAATAAAAATGGTGACTTAGTTGATCATATTGAATTCAATGGCTCAAACTGTAATTGCTACATGTCACAGCAATAATTTAGGCTCTACTAGTAGAGATTGGCACTGGGAGTAAAATAGAAAGTTTGTTGTAAGTATTGCAATGCCGTATATAGACTATAAATTAAAGCGGGTACAAGCATACCAATAATCGGGCCAAATTTGAACATTTCCCCCTCCGGTCAAAGTCAGCAAATGACTGATGATCAGGTTTCTTTGAAAGATTATCCTGTGGTGTCAGGTGTGTTAAGAGTGAGGTTTTTTCCCTCGCCGATCTACTGTAAAAACAGTCGTCAAAAACATATTGTTGACCCTGACAATTGCCAAGGTCAGCCGAGATACGGACTTCGTGATTGAGATGTTGAGCGGAACAAGACCCAATGAAGAAGCTATTTGAAGATAGCACTGTTGCCGAACACGAATAGAGGAACAACTGGCTGTACCGAATATTTATATAATGTGTCTCACAAGTTATTCATCCCAGTAAAAACGAGAAGAGTTTGCACCAGCAATTGATTTACTAGATAAGCTAACAGTTACGCTAGCATCTTCTGTTAGTACTATTTCATCCTCATATTTCACACTTTGCTGCCTCTCACAAGTCAGTTTTGGTACTACGACAGACATGGTTTTGAGGAGGAAGTGGGTGTTGGTCATATTGAGTACACCACAGACTATAACGCCACAGCAAGTCATTTGCATGTGTTGTTTCGAGTTTTTTATGCCGAATACCATTGGTGATACAATCCACCCATTATTTATTGTTTTTAATCCAGACTTGGCAGTGGTTGAGTATTGGAGTACTGGTCGGGAATTGAACCTGCAACGTCTGCACCTGCACAAGACAGCATGTACAACTACACTACCAGTGTAGTATAGAAATCTACACGTATTGATAATTTGTTAATTTTGATGTCATTATAGCATGTACTCGACCTCCAACCAGTTCAATCTGTTTTATGTTTATCCATCCTCTCTGCGTGCCTTACGTCATCTCTCCATAATCAATTTGCTCTGTTCGTGAATGTTCCGCTGAGCAGTTAATCGATCAATAGCAATAAGACGAGGGTCATCTAATGTATGGGCTTTGTTTGACTGAATAAAGAGGCATGGGCGCTGGCTGTTCTTCCAATCTTATTGAAATGGAAAACAAATGGCAATAGTGTGTTTGCAGAACGACTATTAATTAGCTGATTCATTTTCTCTGTGCAACAAAGCATCGTGGGTGGATGTAATTAGTATTTTAAATTAGGTGAGAACACAACACATTGTTTAAAAAGGCATTGGGTCTTTAAAACAGTCGTTAATTAAATTGGAGTCATTACCAAGATTTTAGATCCCTGCACAGAATTTTTCCCATCATTCAACATTAATTGCCATTCTTTCGTGCAGTCGACTTCCAACTCGGAAGTCTTCCTGCTGCTTTTACCCTACCCACCTGTCAACATCACACAAGTGCCTCTATGGAGTCCAGTTTGTGCTTCATGGATGCATCTTCATCCTCCCTCCATCTGCCTTCCTTTTCTTCTGAGCTCACCCATGCCCCTCCTCCCCGTTCTGTCGCCCATCCCTCCTCATCCCTTTCCGCCGTGCATCATTTGAAGAGGCGAGGCTGCTGAGCGCCGGGGAGGAATAAAAGTGATTTATGAATGGGCCACCCTTTACCTGGGAAAGCCAGTGGCAGTGGAGCTCTCGCTCACTGATCCACCCTTCCATTGTTCCCCCGCACCCACACTGCAGGAGAAGCTCCTCTGCTTCCGCTCCCGTGTCTGATCTTTTTATCGTGCTTTACGGCTGCCACGTTGCCATTAAGCGATTGGCCGACTGCACGGATGGCTACGGTGTGGCGTGCTGGGCTGCTGATTTTTGGAAAGCTGTATCCTGTCTGTCATTTAAATGCAGTTGGCCACTGTATGTGTAGTAGAGATGATAAAAATATCACTTGTTAGTAGTAGAAGTAATGAATAGGAATGGTCGTTCAACTAAATTTCTCAGCTCTGCTATTAAGAAAATTAAGTCAATCAATTGTTTTTTTTAAATATATACGTATGCAAACCATCTAGACCATAAAACATTCACGAGGTAAACTTTATTCAGCCGAAGACAAGATCTTCTTCCCAAACTTTATACATCATGTATAAAGTACACTGCTCTTAAAGAATACAATAGACATTTCATCATTACGATGAACATGAACCAAAAAGCCATTTCTTGCATCACATTTTGGCTTCCAACTCCAAGTTTTATAAACCCTGCCCTAGCCCATGGCAGGTAAAGCCATCTAATTAAAAAAATCTACAGTGTAGGGAGGGACTCATTCAGTCTATACCACCCGCATGCATGCATTGTGACTTAATTGCGAACCTCTGCCCACCCATATTGCTAGAAGTGCCGTAGGTGTCAAACTATCTACAAGAGCAGCAGGATAGATTGGGCCACAGTGCAGGCGAATACAAGGCTCCAGTCCCCGTGTGACCAATTGGAACACCCACACATCCGGCCATGCCTGGGCCGACAGTGGCCCTGAGCCAATAGATTAGCTCAGTGGCGCTATAGCACTGTCTGTCCTGTCGTGTGATGTAACATTAAGTCACTGACAGCTACGTTGTTGTAGCGTTTGTGGGCAGAGGGAGTGGTCCATGTAGTGCATTACAGAGGGTATTCAAGGACGTATGTAGCTAATGGGAAAATGACAGTAACACACACAGAAAAGAGCTGCCATTGTGCTTTGGTATTTACTTGAGCCATTTAAAGGGCTTCAGCCAATGCAGCTAAAAAATACTGTAGAGCAAAGTGATCTACTCCTGACTGCAAAGCTGTCAGACACCTTTAATACTTCTTAGCCTAGTTAAAAAACAAATGCACTTCATATATTCATTTTATGCACAGGAAGTAATTGGATTTATTCGTGCATATGCTTTGCCTTTTAACCATGTGCTCTGCAGTCCATCAGGAGGTGATAAACATCCATGAAGTCATAACACAGGGTTGGGCAACTTAAACGATGGAGGGGGGGGGCACAATTTTTCATCAGTGCTACCAGGGGGCCACATATGACCACACACTTCCTAACCAGATGTATGACAAAAATGCTATTTTAAATATGGGCAATATATGTGCGTATGTCTTTTTTATTTATTTATTTTTTTTTTATTATTGAACCGATGTACATCATAGTATCTTAATATATTTCATGCTCAAATGATGTATAAAAGATCCACTATTCCAAGGAGGGTTTACAAAGGGTTTGATGGAATGGGGAAAAAAAAAAAAAAACACTTACTGTGATTTTATTTTTCCCAGTGCAAAGGGCTGTCTTACATATAAATGTCCATTCAAAGATGGCCCAACACAGTGAACAGCAAACCAACACTGAGTGCAAGAATTCATTTTGTGCATTTTCTAAGCCAGCGTTCACGTTACAACACGCAACACTATTAATGGCGTTAAACATGTCCATGTTTTTGGAGGACACACATTTTGCACAGTATATTTGAATCCAAAAGCTTGTTTATTTTTAGCCTTGTCGCGTGTCTTTTGGCGTAGTGTTGGAAATATCTGACGGCCAATAAAGTTATAAAAAAAAAAAAACATGTCGGCGGTGTGGAGCAGACAACACGTCTGAGACAGACAACACGTAATGCCCGGCTCAGACTAAAGACAAATTTGCTCTTTCACGCTTGCACTATGTCAGACTACTGCAATACAATCTTGTATTCCGATACCACCGCATCCTGTTTTTTACAATCATTGGGCTTTATCTTGCCAACTCAAATGCGACCAGATACACTCGTTGCCGTGGCGACGACGACGACAAGAGCGGAGCGCGCCGACTTTATTATACGGACAAAATGGGGGAAAACGTGTGTTGGTGGTCACCGGTGCTCAGGACAGGAGAGGACGTTCGTTTAAGGCTTGTAATAAAGTAATTTAATTACAGTAAGTTAGCACCCATTATTTCATGTAATGTCATGTATTGTTGGTTTGACCTGACTGATTAGAATACACGATCAGACTACTATCCAGAACTTTGCGACAATAGAAAATGATTTACCGAGTCGATTCTGTGGGAGGCTTTCAAACTCCCTTTCAAAGCTCCCTGCTCACTCTGAAATACAACTCGAAGCACTTTTCCTGGAACTAGAAAGCTCACGGGTTACTGCCGTGAAATTAGTATGGGATATTCCCATTCCCTTTTTATTTTTACCGCTGCGTCTCATCCGCCCACAAAGTTAGGGCTTTCTTTTTCAACCATGAAAAATACATATTGCTGAGTTGCAGTCAACTCAGCGGGGAAAGCCTCTGGACTTCCTTGGAGGCTGTTACGTCACCATGTCCAAATATGGGATGGTTTCACCTCCGTTGCCGTGCTCGTTGCGTTTTCACACGTGGGGACTTTCACACTGAGCAAGTGCAGTGTGAAAAGGCCTTGTCTCGTATGACTCATCAGCACCACCAAACAATCATGGCTGACAACATCTCTAAGCTAAATAGGTACATAGGCTTGCTTTTAAATGTGTTGAACATATAAATAGCTTCTTGATATTCCTGATGGAGAACACTGTGGAATCGCTACTAAGCAATGTCAGCCATCTATTGGTGAATGGTGCTATTACAACTACAAACTGATGAGGTAAAGTCGAGGGGGGTTAATCAAGGGCCCACTCAAGTGTGGGCACGGGCCACATGCAGCCCGCCAGTTGCCCATCCCTGTCATAGCGGTATGTCTGTTAGTACAACCAAGTATATATCGTTCTTTTTGTATACCTTTCAGGTAGATTTTATTGCACGATTGTGACAGAACAATAACATCTAAGGTGGTATTTGAAAGAATTTAAAATGTCATATTTTTTAAACTAACTTTTCCATGATTGTTAGCTTTTTTTGCTGACAGGCTTGGAGAATTCACATGGTTCTGCTGCATTATAGTTAGGGCTCCATTTTGACTCAAGTTCAAGTAACAAGTAAGGATATTGAGGGGACACATCAATACCGCTTTTTCTCTAAAGTGTGCAGTAACCATAGACCAGAATTAAATATTGATACCTACCTGATGTTGTGCAGGTCAAAAAATAATAATGACGCTATATTTGCTCCCATATACATCAACATTACATACCATATCTGTTTTTTCTCGCACCTGAAAGAAATTCTTATTCAGCTTTTCGTCAGACTGTGTTTTATGATGTGTAGCTTGTGTTTTTATACAAATATGTATTTGTATGTTTAATTTGCAAGAACACTGTTTTCTATGTAAATTTCTCTTCACGATAGCTATCCAAATGCCTTCAGGCTATTACAAGTTACATGTATTCGCATGTGGTGTAAAGGGACTGAAGGTTTTTAGTCGTGGACTTGGGCGATGTGCAACATCCCGTGTGGTTATATTTCCAAAGTTTGTCAGCAATATGGGGTTTTAGTAATCCTAATGTACACAGAGGGGTGCGTGCAGTCTGACGTCCCACTCCCACAAAAGCTGCACTGATGAATAATGCAGGCGATGTTACCTCGGTAACCCGTATGGACGCCAAAGTCAGAGCGGGTCCCATCTAAATGCAGTCTGACAGGTCAAACAGGCTGAGAATATTTGCATGATTTGTCCCAGTCAGACAGGTATTAATGGAGAATTTGGTGGAGAAAAACTTTCATCACGCCCTCTGTAGGTCATGCATATTTGTGGAATGTGTTTAAATTTCTTTGGCGGCTTATCGATACGATGCATTAATTCTGCTTCCATTCCCCCCTCACAGTTAACAAGTTAGCTGTTTGACTGCCGCCACAGTGGGTTTTTTTCGGGGAGGGGAGGGGGTCTTGATACAAGGACCTTTGATCCCTATTATTTCTCACTGTGAACAATAGATTTTAATTACCAAGCTGCTTCTGCCACAGAATCCTCCTCTGCATACACAGAAGCAGCCTTATTTTTCCCATTAACTTGAATATAGCAAGTCGTTGTGTCGATATCTAGTTCCAATTCGCTACCACCCACCTCAATCATTTTTGCAACATGAGTGATAGCATCGTTTCATAGGGATTCTAATTGAACTATTCTAACTATCTGCTTATGTGGCGACAGCGTGAGGGGCTGTCAATGAAAGGACCTTGAAGGTGGCTGACTACACTACTGCGATGTAAAGTCCCTCCGCTGTTCTATTTACTAAGCATGGATACATTTTCTGTTAATTTCAAATGATAATTAAAGCAACTTCCCTTAAATGCGTTACACGCATACCGATTTTTACCAGCATACATTTCAAAAAAAATTTTTTTTTAGAGTGAAAGACCCCTCACACGACAAGGTAAAAATCGCCATGTGTGTGCTTACTGCTCTAATAGTGTGGTGTACTCAAGATGACCAACACAGCATGGCAGACACAACGATATCTCCATCAACAATCATAAGTCTTATCCCCAAAACCTGAAGTGTGTCAGAGTACTGACCTTTACCTGGCCGTGAGAAGCAGCATCGTGGAAGGGGGGATCCAAACTACCGAATAATACAAATAAGTAAAAAGATTAGTAGTAGAAGAGGAAATTGAAGAAGCAAGGCTAAACTAGCCTCGCTGGATCGCGAGCCCTGAAGCTCATAGCTCATTGAGAGAAGTCACTCTTAGCACACCGCACACTACAGGATGATCACTCAGGATAATCTTACAGCGACATCCAAGAATCAGGCCTTTGCTGACTTTGATAGGAAAGGAGAGACTACGCCCTCATTCAATTGTTGGCATGTGTCTACCCTGCTTTAAGGTTTTCGGCTATTACGGCCTTTCATCACATTTTGCCGTCATACACAATGAAAAATATAGATATTTTTGCAACCTGGAGTTGCTCATCTCTCCTGTATGTGGCTCGAATTTGGTAGCAATTGGAAAAGAAGGTCACACGGGCCCCTGAAAAGGGCCGTAAAAATTGGTGCATCAAACAAAAAATTTGGTTTGGCTTTCGCTGTGGGCTTTTCAGGTTTTAAGCCTTTTTTAAAGGGTCTACTCATGATAGAGGCGTCTACTAAATTTGATTTCAGTGCAGCAAGCTTCAATGGCTGAATTTTGAAAGTTCTGTACATTTTCACCAGGATGAACAATTTTTGCATATGGAAAAGCGCTCAAAATAGTGATTTATCTGGCCTAAGAACTACGATAAATAAGAACAGTAAAGGAACTCTGGGCCTTCGTACCACATGCCCAGGCCCTAATTACACCAACAAAGAATGCTGATGACCGCCTCTGCTAGATGCTGGCTGGACAAAATGGGGATTAGTGTTGAAATTTCAATATTTTCCATCAGTCATCCCGAGGCCAAGGAAGTAAAGATTTCCCCAAAAGCATGTTTTCACCTCTTAATTATTAAGAGACAGGGATGCAAACGCAAAGCATTTGCCACACTGCCCGAGAAGCTTGCATGTTTGAGATCTCATCTCCATGTTCACATCCGCTAAGGCCGTAACATCTGACTCTTCAATTTCATTCCCGCACAGTAATGAGCTCAGGTTTCTAAGCAGAACCAGGAATGCAGAATACACACCAATAGCACAATATTCTGTCGACATGCTCCCTATCTGAGTGGCATCAGAGATACTCTAGCCTAACAGAGAGTACAATATGTGCATATTGACCAGAGAGACTCAGTTTCATGAATGCAAATTCTCCATTGTAGCAATAGTACTTGAAAGCAGCTCATTTCAGCATGCTGTGAGTTGTAGTTCTACTGGAGGGCTTTTTCTGTATAGTCAGTTTACAGAAAACAACCGATGAAAACAAACTTTCTAATGTCATGTTTAAAATCTCCATAACATAGATTTCCTTGGCAAAATGTGCCATTAAACTATGAATTATTGGATTTCCAAATATTTATTAATACATCACACACACACTTTGTATATGTTAATACTGGTGCAGAAATAAAAATGAAGCTGTGGAGTGTAAAGTGCGCTAAGACAGTAGCATGAGAAAGTAATTGGGCCATCCTGAACCAATGGGATATTAACACGCCATTGGGCCTCTCTGACTTCCCACCTCCGCCTTCATAAATGAATCAGAACATCCCATAGCACCAGGTGATTTAAGGCTAATTAAAGCTTAGCCTTTCCATACCCCCACCTACTTGTACTGGGGATGTCAGACCATTTTATTTGGCCGCTTGCAAACAACCTTCAAGGCACGGACAATAGACTGATAACCAAGACGTCGCAGGAACGCACCCATCGCCCCCCCTTCTTCGGTTTATGCAAATAATCCCTAATAAAAGCACGCCAACCCAGGAGCCTCAGGTACAGGCGGCAGGGGAAGGTCACATTGTAGGGGGAAATTATTCTCTTCATAGCATGGTAATGAAAAGTCTTTTACAGAGCAGAGCCCGTCAAGTTCTTGTCTCCCGGCTCCTGTGCTGCACCGTTGACTCGAACGAGACCCGTCTTGATTTACTTTGTCCACAGTGGTGGCTGATGAAGTGAGGTGCTATAACCAATTGACTGCATGGGATGGGGGTCATGGTAAGGGTGTACTTTGAGGGTTTTGTAATAGAACTGGCCATATTAGTCTTATTTGTTTTGAAGCATGGATTACCCAAATGCTTCCGACATCTAAGGAGCTGTAGAGACCACACCGTTTTCAACTGACTGCGTGTAAAAACTGTTGGCAATATGTTTACATTACATTTGGACCAGAAAGGGGGAGTCTTTAAAAACAATAGCGATACATTTTCTGTCTAAATGCCAAAACCTGTAGTTCGTCCAAACATATGTAAATGTGTGAATAGTGAAAATAGTCCTTGGTTTTCAATGTTCTCTGTATACCAGGTTTCGAGGCTCGCGCCGCTGCGCAAGAATACTAAGTTACGCGGCATAAGACTGCATGCTGCATTTTAAAGTCATTTTTGCAGGTCTGTGTGAATGACAATGTTGTCATCTGAACATGGGTCTAAAAGTGGAGCAAATACTGTTTTCTGATGTTTTTAAATGTTTTTGTCATGTGTATGTGAAACTTTTCACAGACCCGTTTGCAGTCCGCTATTGAATATAACGGTTTTTAAGCTTGAAGACCCAAACATTTGAAAATGGTACTGGAATACTGGTACTGAAAAGGGTAGCCGGGAAGAGCATTACAGCTGTCAGCCTGATATTCTTTTCGTCCTTTACGTGCCGGACCAAAGATTAATTTCTGTCACGATGCCGAGTCAACCGATAGGCACAAACCCGCAAAGCGGAGAAGTTGGATCTTTTCTGCTAGTTTGCTGCTACTGGTAGCATTTTCCTGTGCCGCTAACTACCAGGTACCTTGTTTGGGTGGCAACGTAGGGCTTGACATAAAGCATTATAACGTCTTCCAATGAGTCTAGTTATCTCACACTTATTGATAACGTAACGAAAAAAAAGTTTCTGTGAGACATACGACATGAACAAACGCTCTCTCGGCTCCCCGCCCTACATGGCCCCGCACATGGAGAAGCAATGCGTTCAAAGTCATCACCCTCTACTGTCCTGGAATATATATTACAGAGTTTTCCATAATTTTTTTTGTCTGTGTGAATGGACATTTCTATTCTCTGTACACGAAAGCGCAAAGGTTTTATCTTGGTTGTTTATTTGACTATAGCATTTTTGGAACTTGAATAGTGAAAATGCAAAAATTGGAAAATGAGTTTCAAAGTGGGCATTTTTAAAAAGGACGACAGTAGCATTTCCATCTGAACGTTGAAAATAGACTGTAAAAACGGTCAAAACAGTAATGGCAGATCACACGCAATCCAGCGGAGGTTCATTACTTACCAAAGTCTTTTTTTCATGGATCACAAACGAAGACAAAGAATAGGAAGGTTTCCCATCGCCTTCTACTGGCCTGGCATGCATATTACAGTGTTTTTTGTCAGTTTTGCAAGTCTGTGTAAATGGTCGTTGTTCTGAAATGTTCCCCCGCCCCCTGAAAACGTGAAAAACATTTTCATCATTGTTGTTGCGTACATACTCTTCGACAAATCTCATTAAAAACATATCCAAAAGAAGTTTTCATTTGAAGGAACTGTGGGGGGAAAAAAAATGCAAAAATAAATAAGGAACTGTGATGATTTATATTGACACCCCAAGTTGGCACGCTAAGGCAGGCCTAATTAAGCTCAGCAAATGTAAATATTTTTGACATACCAATCTCCCAAAGTCCACTTCACAGCTCAGTGGAGGATCTCAATTTTTCTTGGATATTGTTTATTTACTACCCACAAGGTCAACTATAAACTCTATTTATTTATGTTTGATTAAAGTTTTGATAGACTCAATGCCCCATAATCGCAAGATTGCATTTATTTAAATGTAATTATACACTTTATCACCCATTTTTCTTTGCCGAAGCAGCTGGCAGCGCTCTGCGAAAAATTTTCTGACGCTGTTCCTGAGCGTGAAGACATAGTTAATGAAAGTAGTAATGAAAGTATGCCAAACACGTCTCCTACATCAGAGTAGCCATATGTTTTCCCTTCCCCATTAATCTCCATCGTGGATGTTGACTGCGCCCGTCCTGCCCACGTTGTCACTCCTAACTTCCCCTTGTAATTCCGTCCACTGACCAGCACACAGATGGGCTGTCAGCCCGGCCTAAGGCGGCCGACGGGGCCCCGACACACAAAGCCGCTTCGCTTGCCTGGCATGCGGTGACAAACAGCGGTGTCCTGGTCAATGACAAATTGCAGGTCTGAGACAACAGTCTGCAGTGGCACTCTCCTGAGGGACTTCTGGAGATCTCTCACAGGGTGACCCACTTTCACATTGCCTTCCGTTTCGCCCTTTCGACTATCCTTACAAAACAAACACTGCCTTCTGCAGCAGTCACAGAGCGCATTCCTTGTTTTGTGGTCCACATGGAAAACTCATGATAAAAGCCATGTAATTAATCCATTAACCCACCAACTGCCTTGTGGCCCCTAAGTCTTAATTCTTCATCATTTAAGGACAATTTAGATGACTGTATGCTTCTGATATCTGCAATTGACTGGCAGCCAGTCCAGGGTGTACCCCACCTCTTGCCCAAAGTCAGCTGTGATATACTTCAGCTAAACAGCAACCCTATTGAGGATAGCCGGAATGGAAAATTGATGGATGGATACTTTTCATTTTGTGGGTTTTAGAAGGCTTTTTCTTTCACAGTGCACAAAACAAGGCATGTTTGGATTTGTTTGGAGCCCTGACCCTCAGCCCCATAAAACACTTCTGGGCCCCTTCCTTCCAACATTTGACCACCTGAACAATCCAGTAGCAGCATCAAGAGATCCTTGTACTGTGGAGCACATGGATTCAAGGACAGTTTGGCACAAATTATACATTTATAGATACAATAATATTCTATATGGCAGGGGTTTTTTCAGCTGGTCTCACTCCAGGGACCAAAGTCATTAAGTCGGGACCCAATTACTCGTGATGGGCATGGCAGTTCTTTTGAGTGTACTGTATCATTTGAATCATCCATCCATTTTCTGAGCCGCTTCTCCTCACTAGGGTCGCGGGCGTGCTGGAGCCTATCCCAGCTGTCATCGGGCAGGAGGCGGGGTACACCCTGAACCGGTTGCCAGCCAATCGCAGGGCGCATACAAACAAACAACCAGTCGCACCTATGGGCAATTTAGAGTCTCCAATTAATGCATGTTTTTGGGATGTGGGAGGAAACCGGAGTGCCCGGAGAAAACCCACGCAGGCACGGGGAGAACATGCAAACTCCACACAGGCGGGGCCGGGGATTGAACCCGGGTCCTCAGAACTGTGAGGCTGACGCTTTAACCAGTCGCCCACCGTTCCGCCTCATTTGAATCAGTTCTTTAAAAAGATTCGTTCACCGAACCATTCAGTTGTTTTTCACAAAATCATTCAAGTGCTTCCGCATTCATTTAATGATCCATCCCTGAGGTTCACGTTCATTCAACACGTTCACCGAAGGACTATGCGTTTGTCACGTATTGTAAACTAGGAAAGGCGGAGAGATTTAAAAACGAAAAAAAAAAGCTTCTGCTAAATTATCACCTACCTATCTCTCGAACACCCGGCTTCAGTTGTGACTCGTGAACATGCATGCAGTGAGCTTAGCTCACTCACCTTACTGTTATTGTCATCTGATTAGTGGAAAGCGTCTTTGAGTGTCTATATAAGTTCAATTTATTATTATTGTTATTATTATTATGAAATAATGCTTTAATAATCACATTAGAGACAGAGGGACTATGTGTATGTATATACATTTATTATGAATTTACGTTTATTTTAAATGTGTGTGCATGTTTTCATGTGTTTGACTGACTCAACATTAGCCGTTAGCTTGAAGAAACAGCTGCTAGTGAAGGCTATCCCAGCGAGGACGTCAGGACTTGCGGTTAAAATCATTCATGAGTACGTTCACTGCGTAGTACGCAAACGAATCACTCATCGTACAAGTACATCGCTCCTCAGTCGATCACAAACGAAGAAATTCAACGAACGAATCCCTCGTCTAACGGATCACGAACGACAAGGTACACCAATTCACTGAAAGAATCACTCAGTTCACTTAAGTCCCTCCCCTGGAAAATATCACTCTTCAGTTCTTCAGTACAGGAGTACACCAGTTCAGTGAACGAAGCACTCACTGACTTAAGTCCCTCCCCATCATCACGGCACTGCCTGGCGCAGGCTGCTCATTGGTCATTCGCCGAAGTGAGTGACAACGCTGGCGAATCGCAACTCACATGGCAGTATGTTTAATGAAGCCCTGCCCCTGCCTGGATGCTGGCTGCTCATTGGTCATTCGCTGAAGTTTCAGAAGTGAGTGACAGAATGCTTCAGCAGTTCAGTTTCCGCTCCCAGCTGACTGGCTCGCCTCACAGCGGCGGGCGGCGGCCAGGCTTAAAGAACGAATCATTTCATAAACTGATTCAGTTCAGTTCTTTCACTAAAAAGATTCGTTCTTCTGAACGAAATGTTCGCGAGCGAAACAATGCTACCAATTACATGGAAGGCAAATATTGGTAAACATACGTACACATTTCTATGTGTGCAAAGTGCAATTGAGAGCCTATTAAAAAGACGATTAAGGTCAAATTAATAAATTCACAAAATAAATAAGGCCACTTGCGCAAAAACTCAGGAGAGACATGGCTAAATTGAAAGACTAAACTTGCCTTTTGCCCCCCAAACTGCGGATACAAGTGCATAAAATATCCTAACTACTCATTAAACCCATTACAGTTTTGTCTTTATACAATCATGATAACAGTAAAGACATGGTGTAGTTCCGACACTTATATTCATTCATAGCTCAGAAATAACACTATTTATTTTTGCTGTCTGCTATTGTGTAAATGGATAACTCTACAGTCGGTCCTTTATTCTTGCCCGGTTCCTCTCTTTGTGGCAGTCTGCTACTTCCTTCACAATCATTCCATATTTTGTGGTTCAATAAAAAAATAATACAGTCCAGTATATGTCTCAAAACCCGATATAGGGTCGCAGTTTTTAGTGTGCTGGCAGATGTGCGGTGCTCCATCACTTGGTGTGTGTGGAGAAGAGGGGCCAACTGTAATTATTTTTTAGTGATGGTCCACTTCAGTTGCATTTAGCCGTGTCGCTCGGTGTGCGGCGGGCTTAAAATGCCAGACTTGCGCATGTGTCCGTCACATGCCTTTCCAAATAAAATGGTTTTCCAGATTAAAGTCCAATATCTGATAAACATTAAGTCCCTCCGATTCAATGCTAATGGCACCTGTACATTTGGACAAAACAGAAAGAAACCTTCACCATTATACTGAAGTGTACTGGATTTACAGTGTAATGTCTTTTCAGTCTAAGCAGGCTAAAGAAGTGTAACATTACAAGCACTAGGAACGGCTTTCATGTTACAGCTTCAGGCGAGAAGCTAACGTAACAAGGTCTTTTCTTGCATAATTTCCTTGTCCAAATCCCAAAGTAAGAAGCTCCTTCCCGGTGGGAGCGCGACAGATTGAATTAGTCGAAAGTGTCCCCGCCCCTCCCCGCAACTCCCTGTGAGAGGTTAAATTTACAGTAGGCGAGCAAATAGTTCTCCGTAACAAAGGCGACGTGTCGGGAATGCTAGATGAGGTGGGAGGGGTGCGGCTGCCATCGCGTTTAAGCGGCGCACCTCTGCATTAAGTAGTTGAAGATGGCTGCAAGCAATGCAGGTGCAATAAGAGAGAGAGAGAGAGAGAGAGAGCTGTGCCACGCTGTTCATCACTGCAGCAGTACAGCAACTACATGTCCGCGCGGAGATACCTCGTGCCGGCCCCTCCAGTGGCTGTGCTGATTAAGCAAAAGCCCACCATCCTGATTACCTTGGCAAACATGTCATCCTTGAATTTCTTTCATTTGTCATCGATTATTCTGAGTGTGGTACTCCCTCGTCACCCGTGTGTCCCCGCTGTGTGGACCCCCCGATAATAAACACGCCACATAAAGGCCGCTCTGCCATATTGAAGAGTAAAAGAATAAAGAAGAGATGCCTCCTTTTGTCGCAGTTCCAAAGATATATGCCCTGCGTGATTCTTGGATACTAATCAAGGTCGCAAGTGTTCCTCCTGCCTTGGCCGCTTTAATGCTTATTGAAGGTACAGCGTGTCTCTAACCACAAATGAGATCAGTGAGATCAGACTAGTCTTTTTATTTATTTTTCTTTTCCACTTTCATACATTCTTTGGAAAGAAATACGCAGCCCTTCAGTTTGCACAATCACTCCCTCCTCTCTACAATCTAGAATGAGTTCCATTTAATTGGGCTCATACATTTGTTTGCAGATTCAAACACAAAAATGTCTGGTGGTGTAGAGATAGTGATTTCAAGCTGCATTGCGTTGTAATGCAATTGTTCTATTGATAATTTGACTGTCAATGTTTTTATTGATAACACAGCGCGACATTGAAGCGTCCTCGGACTCTTCCTTCGTTTTGCTCAGTTTTGCAGTGCGCGCGCATCCTCCAAATGACCTTCAGTGGAGCAGAAACAACTGGCTCCCTTTTATACGTCATCAGGGCACTTAAGTTAAACAACAGCGTGTAAACCATATTGTTTTCGAGAGACACTTTGGTGGGTCACAAAACGACAAATGGCTTTCCCCTTTTTATCCTCGAGTGAAAGGGAGTCACTGTCTGATGAAAAAATAAAATAAACAATGCAAACAAGTTTCACGTCATGTTTTTAACAAGTACAGGGGGTCCTCTGTTTCAAGTTCCAATTATACGTCAGCAATGTAACCAGAATTTGTACGTAAATCTGTACGCACCATAGTCTGTCACTAACCTATGATAACGTAGAAGTCATAATTACAGTAATTATTTTTATGGGAAAACACTTCTAGACTAGAAATGAAAGCCAGTGCGTATATAACCAAGTGTGCCATCTTGTCCCGCATCACTCCGTATTCCTACGCACACTAGTTCATTGTGCACTGTTTGTAACCTCAAAACGTCATAGATCGCTACTGTTATAAAACGAGGGCCCCGTGTCCTGTATATTCTAAATGTTGTCAGAGCTTTTTGTACCTGTTTCTTCAAAGTTTTATTCATCTTGAGAATTGCATGCTGGCTGGATCAAATGGTACACGAACCACATGCTGCAGATTTCCCACCTCTCTCATGTACGGAGATGACAAATTAGCCTGTTAAATGACCAAAAAGTAGTTCATTGTATGCTGTGCGTAACTTCAAAATGTCAGAGTAAAAAATCATATGAAAAACTCATACGAGGCCATATAAAAGAATCAAATGGAAAAACTAAGTGCAGCGAGTGTGCCTTGTCATGTAACGACGTATTTTTAAGACGCTGCAGCAAACTCGTTAATTTCACCTCGTTCGTAACATCGAAATGTAACACAAAAGAAGGCCCTGAATACAAAAGAATCAAATGGAAAAATCGAAGTTAGAGTGGGTGTAATTTCATTAGCTACCGGGACTACCCTTCGAAACACATACATACTTTCGCCTCAGACCACATCTCCCCAACTTTGCATTTAAGACTAAAGCTTATCGCCGTTATTCTTTTCAATAATAAAACAACTGCAACAATAAACCGACTGCCAACAACATTTGTGATTACTAGTGACCGTAAAAGTGAATCTTTCGCTGAAGTGTGATCAAACCCGAGCCATTAAACGATGACTTGTGGTGATTCCAATGTAAAGTTTCAATGCACTGCTTTGATGACATTGCGAGCTGTCGTTTCCAACTGAGAGGAACATAAGCAGCTCATGAATATCCATTCATCATCGGAAGCATGGCACACAGGTCCGCTAAAACATATTAAAACATTAAACGTATGCATACAGCATCCAGTGACGGCTGTGAAAACATGGATTTATGTTTCCTGCGCTAAATCTGTCATTTTGCCGTGCGTTTTTATGAAATACTTTGCCTGGAAAACTGTTTTTTTATGATGAAAATGTGACAGTTGTCGTGAGACGGCCATGATTAATCACTGCGCGCGTTGTGAATAACGGTGTTTTTGGTAAAGCCACTCGTCCTTTAAGTTGATTAAATGTGCTTTTAGCCATGTATGAAAATGGGATGCGGTGTAAATGGATCGTGCTGTTTCAGATGCTCAAACCTTGTAAACTTTGTTTGCTCACAACACCACCTCACCCGATACCCGCCGCTTGATATTTAGATGCAGCTGGATTAATTTTGACATTTCATTTCACTAATTTAGACCTTTCGCCCAATTGATTGTATCGCCTTTCTCTCACCATCTCCTCACGGCTACTTTTTTTTTCTCCTCCTCTTTACAGTGCGATGCGCGTATTGCTATCCAAACTGCCCAGGCCCTGGATCGTGGATGAGAAAAAGGATGACGGCTACACCGCGTTGCACTTAGCGGCCCTCAACAACCACGTGGAGGTGGCGGAGCTGTTAGTTCATCAGGTAACGACAAGCAAGCGAGCGAACGGGCCCCTCGCTCATTTAAATGCCTGGCGACAGATGCGGCCACTGTGCTCCCTGCAGCCAGCCGAGCTGTACTAGGCCGCTTGAAGCTGCTGCAATTTTTTTTTATTGAATCCATACAGTTGCGGGCTTCCGGGGGTGTTCTTTAAGGCAGTGTACCCTCCTCCTCCTCCTCCTCCGCATGCAATCATAGTTACGGTCTCCTTCTCCCGTCTTTTAATTCCCCCAAGACTTACAAGAGTTTGCCGCAAAAGTCACCTGACTACGCAGCAACTGGGTTATTTAGGATAAGGTGCAGGGCAGAAATATAGCTGCAATGTTCCCCAAATGCCTTGGTAAACCTTACCCCCTCCCCATAATTCTCTGCAACGGGCTGTTTCGCAGCGATGCTTCAGCCTTCTGTTTAGCGCTCGTGCGTTGTGCACTGCAGATTCTCCCCGCCGGCCACCCAGCCAGTCTTATTTCTTGCAGAATTAATGAGCTAACCTATAGCAATGATTAGCTTCCTTGCACATCTTCTCAGCTGAGGAGTTTGCAATTTTGGCAGTAATAATCACACGTTGTGTTGTTGTTGGATACTTTTTTCATTTTGATTTGAGTTTTTTAACACAGCCCGCTTGCCCTTCTCATGACAGACAAGGTTAAAGAAACAGAAGGTTCTGTTATGGTACATGAATCCCGAATGTTTAGTCCATTTTTCATCATTCAGACAATTATTTTTTGCATCTTACAGAGCAACCTTCAAACACTGTATGGAAAATATGCCTCTGTAGTCAAGCAAAGTACTTGGGAGGCTGAAAAGCCATCTTGCATTACATCACACAAATCTCATAAGATTTCAAACGAATAAGGCTGCCCGTGCAAGTATAATGATAACAATAGAACCTGAAATTCACTGGCGTCCTGCTCTTTGAGTGTTATGTGAGAGAAATACATTCATCCATTCATCTACTGCATACTATAGACAATCGCTATAGATTCTATAGCGATTTTCCGCATTAGATTTGCAGGTGAGGTGGAACCTTTCCTATATGACTTCAAGGTGAGAGGCGGGTATAGCCTGGACTTATCGCCAGCCAATGGCTGGGTACGCAGAATAGAGGCTGATACGGCAGTGGATTTTGATTCCCACTCCCAGAGAAGTAATCCATTCCCTCCCAATCCCGAGTAAGTGTTTAAAAAAAAAAAACCCACACACACACACACAAAACACACTAGCATGTCGTCTTCTGAATGGCTTAAAGAACAAAACAAAATGAAGGTTTAGGAGTGGCCTACTTAAAGTTTGGACTTGAATCTGATTGAAATGCTGTGGCATGACCTTAAAAAAGCAGATCATGCTCGAAAACCCTCCCTGTAGCTGAATTAAAACACTTCTGAAAGGAAGAGTGGGCAAAAATATCTCCACAGAGATGTGAAAGACTTGACAGTTACAGAAAACGCTTGATTTCAGTTGTTGCCCAACCAGTCATTAATTTTAGGGGGCCATTACTTTTTCCACACAGGGCCAGGTATTTTTTTTGTCTTAATAAATAAGATCACCATTTAAAAACGGCATAACTTGGGTTATCTTTGTCTGAAATGTACATTTGTTTGATGATCTTAAATATTACAGTGGGGAAACTATGCACACACACACAAAAAGAATTTGAGTAAGGGGACTGCTTTTTCACAGCACAGTATCTGCCGTACGCTAATGTAAATGTATTCGTCCATTTGCTCAATTTCATGTGTCTTTCCTTAGTATTGTTCTCGTCTGGTTCCCAGGGCAACGCCAGCTTGGACATCCAGAACGTCAACCAGCAGACAGCCTTACACCTGGCCGTTGAGCGTCAGCACACTCAGATTGTCAGAGTAAGGCTGCACTTGTTCTTCCTCATCATGCATTATTACGTCAAACACAGTAAGTCACTACAGTCATGCTGTGTTTGGACAAGTCTGTCTTTTTGTATTGAGTTTACAACGCTGCCATCTTGTGGACTCAATAAAAAAAAGGAGCATTTTTAAGTGCAGCCCTCACAATATTGAAACTCAACGGTGCCAGCAGCGACTTGTAAACCCGCTTTATGGCATTTATGATGTGCTGTAAAAAAAAAAAAAGATGGCCACTGTAAGAGTTTCTTTTTGTTCCTTGCCGCGTTTACGCGCCAGCTGCTAGTGCGAGCAGAGGCCAAGCTGGACGTGCAGGACAAGGACGGGGACACGCCGCTCCACGAGGCACTGCGACACCACACGTTGTCCCAGTTGCGGCAACTCCAGGATATGCAGGACGTCAGCAAAGTGGAGCCCTGGGAGCCCTCCAAGAACACGGTATACATTCACTTGTTTCATGACAGGCGCAGCATCTTCATAAACTAAGATATCTTGGAATTTCGTTTTTTTTCTTTCGTAGTCAATACAAATAGTGAAACTTGATTCATGACTCACAAAGTGAAATATTTGGAGAGTATATCTATTGTTTTGATTATTAGAATTTACTTCTAAACCAAAAAAAAGAACCACAAATAATTATATAGATATTGGTTAGAAATAGACCTAAAAAAGAAAATTCCATGTGTTTAATGATTCCGTATAATTGGAGTTTTACTTTTTCAATTGAACTACTGAAATAAATGAACTATTCTACAATATTCCAATTTATTGAACAGCACCTTTAAGTGTTTTTATTAGTGTTGAAGCTTTTTAAAGGCCAATTTACTGCAATGTGATTTAAGTAAGCTGTAATAACACCTAGTTACAGGTTTAGGTCCATCTACAAAATCTTGTGATAACTGTGCTAAAAATTTAGAATGATACCTTTTTTTTTTAATCATTATTTTACCAACACAGTCTTATGCCCACAATATCGTACAGTTAGTCAGTGAATCTTGAGCTAAGCAAGCATCTAGACGATTAACGGCACAAATGTTGCTTTGTGGTTTTATTTATTCATTCAATCATGAAAATATACTAGTTTCTAATCTTAACATAATATAATAAATAATTATCTATTGTTATTTTTACGATAAAGATTACATTTACATTTGTATGACTAAATAACACCGGTAGTAATTGTAAATCAACAATATACAAAATCATATATATTTTTACATCCATTACAACGCACATTACTACACAACACTTATTTCCAGCACTGTCTTTATTTCTTTCTTCATAATTTTTTTTAATCTATTGATCTTTTTTATCTATCTTTAAAGCACCACTAGTTTTCGACTACAAGTCTTAATAGAAGAAGCGACATTCGGCTTTTCCCTATCAGGGGTCGCCACAGCGAGTAACTCGTGTGATAAGTTTGGCACAGTTTTTACGCCGGATTCTCTTCCTGACGCAACCCACCCATTTCTATTCGAGCTCGGGACCAGCGAGGAATCGGTGCACTGACTGGGAATCGAACCCGCACTGTCCTTCTTTATTATGTGGCTTAAAAGGATAAGTAGTTTTATTTTATTTTACTTTAATTTAGGGTTATTATACAGTAATTGATAAGTCAATGACATTTGTAAATGTTACAATTTAAAACATTGCCTGTACAATTACTAAACGTTTTATGATTGCCACAGATTGAATGTGGAACCAATGAGCTTTACCTTATTTCGTATATGGAAGTTCTTGTCCGACGGGTGTACTTAATGTTTTGTCATTACAAAAGCTGGACCATTTTCTGAACTTTCAACCATGTTTAGCAAGTTGCCAATAACTATGGTCTCGTCTCCTTAAATCTCACCACCAATTAGAGTGAATAGACACGTCTACTCGTGCAATTATGATTCGTACTGCCTGTATTTAGAGTTGTCTTGTCAGCATTCTGCCACGGTCCTTTTCACGCCCGTATGAAGATCGGTATGGGACGCCGTGGCCGTCGTGTGCAAAATGACGACACTTCCCATTTGGAGAGCGAGCTCAGAGCTGAGAGCTCCCCCATGTCTTGCACCACTGCTTGCACACTACTTAGCCCATCACTCAAGACTGTAGCCTGACACTTGTAAGGAGGCAGCCAAGCGGCTCGCACAGTAGCTTGAACAAGTTTATCCCAGAGAGAGAGAGAGGCCACCGTGTCCCTCTCGGGCCCGATTGACACATTGTTTCCCCCTACATGGATGGCTTGAAGACCTACAGTACCTACGGGAATGCAACATGGCCGCCGTGTCCAGTCTGTCCAATCTGTGGAGTAGACACATACTGAAAGTCTGGCCATATTTGACCATTTCCCACCCTTGTGATCAAAGTGATCAAAGGTCAGATTGTCGGATGGGTCTGTAAGATTATCTGTTGTATGGGGTGGGTTGAATGATTCATCTTAATCCCCCCCGGCCTCCCGATCAGGAGGCAAAGGCCTGATATTCGGATGTCTCTGAAATGTTATCCTGAGTGATTATGCTGTGGTGTAAGATATTTTTAAGTGTTTTTTTTCCTCCCCTGATCTAGAGGCAAAGTCGAGATTTTCTGATGTCTCGAAAAGATTATCCTGAGAGATTTTTCTTGCCCAATCTGCTCCAAAAATGGTCGGGGTCGATACTGGTGAATGTTAAACATGTTTAATATTTACTCAAATCCTTGTGTGGTCAACACAGAGTTGACCAAATGGACTCCGCAATTGTGACATGAAACAGAACGATGATTGACTTACCGTTGTGGAAGCGACCCGAAGCTCACGCTGTTGCCGGGCATGAATAGAGAGCAACTGGTTTTGTTGTCTGTTCGTCTAGTTTGTCTCCCAAGTCGTTCACCACAATAAAAATGACAAGGAGAAGAGTTTGCCACTGCACTGCAGTTACCAGACAAGTGAACAGTTTGCTTTTTCTTCATCTTCTACTCTTATTTTCTTCTTTGTATTTTTTGGCTGACAGTCTAGCTGCCCAGTGACACCATGCTTACCGCTCATACGTCAGTATTTGTCACAGTGTGCCATTTCTCCTGTCAAATGTGTCACAGTGTGACATTTCTTCTGTCACGTGATCAAGCTGTCAGCCAACCATGTGCTACTAGTCAGAGTCAGTGACACCTCCCTATGTAAGGCCTGGATGATGACGCAATCGTGTCGCACGATCTTGCATGCAAGACGTGGGAACGCTACCCCGTGAATCCTCTTCGCTTCCCGTCCACGACCGGTAGTTCTCAAGTTTGCCTGTTCCTGCTGGCTTGTTGACCAGCCTGTTGACTTCCGCCCACGACCAGGAATGCTGCCAGCTCAAGGTTGCCTGTTACCGTGGCTGTTGGACCAACCTTCTGTTACGACCTTGAGCCCTGTTACGTCTGTTTCTCAGTTGACCTGTCACAGTTTAGCTCAGATTGATTATTATCTTTTTCAACTTTCCGGGTGTGCTGCATTTGCGTCCTAAAACGACACACCGGGTGCCGGTGACAGCCTTGGTACTACGGAAGACATCAATATGTCTGTCTTGAGTGCACCACACACAATGACAGCACACACATGGCAATTTTTTTCCCCCTCATGTCTAGGGTCTCCCATGTGTACGCCGCTTTACTTCTTCTTTCTCCCACATCACGGATCCTGCTCCTTCCCTGTGCCCTTGGGCCTGATTGAGGTGTGTTGCACCAGGGTCGCTCTCACGTGGGGCTCCCATCCTCAAGATGAGAACTGAATTAGCTACATTGTCTACATGCTGACGACTGTCACACTCTGACTGAGGAGGGGGATGTTGCGATAATGACATTTTAGATGGGGTCACGCTACGAGAGCGGCTTCTTAAAACACGTCTCTGATTGGATAATTGCTTGTGATCTGATGGCACTCTGACATGGATCATCTGATTCTGTCTGCAATGGCTCACCGCCCATTTGTTTGTGTGGTGCCTCTGCAGTTAATCATGGGCTTAGGCACCCAGGGGGCAGAGAAGAAGAGTGCAGCATCCATCGCCTGCTTCCTGGCCGCCAATGGAGCTGACCTGACCATTCGCAACAAAAAGGGCCAGTCGCCTCTGGACCTGTGTCCTGACCCCAGCCTCTGCAAGGCACTAGCCAAATGCCACAAAGAGAAGAGCAGGTAAACGGCCGCAGTTTGACTCCGCTCGACGCTGTAGTAATCGGTCTCATTCAACAGTATGCAAGACTTTTCATTCTTGTTGAATTCAAGAAAAGTGAGGATTATTGTCAATAATACATTTTGACTACAGTATTGACATGAAATTGAATTACACTTCAGGGATGAACATACTACGATATGATGTGGAACAATAATGTTTTTAAAAGGCATTAGTGCAATTAATAATATTATATAATAATATAATTGATTGCTATTTATTCATCTTTTTTACAAAGATACAATTGTGCATTTAAATTATTTATTTCTTTATTTTTTTTAAAGCAAATGAAGGTACAGTTGTAAGTTAACTCCAGTTGTGCAAAAATATTTAGTACTAATTACTATATTCAACATTTTACAACAAAGGTACAATTGTAAAAATATGGCATTAGTTTTTATTAATAACTAATCATTTATTAATGTTACAATTGTAATTTAAATTCAGTAATATATAACATATGTATACATAATCCTTTTTACAAAGATACTTTTTATTTATTTATTAATAACTCAAACAAATACAGTAATGAAGGTACAATTGAAGTTTAAATTAACTACTATTATACAACAGTAGAATGTGAGAAAATGCAATAAATGATTCCTTTGCTCATCCATGTCTCAACTCTATAAAGTGTTTACATATGCTGTTGGTTGATTGTCAGAAAACACTGTTTGGAAATAATGTGTAATAACGATTTAAGAACTCATTTGTTTTGGTGATTGAGTTGCAAGCTTCCCATCTCATTAAAGGAAAATGAGCAAGGGAGCTGCCACAGACATTTATCCACAGAAAGTACTACTTACAATCCAAAATGTGACAACTAGAAAAGTAAATGACCAGCATACCGCCACTTTAATAGTTGAATGTGTTCGCTCTAGTCGCTCATTTCTTGATCTTGTTCACTCTGTGATTCCACAGCGGCCAAGTGGGCACGCGCAGCCCGTCTCTGAACAGCAACATGGAGTCCTTGGAGGAGTGCATGGTGTGCTCGGATATGAAGAGAGACACTCTCTTCGGTCCGTGCGGACACATTGCCACGTGCTCCCTCTGCTCGCCGCGTGTCAAGAAGTGTCTCATCTGCAAAGATCAGGTCCAGTCACGTACGAAGGTATCGCAAACATAAACATAGCTCCATATTTTCTTTATCTTTCACTTCCTATCGGCACAAAGAAGACCATCTGTCCCTTTACTTGTGGCCCTCTTGTGTATATCGCTATTAGGAAACCATCTGACATGTGCCACAAGAGTACTCCTCAGCGGAACTGTGATAAAACAGTCCCAAAACATACCCAGAAATGCACATTATGTCTAGTGGTTTCCGTCTATTTAGGGAGATGTATGTATTTAATGGCATATGGCGACAATTGGAATAGGAGCCACTATTTGAAGACATGCGGTAATAATAAACATCTGATCTTTGTGTCATATTACGACCTGGGTTTTTTTCTTGATCGGGGCATTTATTTGACTGGAGACATTTATTTATTATTTCTTGTTCACATGCCACCTGGCAACTAATTGAGACGCAGTGTCTATTCAAATAAGAGCCACAGTAGTCTGATCTTTGCTTCCTATAATACTACTGTGTTTTTTTTTCCTGATGGAGGGCAGAAAGTGAGGCGTCTATTTGTTCCAGTGGCACCCGGCCACAAATCGAGACCGCGTCAATTCAAGGAGAGGCCACTATTTGAGGAAATACAGGAAAAAGAACCATTACTCTGATCTCTGTGTCTTACCTATTTTTTTCCTGATGGGGGGAAAAAGTGAGGCATCTGTTACATTATTATTATTATTGCAATTATTATTGCAGCATCTATTCAAGAAGGGACCATTATTTAAGGAAATATGGTAATGATTAACGTGAGTCTTGCATCATATTCCTTTGTGTATTTGTTCAAGTGGCATCCATTCCCCGTTTGTGTGTCACCTCCAGATCGAGGAGTGCGTGGTGTGCTCTGACAAAAAGGCGGCTGTTTTGTTCCAGCCCTGCGGGCACATGTGCGCTTGTGAGAGTAAGTTACGCATGTCAAAATGTTGCCGCTGTAGACATTTATGGAGGATCAGCGATGCACAGAGATGTGAACTATGTTTTACTGTATATCCGTCCAGACTGTGCCAGCCTCATGAAGAAGTGCGTACAGTGTCGGGCTGTGGTGGAGCGCCGTACCCCCTTTGTGCTTTGTTGTGGGGGGAAAGGTATGGAGGATGATGATGATGCCGCAGATGATGATGATGATGTGGATGATGATGATGATGATGATGACATTAGTGAGTGAATCTTCCATACGTTCCCTTTTAATTCCTTTGTTTCTTTCTTGACTTCCTTTTTCCCTCCTTCAGCTGCTGCCTCGTCTTAAGCATGTCCTCTCTCATATGTTTGCATCATTTATGTTTACATCAATTTTGACTCATCAATGCTTATAATTAGCTTCATTAATCTACTGTTAATGAATATACTTCTGCCTAATGGGGAAATTAATTTAGATTCTCTAGAACTAGCCCTGTATTTACCATAACATAAGCTGTCGTGAACGTGAGTACTATTGGCTCTAAAGCCTCCCTGGCAGTAAATATCATGTGTATGAGGTCTGTTTTAACAAAGCGTGTAAATAATTTTGTCGGGTTGCATTTACACTCCCATCTTTTTCTTGTCTGTTAGCGACATAGCCTTTTATTATTTTTATGGTCCACACAACTCCGGTTCAGTTTTACATCTCACATATTCTACTTTGTGTTGAGTTAAAAGGGAAACTGTTGCAAGTTCACTGATTTAAAATAAATATATATATATATATATATATATATATATATATATATATATATATATATATAATGGTTTCATTGTTTCTCGGGGTGGGGGAGGGTGGAAGCAGGCATACACCCACGCAAGGGGGCAGCAATGACCATTTGATCCCCTCCTCTCATCCCGGCAACACCGGCCGGCTCTTAATAAGTAGGTGCATGAGTTGCTAGCAAGTCAATCATATCAGAATCAGAATCAGAATCATCTTTATTTTGCCAAGTATGTCCAAAAAAACACACAAGGAATTTGTCTCCGGTAGTTGGAGCTGCTCTAGTACGACAACAGAGAATACTTTTGAGACATAAAAACATTGAGACTTACTTTTAAAAGGTTCTGTTTTCCCCCTCTTATTTCCTGCTGGCTTCTTCTTCAAATCTTTCTGAACCTCCCTTTAGAGGCTTGTAGTGAGTAGTTCCGCTGGTCCTAGGGGCCAGCTCCTAGCTATAGCTGCTGTAACAATGTGACTGGTTATTCCCAGCAGGGAGCTCTAACTCTTTGGCAGGGGGATCGCAGGATCTTCTCCAGCCCAACAATCTGGCACTAAGTTGGTGTAAGTATGCCTCCACAGTCCCCTCTCCCTTATCAGAGCTCTGACCACACTGCTGCCCTGGCCTCCCTTATCCCCCCCCCACCCCCCCCCTTTCTTTCATCTTACCAACACACACACACTGTAACTGGGTAGATAGATGCTGATACATATACACTAATTAGACACTTGCACAAAAAAATGAACTGCAATGCAAGAGCTGTGTGAAAAATGTTTATTATTGCTTGTAGTTTTCATTCCACTGCATCATAATGAGCTGCGACGGCACAAATTATAATAAGGGGGAAAAAGGTATCTCTTTTAGGTGTGGCGCAAATTTTTTTTTTGAAGTGAGCGATACACCTGATGCTTATTTGGGGAGACCACTATTTGAGTATATATGCCATATCTACACATATTTTGTCACTAAACCATTTCATCCCTAATGTACACACACTGCAAACGACAACCACATTAGTAAACATATTGTTGAATGAATACCAATAACACTGAGCATTATTACCTTTAATGCAGCTCGTGTATTGGATTTCATGACCTCACCAGTGAGACTAGATGTGTAACTCTTAATTATCTCCTTACTGAGAGCACAGATGAGCCGTTATGGCAGCGCTCCTCTCGTGGTTTTCCAGTTGCTGTGGACTTAAACATGCCAAATGTATTTGCCCGTGCTAGGTGATATCTCTTAAGCAGCAACACGAGGCTAAAGGTTTGCGCTGCCAAATGTACTCCTTATGCTTGGAATATAATGATGCTCGCAGAGCAAATCGTAAAAGAAAGGGAAGGAGCCTCTGGTGTTTACTCTTAACGTCTCTGTGTGTGGTTGTGATGTGTGTCCAAACAGCTAGCGGCAACATCCCCGCCCTGCAGCGGGACAAGGACAACACCAACGTCAATGCTGATGTTCAGAAGCTCCAGCAGCAGCTCCAGGACATCAAGGAGCAGGTGAGCCCGTGGTCAGGCTCGCGATGAAACAATATGAACATTTCATATCACAATTAGCATGACCAAAATATTACGATTATCATATGCGACTTTTGGCTTGTTCTATAAGGGGTCGCCTCAGCAAGTCACTCGTATAATTTGTTTGCCACAGTTTTTACGCTGAATGCACTCCCTGGTGCAAACAACCTGTTTTATTTTCAATACAAATATATCATATCAACCATAATGTACTTTTGTGTACATATTGTTTTCAAAATAAAGTCTGTTCCTTTCTTAGTTTTTAACGTATGTTTAGCATCCTCGAAAAGGATTGCCCGCAAAATACAGTCAGCTACATAAATATTAGGACATCGACACGATTCTCATCTTTTTGTCTCCAAACACCACCGCAATGGATTTGAAATTAAACAAACAAGATGTTTAACTGCAGTCTTTCAGCTTGAATTTGAGTTTTTTTTTTTTTTTTACATCGGGTGAACAGTGTAGGAATTACAACAGTTTATAATTACTGTATGCATCCCACTTTTTAATGGACCAGAAATCAAACCTTTGCTTTTTAATACTTACTTGCAAATCCTCTGTCCAACTTCATTGGAACCGGGTTTTCTATTTCATAGCCACAAATTAGTATTTTGTATGCACTTAATACCTATTTCGTGGCCACAAATTAGCATTTTGCGTGCACGTTAAATCCATATTATGGCCACAATTTATAGCATTTTCCCATGTCGTGTCTGGGGATCCATAGTTAGCCTAGCAGTCGTCGCTCGCACCCTCTCTGTCACTCACTCGCTTGTCCTTAAAGAGGCGGCCCACAGCAAAGCACACTACATGGTATTAACGATAATACAAAATGTAAAAAAAACAATTTTCATCGTAGTTTATCGGTAAACTCACAAAATGCGTCGGCCCAAGTGCAGATGGAACAATTGGTCACCAGTCCTTGCTTCCTTCACTAACATGCTTTCTGTTCCGTCCGCAGACCATGTGCCCTGTGTGCTTGGACAGGCTGAAGAACATGATCTTCATGTGCGGCCATGGCACTTGTCAGCTGTGTGGCGACCGCATGAGCGAGTGCCCCATCTGCCGCAAGGCCATCGAGCGCCGCATCCTCCTCTATTAAACTCTTAAACGCCAGACTTTTTGCCCTCACGCCCACGAACGCACCACCAGCCACCAAAGCGCATCATATACTTGTCTTGACACAACATGGAGAAAATATTGAATGGACCTCCACTTTATCCTGCCGCTGGAACTTCTCTCAAACTTGAAGGGCATGTCTCTTGAATCTCACCCAGGGAGTGACTGACTATGATGAAATACAAGTACAGGAGGTTGGATCGCTCTCTTATTTGGTGTCAAGTGTCGCAGTCCCCCCCCCCCCAAAAGCCAAGTTTTATCTCCACTATTCCTCGTTATGCAAGTGTGGGTAGCGTCCTGTGTGGATTTGAAGTCCTTTTCTTCGTAACAGTATGACAACTTTCACGGTTCTGAGAGTATTTTTTAGGAGGCAGAGGAAGAGAGACCGGCTGGTTCCAAAACGGCAACTTCAGCAGGTCCGCCTTGATTTCTGTGAGGAGACAGGTAGAACACCACCTTGTTAACTAGAGATCCAAAACATTCAGTCATATACACGATTGTGCAATGAGCGTTGTTGACGTACAATTTGCTTCCAAAAATCTGCTCGTCCGAGGGGGGGTTAAGGTGCTCTTTGTCTTGTATTACTTTAATTTAAGTGTATCTCCGCTCAAAAAGTCAGCATTTATTGAAATAGAGTAAAATCTATTAGAATTTTTAGGTGGGACTGTAGATAAATTATTTTGTATTGCTGCCCAAAAGGAAAAAATAGGATTTCTAGGTGTCATTGCCTTTCTAATATGTAGCCTCAAAAAAACCTGCTTTCATAGTCATACTTTTTTTTGTGTGTGTCATACATACAGGCACCTTTATTTGTGTTCTTTGTTGTAAGTTTGTTGTAAAGTTAATTGTCAAACGTTTCAAGTATCTTCTCATCAGTGTTTTAATTTGTAGTTGGGGAACCAATGGTTTTTAAGGCGGAATTTGCCTTCAATGACAAGGCTGCAAACACACTAACAACCATCCTTTATTTTCAAGACTGCAACTTTTTATTATAATTCCATGTTTTTTCAACGATGACGCCAAACTATGGCAGTGTTGTCTTGCTTTGTTGTTTCAAAAAAGCCAATTTTCTGCTTAATTCGTTCCTGTCGGAAATGTATTGGTCGTATCTCCTTTGGCATGAACGTTTCACATACGCATTACGACGTGTATCATGGAATTCTCTTTCAGTCTGTTTCGCAAACAAGTGCTTTTAAAACAAACCACATAGATTAAATAAAAGTCGCCAATGAACAGTGAGGACAGTTTTCTTTTTCCTTCTTGTTAGGCAGGTTTTGTGAACAACATTTTTCTTGATTTGTTATTTCAAGTCGAGCTCAGATGTGTGTGTGTGGGGGGGGGGTGAGCATGTTGTTGCTTTTCCCCCGCTGTGTGGCGTCTGCCTGACAGAGGAGCCAGCGGGCGTGGATGGGGAGGTAATTAAAAATGCTAACACCTTAATGACTCAACACCAGAGTGTGATGGGTCAGCTATGCTATTGAGGGAGAGATGAGAAGAGCCTAACATCTTGTTAAAAAAAAAAAAAAGACGAAATCGTGATTACAGGCTCCAGGGCATATACAGTAATCCATATGGAGTGCCTAATAATTTCATTAGACGAGCACAACTGTAAGCTTTATGCCACAACTGTGCTGAAGGAACATAATTTTTATTTACCAAAATCGTTTTGTTTTTTTCTCTTAGTAGTTAATACTAAAGTATGAAAAGTCTCTTCAACCAAAATTATAATTTTAATGTTAAAATATCATTATTGTTAGCCATTTTAAAATGTTACGTTTTACAAAAAAAGGTAAAGCACTGTAATTTTTTTATTAAGATGTAAACAGTGATTTAGTACAGTCCTCTGTGAATATAGTTTCGAATTCCTCATTCCTGTTCAAAATGGTAAATGTCAAGAGCTCACTAAATTAGTCTGCATTAAAGAGCTTCGCGATGCTGGATTTTTATTATTATTTTTTTTTTTTAATCTGAAAACATTGAACAGTGATTTATACAATAAATACACCTGATGTAATGGTTGATGGCACAGCTGCCCTAGATTAACAGCATTGGTAATTATCAAAATGTGTGTTTTGGGTTTTTTTCCCCTGTTTGTAGCTAATACGCCAGTATGAAGCTCTGAAAATTATATTTTTAATGTTAAAATATCATTGTTAGCAATGAATTTTCAAAAACTAGTTAAGTACATGGTAATGTCTTGACTAAAATTAAATTTGTAACATGATAGTTATTTACTTTTAGTTAGAATTTTATGCTTGATTGATTTGACTCGTCAAAATTTGGTTATAAAAAGGTGGCTTCATTGTGAAGTCCCTCTTTCATGTTCAAAATATGGCAAGAGCAAACACTTCTCGTTTTGGGTGGTCTACCACAGTTGAGTGCCGACTATCTCCAAAAGCCTCCAGCTTTTCAACTTGGTCTTTAGTTTTTAAAAACAGTGACTACAGTTATTTACAAAATGCAGTTCTCTTGTCTTTACTACTAAAAACACTCACCTTAGTTTAGTTGTGGTGTAATTGAAGGACATTTTGGTTCGTCGAGTTACTTGTTTTACTTGTTCAGTGACACAACACCTCAATTGAACTGTTGTCATTTGGGGATGCTGCCGGATTTAACTGTGTGTTATCTGCATAGCTGTGATAGTCAACATTAAAGTTCTGAAGACATTTTCCCAAAGGTAGCATAGGCTATACAGGCTAAACAGAAGGGGTCCAAGAATTGACCCTTGAGGGACCCCATCCTCTATGTCATTGCCATTCGATCAGACTCAAAGCTTGCAATGGTCACAAAATAACTCCTTTCCTCTGGGACCTGAACCATTGAGTCATACCCAAAAGAACATAATCTTTCATAAAAAATGACTTCTTAAGAAGGTGACGATATATAATTTCCAACAGAGCATTTCTTGGGGGGGGGGGAAAAGCCACAAAAAAAGTCCCAATAGCCACATAAAAATGTTAATAAAAGATGCAGATAAAAAAGAAATGTAATTAAAACACCCTAATAAAAGCACCTTTGTCTAATGGACTCACAATGCTGAATTAAAGAGTAACCAATATCCTGTATTACTGAACTAACCTAATCTAATACTTGGGACAGAATTGTTAACAGCACTACGTTGTGGACATAATTAGTCTTTTTAAAGGCCGAATTTTTAATAGAACTCAAATTCATTTTAAACTGTAAAAATAATATGTGACTAAATCATTGATAGCAAAATAGCATCAGAAAGCTTTGACAGTCCATCACTCTCACTGAGTGGGGGGGGGAGGGCAGTCTCAACCTGCAAGGGTCGCCTCACGCTGTCAGGGTGTTGGAGACGCCGCTATCTCCTCCCCAGGACGTGGCCTGATCCTGGGGAGGATCCCCAGACTGCCTGGCCTGCCGCTTGGACACTGCATGCTCGCTGACCGGACCGCAGGGGTTGTTACTCCCACGCGGGGTGGGGGGTCTTCCTCGCAGCGGGTGAGCAAGCAGCAGTTTAACGACCCACCGAGCATGGGACAAATTGAACTCCTGAGGAGAAAGAAGAACAAAGGGGCAATTTTTTTTTTCAAATTGATGCACTGCCTGGAAAAGCTGTCGTTTTCTGCCTTATTCATGCCACTGTATGAACAGCACCACTTTGGAATGAGGGGGCAATTTTTCGCCTTAAGCAGAAGTATCAGAGCCAGGAAGGGTGTGTGAAATTTTAACACGTGACACTCACGCCATCAATCTTATAAGTGTTTTAAATGTCACACCAGTTTCTCACATCAACTTCTTTCACGCATGCAGAGATCCCTGCAAAATTGCACCATCAAAGCCATGACGGAAGACCTAGCATTAATATCGCCACACTGGTGTGCGCTTTGACACAGAATCCCGCAAACAGATTACATGCGTGACTACATGAGCGCCAATGTTTGGCACAGTGATTCGCAAAGAATCACTGAATTAAACATTCTAACTGCATCGTGTTACAGTGGCTTAAATGTTTATTTTTTAATTCTGTACACTACATTTGCTCAGTACAGTTCAGTCGTATTTAACTTTTAGAACTGTACAACAGTGTAGAACATTTTAATTGTATTTTTCTACATTGAAGTGCAGTAGTGATGTTTTCTGTGGCTTACAATAAAAATAAATATACTTTTTTGGAATAAAAACCACTTAAGCCTACCACGCTTGTGTATTTTAATGTTGGTAATGATGGTGGTACTTTTTAGTATATATTATTTTATTTATTTTTTTGAGCTGGTACTTGATGTAAAAAGTCTGTGAACCACTGTTTTGGCGTATTAAATCTTTTCCACGTTTTTCATAAAAACATTTTGCATTAAAGCCATACAGCTAGACCTTATCTGCCTTTTCCTTTTTTGCGGAACCCTGCGAAGTACAATGTTGTGCACTTTCACAGTATTACACAGCATCACGCAATCTGATAATTAGACAAGTGATGGATGATTCTCTTTCACAGTTTTCCAAAAGTCAGAAACAATCTGGTGTTAGTGCCTTTTACTTTGATTACAGAATCCAGCGAAGTGGGATAGTTCTGCACTTGTTTGCCCTTTCACACAGCAACACTGCATCCCATGAAAGGATAGATGATGTCAGCATCTGGTTTGATGTATAAAATCCCTTTCCCCTTACACACCGGTTCCACAAAATGATCGCCTTGTACCCTTAAAACTAGGTTGGGCAGTAGGCCAATCACCTTCTCCCGCAAAAACCTACGGATTACAGAAACCACAATTGCGGCCTTTGTGTGCCTCATGGCACTGAGAGCTCTAACTAACCAACCCTTAAAACTAAAAATGGCATTTATCCGCTTTTGTATTTTGCACTGGAACCAGTAGGAAATTGTAGTGTCTGTGTACTATTTCACACAACAACACCACATTTGAAAACCTGATCGTTAGATGATGTCAACGCTAGCGTCTGGTGTGGGTTATAAAATACTTAGGTACAGCTTTCAACACAAAAGGGCAGAGGAAGTGAGTGTTTCTTGTCTTCCCATCTTTCTGGCATTCCCTTAGACACATAGGTACCATCGTGTCTCTGTTACGGTTCTGTTACTATCTCAAAATGGGAAGAAAAAAAACAAAACTTTGTTGAAGTCATTGCTGCTGTTTAAGCAGAACAGCATCACGATATATAAAGGTGTGAAAATGCCTGATCTTCTACATAGGCAGGGCAAAAGGGACTGTGGTCACACATCTAATGATTTTGTTTCAGGATGCTGTGTCACCGTATGAAAACGTGATTCCGAGTCAACGGCAAATCCAGATAAGCACCGGATATTCCGTTGAGTCTCTGATGCAGGAGTTTTGCAGGATCACTGTGTGAAAGAGGGGCTCTGCTGTCGCCTGAAACGACAAAAAGGTGCGTTGAGGTCTTTGTGTGATGTGCACTTTGAGGCTTCTTCACAAGGTGGCGGTACAGCCACTGACATGGAGGTGTTACTTCCTTTCCACCTCGTTCTGAAGCAAACGTGCTGAAATTCTGATGTTCTGTTTCAGCCCATGAAAGGCTCACTGACTTTTTTTTTTTAGGCTAAATGGATCATCAAGCTGTGTGTCAGCCATGAATCAATGCTTCCCTTCAGTTTTTTGTTTTTGTTTTTTTGTTCTGCTCTTCCACCCCTTGTCCATTGGGTGCCAAGTTGGAAGAATTGATTGTGGGCTGTCTGAAGGTCCTTTTTGCTTTCTCTTCCATGTCATATAGTTCACGACTGCTCTCATTTATTGTCTGCCGGTTTTTTTTTTTTCTTTCCCTCTCTGTCTTTATGGCCGAGCTGAGCAAAGTTCAAGCTCTCTCGAAGGAGCTTTCTGGATTCATGTGCGCCTCCTCAAACGGCGACTTTTTGGACTTTGTTGCCAGTTGTTTGTCCAAGTTGCTGAAATAGAACCCAGCCCCATTTTTTTTTTTTTTTTTTTTTTTTTTTTTACTGCATTAAGAAGGACACACTAGTGTCAACAAGTTGTGTTTATGGGTAGGTTGTTGGTAGTTGGAGCTGAAAGCAGCAAAACTCCACCTATGGCTGTAAAGCTGTAAAAAGTCCTCAAAACACGCTGGCCCCCTGATGTTGCTGATTGCTTTATTGTATTGATCAGGGCAAAGTGTCAAAAGTGTTCCTATTAGTATTGTTTTTATTAGCGACACCGCATTTACTTTAGCAGTCTTTTTTTTTTTTTGTCACGTAACACACCGTTTTGCCTTCCAGAGCATTTGATGCAGCCTGCCGTGTAATTCTGAAAACAAATAAAAGCCCAAAGGAACTGTTATAAAAAGCTCCCCAAGCATTTGTAATATACTATACATAGGGTCCTTGGTTTCCAATGGGACCCACATACTAGGTTTCCAGGTCGTTATAAGAATACATGATTCAGTTAGAACCAGGGGTGGACTTACCATTAGGCAAACTCAGGCGATTAATTGCCTGGCGACCTGAGCTTTCCAGAGGCCCTCAAACATCTCATGAAAAGTAACTATTAAACTTTTCTCCTATTTAAAATATAATTATTGTTCTAGTCTGAATAATACTTCTTCTTATGCCTTTTAGTTCACAGAGGAACACCGGCCATTGACGAAACTGCTCCATTCTTTCCAGTCTTGGACCGTCAGTTCCGGAAGTTGCCAAGACAGCCCCTCATTCTTCTTCTCTTGTTTTGTGGTTCTTCTCCAGGTGATTCTCGGTCTGCCCCTCCTCCTCCTGCCCACGCCTAGTCTTAATACACACACTTGAAAATATCAAAATGCTTAATCTGTCGTGATCGTTTCGAGTGCTTCCTCATCCCTTCTCATGCACTGGACTATTCTTTATTCTTGCCATGCATGTGCAGGGTTGATTCAGGAAGAGGCTAGAAAACTTGTTGGCACGTTGTAAGGAAAATGAAGCAGAGTTATTCCAAAAGGTGAGAGGAAGACAGTTTGAACTAAAACAACCAGAGGTTTCAACCTCTTTCAAGTTCGGGGCACTGGGCATCATACTATTTATCAATGGACCTCATGGTATATTTATGTTGGAGTGGCTTTTGACCCGTCGAGTGGTTGCCATCCTTATCATCAGCGTGCGATTGGAAGGCTGGCGCTTTGCAAGCCACATTTACAGTGCAAATGTTATCGTTCCGATGACACTTTAAACAGCCTTTATCAATATATAGTCATTCAAGGTTTATGAGCTTTGATAAAAAAAATAAAAAATAAAAAAATGCCACAAGGGGTCATTACGTGTGTTGCTATGACATGGTTATTATTATTTTTTAAAATAGTGTCCTCAATACAAAAGTATTGATTTTCCCCCGACAGAGTGGTCCAGCTCCAGTGTGAGCTTATCATCCTATTATCTTTAAAACATTGGCTTATCATAATTGCTTACTTAATAATTCTATAAAATGGCAGAGGTGCAACCTTTGCCTGGGTAGTAAAGTGTCAAGTGTGCGTTTCTTGCTGAGATTTGAAAAGATACCTTTTGCTTTAGATGTTGTAACCTATTAATTGCATTACTGTACATGCAGGATGATCATTTGCTGATTCAATATTGACTGTGTGGGTGACCATTAATATCAGCACCAATTTATGTTATAGATATCCAACCTACAGAGATTCCCACTTGCCAGAAGTATGTCATTAATATGCACATGCATATTATTTACTGTTAATCTTTAGAAAACATGTTATTCACACCAAAACTTCAATTGGTCCCACCTCAAATTGTCTGTCTTGGTCCATGTCGCATCGCCATATGTTTTTAGGAAATTATTTAATATCTGGTGATCATTACTAGCAACGAAACTGCATTTTCACAACCACATCCTAAGACTGAATTTTCTCCTTTAAGAATACTGTACAGGGTGTCCCATAAGTTTACATACATAAGAAAAAAGATTTCTTTTTTTTTTTTAAATGGAAACTGTTTTTATTTGTATAATATGCCCTCAGAATTATTTTATTGTCTTGCTCTTTTTGATGATAATAAGCAATTTATCTACAAATTTTGTTTTAAAAAATGTTTAAAAAATGGGATGTTTGTTGTTTTCGGGAATTTTAATTTCACCCCTAAAACTCGGGCAATAGTGCCCGCTGGAAAGTGGGGAGGGGAAAAACACGGTAACCCCCAACACCCGTTCCACCGATCAGCGTGAAATTGGATGAACTTGTCTATCATAACAGGACACATGATAAAGTCTGAAGGTCCCATTCTGAAAACTAAACAGGAAGTCGGCCATTTTGGTTTGAAGCAGCCATTTTGAATTCTAGGGCTTGTAATTTGAACTCCAAGGCCATCTAATACGGGTGGAGCATTGTGTCAAGATTTGATCATTTCAAGGATTTTTTTTTTTTTTTAAAGTTTAGTCTTTTGAATAGAAGCAAAATCCTTTTTTTGCACAATCCCTAAAACTACTGTATTAATGACAAACATGGGTCACCACTTTTTTTTTTTTTTTTTTTTTTTTTTTTTTTATGAAAACAAAAAAAAGACATCTAGCATGCCCTTAATAAACATTTGCTTCGAATAGAAGTGAAACTATTTGGTCCCTTATTAAGGGGTTTTCCTTGTCCCAGGCTGTCACTTTTGCATAATCCTCTTAACAACCTCCTGTATGTAACACCAGGTATTCCAAGTACAGTACTACCATTGCTAGCCCCTTAAGACAACCTTTCCAAATAATCAAACCCGTGGGAGTCTCTCTTCTCTATTCAGACGTGATGAGTTTCACAGCACTGCCTGCATGCGGAACAATGGTGTAGACGTACTTAATCAACAAGTGCAAACTCTTGTCACGTTTGAAGCTTAGGCTAAGCAAACAAGCTGATGACACACTGTCCTTCTGCCTCTGAGCATTTGTGCTTTGAATGTTTTGGGGGGCTTTTTAGAACAGTTACTCTGAGGTTTGATTCGGGTTAGGGCCTCTTGAAACTGCTTCACCTTCATGAATGAAAATGTATCGCCAGTATTTTGGGGAAAATTCAACCGCCAAAGTCAATTTCACCAAGCAATATGAAATTGAATAGCTATGTCTATCATGAGTAGGCAAAAAAGTCTCAAGAAGCCATACCTGAAAACACACAGGAAGTCTGCCATTTTGGTTTGGAGCGACCATTTTAGGGTCATTTTAGCCATTACCTGGGGTCCTTCAAAAGTAAACTTGAAAAAAAAATGAGCTCCTGACACTGCTGTCACCGATTGACACAAATTTGGGTGGACATGTCTGTCATAACAGCACGTACGAAACGGTCTCAAGAACCCATGCACGCAATAGAACAGGAAGTTTGACAGTTTGATTTCAAGCAGCAATTTCCGGGTCATTTCAGTAGTCTTTCAGCGGTCTTTCAGTAGTCAACCTGAGAAAAAAAATTTCAAGTAAGGAACTATATTAGCCCCCAACACAACTTTCACTAACGGACACGAAATTGCTTTTAGATCATTAGTGGACGCACGAAAAAGTCTCAAGAGTCCATTCGTGAAATACAACAGGAAGTGTGCCATTTCTGTTTGAGCAGATCATTTTAACCGTTTCCTGGCACATCCATCTCGAGGTTTTGTCCGATTGCTACCAATTCTGAACGGCGTATACTAGGCTGATGGGCGAGGCTAGATTGCAAAACATTAGCATTTTCGTCATCGCATGTCAACGAAGTTTGATGACGGAGCTGCACAAGGTCAGTTCCCCAACAAACGTAATGTGTGCGAATAAGGCCACACCCTGAAGTGTTCCATCGGTGCCCCCGACATTGTGGTAGAAGTCTTTCTTTCCACTATTGTAAGGAATGAACACAGTGTATCCGAAAACAAGCCTCCATCTGGCAGGTGTTGGCCTCCACTGCTGAGCTGGCAATAACCTTGGAGGGAGTAGACGGGAATGTTAGCCGCCCTATCTGAGCTCACAGGGATTTTTTTTTCTTTTTTCCCCCCTCTACTGAGAGAGCCAGATCAATACTCCAGAGTCCATCACACACTCAGGCATTTTTTGCTTGCTTGCTTGTTTTTTTTTTTTTTTTTTTTTTTTTTTTTAGATTCCATTTGCAATTGAACAGGCTCAGAGTGACCCCTGGAAAAAAAAAAGTTAATGGCTAACTTTATCTTTTTTTTTTTTTATAAACAGCCTAAGGGTTGTACCTCCAAATCAATACATGATACACAAATCTCCCACGGCTCTATGTTCTTTTCCCTCTGCGCCTGAGAGCTAGCCCTCTTCGGACCACCTGCTCTCCTTTTTTTGAAGGAGAAAACAAAAACGTGTGGCAACATGTTTTCTCTTTTTTTAACAATAAAAACCCTCTTTACAGTAATTTCAGGTTTAGACATTCTGAATGTTGCCTTTATGAAATAACTACATTTTGTACTAACCATATCTGTATGGCAACACTACCGCTAGCCGCCTGGTAGCATAGCTAGGTCCCGATCAAGATGATTTGCAAATCATTGTATTCTCTTTTTATTTTGGTTCAACACAATGTCCCAACTTCATTGGAATTGGGGTTGTATTTTGAATGCCTTGGAAATACTTTTGTACCCTTCTTCGAACAATGAGATGCCTCTAATGCAGTGGAAAGTCTCAGCTTGTGCTATAAGGTGAAGAAAAGCCTACTAGAACAGCTAAACATTATTTGGGGTTAAACAGAGGCCCTTTAAATAGTGGCAGGTGTGTGTTGACTCCCATTCAACATGAGTTTGGATATGATTACTTAATTCTAAACAAAGGCACATCCCCATTTGGGTGTGCACACTTGTGCAACCACACTGTCTCAGTTGTTTATTTTTATTTCCGCTTTTGAAAAGATTTCTTTTAGCTTATAGGTCACATTGAAGGTTTTGAAATTACTTTCTTCCATCACAAAAACCTGGCATTTGAACAGGGGTGTGTAGACTTTTTCTATCCACTGTAGTTTAACTAACGTAATCACTATACACAGAGCCACTATGTACTGTAAGCCATCTTGTGTTATTCAGAGAAGATTCACTGCCTTATCGCTTTTTTCTCTCTTATCAGTGTTGATGCTAATTAGCTCAGCTAGCTTGCTGCTTGTTGAATGGTCACATTTCGCATACAAACATGAGAATTTTCTCAATTAAACACACACCTTCTTGCACATTAAGCATGCAAATGTTCAAGAAATTCAATTGAATACAATACAGTTTTCTCTAATAATATAAAAACACTGACTTTTTTCAGGAGCATGAAAATACAACAGAGTCACGTCGTTTATGTGAAGGCGCACCACAGCGAAATGAGTAGCGTGTAATGTACACAATGTTGTATTTTGAAACGTAAACTTTGAAGACATTGTGTTCATGGTAGAACGTAGTCCATTATTAAAAAGTCACTTGTCATTAAATGCGCGACTGCAAATGCTTAACACTTCTGTCATTTTACGGGTCAATTTGACCCGTTTGAAACGATAAATAAAATTAGAAAAACACTTTCACTCCTCTTTCTGCTTTCCTCATTTTTTTCTTTTTTCTTATTAGATATTTTATTATATTGACTCATGAACATTTTCCATTATAGTTAATGAATTGTGTTCATTATATTTAATATGACAGATTTTAATGACCATTTACCTTGCTTAAATATTTGTGTAAATATTTTTCGAAATAATTTTAAAAATTACACGTTTTGGAACATTGTATTTATGTCAGTTACCACTAAGTGTCCAACTGCAAATACTGTTAGAGTTGAAATATATGTACTGTATATGTAATGAAATATACAAAATAGTGTTATTATTTTGAATCAGACTATTTTGCAGTGAGTTTACTTAATGTGAATATTCGTGTAAATATTTTAAAAGAAAATACTTTTTTTTTTTTTTTTTTTTTACCTCCTGTTTTATACTATACTGTGGGGGGGGGGGGGGGGGTGGAACTCCAAAATATCTAGTTTGCACATTTTCTTTTTTCAATAAGCATTGGACAAGGCTGACTAGATATACAGTATGAAATATTTATCATGACTATCATGAATATAATTGAATTAATCAGAGCATTTTTTGAGGGGGTTTAAGTTGGGTAAATATTTGTGTAACATCTGCAGATATTTGTAAATATTTCCCATTTTTCTGTTGTATAGTTGTACAGTATATATACTTCATATAATTATTATATCATATATTTAATGAACTAGATTTTTCCCCATCCCTAGATTTACGCTTTTACCAGAAAATTCCCAATTATTGGCTACATTTGGTCTTTTTTTTTTTTTTTTTTTGTATTATTGAAAACGAATTTGACAATAGTGTTTTCATACAAAGAGCGGGGCAAACATTGAAAAGTGGAGGCAATAGTGGACTTTAAAGGGGCTATTTTTCCCTTATCTGTCAAATTGTGTAGCATGGCACACAAGTTGAAGGCCTCATCATGGGAAAAAAGCATCTGGGTGCACCGTGTTGTTGGTCCCTGTGCAGTGGACGCTGGAAAAATCAGCTGAATGTTTGCTTTCATTCTTCCTCCTCGCATCCAAGACGCTGGCTTGATATCCGCCTGATAGCGGAAGGACCTTGGAGCAAAGCAACACAGCCACTGTTCTGCAGATAAAGCAACCACAGCTGACTTTTGGAGAGAGGAGCACCCATTTAGCTGGGGAGGGAGGGGGAAAAAAAACAAACAAAACCAAAAAAAAAAAACCGCCCCCACCATTGCAAACTAGTCATCAGATAGTCGCCGCTAATCTCCCGAGGTTGACCCGTCCGTCGGGTTCTGGAGACGGATGACGTGAGGCTCACGATAGGCTGACTCCAGAGACACGGGATAGGGAGCAGGATCCTGGCCGACGGACGCACGGGGGTGTTCTTTTTTTTGGGGGGTAGGGGGGGTAGACAGGTTCGGTCAGGGAGGTGTTTGGAGGTGGGAGAAGACTCCTGATGAGCACAGAGACACCTCTCTGCTGGAGATTGTTGCACGACTGACACTGTTTGCTTAACACCAACCTCACAGGAGCCCCCCCCAGCACCCCCACCACCACCACCACGCCTCTTCTGTGGGGGTGGGGTGGACTTTTGGGCCTTGAAATGCGGGGGGACTGAGGACTTCTAAACCTCGGAAAGGTAACACTCACCTTCTTGTTGATGCTGGTCCCACCACCCATTTTTCCCAAACACAATATTCCCCCCATGTATAGTATAAAACACCCACTACATTTTGCCAAGAAAAGATCATATTAATCGTATGAATATACGAGGGCTTCTGTAGACCAGTCGACTTCACTCCACAATGACATGCCGAGCTCGACGGCGACTAGTCGCTAATCACCATTTTTGTATTGCTTGACAAGGAGCTGCGACGCTTTCGGCATCAGATGAAATGAGCTTCTTTTCTGTTTCTGCGTGTGCAGCTTTGGAAAGTGAGGGAGAACCAGGAAAGAGGAAAAAGGCCAGGCTTGAGTCAGATCAAAAAGCTTTTTTTTTTTTTTGTTTTGTTTTTTTTTCTCCCAGTCCAACACTATCTAATATTTTCCACCGCACGTTGCCATATTTGTAAATCACGCAGGACTTGCTGCTGGAAATACAGTCACCATCATTGCAAAATATTCCTTCTCTGCCTGGATTCTTTGAATTATTCTAGTATTGTACTGAACAAACATCCGTCACATCATCAGCGACGAGTCAACTCGACTTGAATCATTTTGAACAAATATGAAGGCGTGCAACCCCTAGAATAGACGATATTTTTCCGTGGAAACGATTAGCCATTAAAACACTATTTTCACCCTGTATAATATAGAAAACACAATATGTTGAAACGATTCTCATATTTTAACATGAAACACAATATTACCCCATTAAAATACTGTACAATATTTTGACATTATCATACAACGAAAAGGCTACAGTGTGTTTTGACACGAAAACACAGTGGAGCCACACGCACGCAAAACACTCCTCGGATATGGAACATGGAATATTCCCACTCTTTCCATGAAAACACTGCTCTCTCTTCTCTTGGTTTCTAATCAAATGAGTTTTTGTGAAAAATCCTGATAAACAGCCGGTAGATAGCTTATTGAGCTTGCAGGGATTTCTGTGACGATATGAAACACCCACTGTGACCGGCCACACTGTTAATCAACTTGCTGTAATGACTTTGTACTTTTGTGTTTTTTGGAGCAACATTTTCATTAGCAGGCCAACTGCAGGGTTTACAACACTTTGATTGTGTTAGCGCGATGACAGAAATGCATGAATATGATTCACGCGGGCAAAGCAAACAAACAAGAGTTTGTTGACACTCGTGCTGAACTTTATTTTCACTCAAACTCACCTTTTGATTTATTTGCTTCCCCTCACATTGTAAATGATTCATTAGAGTTGCGCCCTTTTATTTGACTTCGATGGCAAAAACACGGCTTTATAATATAAGGCTTTGCTGCCCCCCAAAAAAAATAGGACTGCATCAACTATTTAATTCTTGTAAATATTTTGCATTTTAACTTTAGGTAGATACATGATTTGTATTATTGTTTATATTGTGGTTATTATACCTAATACATGAATATACAATCAGACTGTTTATTTTTTTTTATATTTTAAAGATCAAATTTACAAAAACAATTCATTTGATTATAGATATTACTTATATTAAATCAGAAAAATGTAGATTTTTAATAAAAGAAATAGCTATTGAAATTTGTGTAAATATGAATATTTGATGATTTGCGTCATATTTGTATTATATTTCATTAAATGTGTGAATATTTAATCAGACAGTTTGCTTTATTTTTTCCAAATGCATTATTTTTTGGTGTAAATATTTTGTCGACATTAAATTCATTGTTAAAAATAAAAAATAAAACAAGATTAATTCATTATATTTATATATTAAAAAACAATTACAATTCTATAAAATATTCATTAGTTTTAATCAACTTTTTTGCAAAAATGAATCATTTGGTGTCAATTGTATTTTCTGCATTCTAATGAATAAAATGTTAATTACATTTGACATCTGGCTTTTATTCACAGCCCTTTCAATATTTTTTTTTAAATGAAATTTGTAAAAATATATATATATTTTTTTTAAATATGGCATTATTTTGAATGAAATACAGTACGTGAATTACATTTAGTCATAGACTGTATTTGGAGGCGGTCATTTGACAAAAACTTCCTATTTCTTCCAAACTTTGCACGTTTGTAGGTGATCTTCGCCCTCCCTCGAGTCGCATACCCACGATGCACCCGCCGAGCCTGTTTACACGCGTTACGTTTTCGCTCGCGCTGCGTCGTCTCCGGGCACCTGAGCGAGGCCTATCAGTATTACTCCAATGTGTCAACAAATCCGCAGTCGATAGTCACTTGTTTAATGTAACCACCTTATCAATTTTTACAAGATGACTGGCCTCCGTGCGGCTGGAGTGTTTCCCCTCCACGCCGGCTACCGCGCGTCCACCTCCCCGAGGGCATTTATCAAGCTGGCATCCGCTTGAGCAGATAGGATAGTGACAACACTTATCTCCTCATATTCTCTTATCAAAAAACTATTAAAGCACAGAAAGAGACATTAGCACACTTTTTTTTTCTTCTCCCACGGGCCAAGTGCTCTCGCCCCTCACTCTGCTCAGATTTATTTGCACTGCACACACACACACACACACACACACCTGGAAATGTCTGTCCTGATGTCATTCATCAAGTTCCATTGGACTTTCGTACTTCCTGCAAAACAGAAACCGTCAAAAAGCACAAAAGTGGGTTTTGGGCTAACATGGCGACCCCAATTTCACCGCCCAGGTCGCCGTTACGGTTGTCCTGACCTGACATCAAGGATTTTGCACACCCTGTATTTGTCTATTTGTGCGTATTGCGAGCTCCAACCCGCATTGATTCACCTTAGCCTTTCGCACGGAACCCGGCGACGCTGGATGCTGCCGCAAGAACTGTGCTTGCACGTGACTTTGCGGCATCACAATTTGGTAATCATCATAAGCGTCTGCTGTGACTTACAAAATAGTTTTTCGTTATTAAAAACATTTTTAAAAAAAAACAAAAAAAAAAAACGTTTTTTGGGGGGGGGGGCTGGAACGGATTAACAGTGGCGGAGCTAGGGGTGGCCGCGGCCACCATAAACTGAAGGGTGACCACCACAACCCGCACCCCCCCCCCCCCCCCACGTGTGGCCCTTCATGAAAACGTTTTCCATATTTTTGGACATTCTGCTCCGCTGGCACACCGAGCGGAGGTCGGGTTATGTGATGGCGGTGTGCCCGATGAGCTTTGCGAGTGTTTGCTATGGCTGTATTAAAAAAAAAAAAAAAAAAACAGGTGGGGGGCCTTGCAGGTGCTCGGAGGGGCCAGGGGCACAGCGTCTCGGGGCCACGTTAACCATTAACGCCGCCATATAACGCTGTTACTCATTACCGCCTGGCGCTCTTGAGACTCCCTCTGACCTCAGTCACAGGTAGGAATCCCGCCAGGTGTGTGTGTGCGTGTGCGCGCGTGTGCGTGTCACTCCTATAATGAGCCTAGTTGGAACGCAGCCTTCTATAGATCATAACTTCCTCCTCCACGTTCTCTCCCATGCAGACTGTCGGTCTTTTCAACATCCTTCTCGATGACCTTCATCCTCCAGGCCATAAAATGCTGAGGATGCTTGCCACACACACGCACACGCACGCACACGCACGCACACACTTGTATTTGCGTACAGTCCGAGAGAAGCTCAAAGGTGAGGAGACACATGCAACGTTATTCACTGTAGGCTCACGGCACCGCGCCAGTTTCGGCGTACGAGAAGGAAATCGGGTAAAAGCAAAGTGCAAGTCGTGGAATTGGCCAAAATGGCTGCTTCAAACTAAAATGGCCGAGTTCCTGTTCAATTCCAAGAGCGGTGGGCTTCTTTGGATTCTCATTTTTGCTGAGGAACTTTCTTATCCTATCCGACCGTATTACTGTTATGCTACAAAACAACAGCTAGCAATGTTATTAGACATAGAAGGGGGCATCTTTTTAAACTCGTATAATGGCCAAGAATATTTGTGACGGCTTGCGACAATCAGGTCTTCGCGATGATTCGCCGCCGCCATTATCATATTGCACGGATATCAGCGGACACTTGCGGCCAGGACGCTAACATCTACACGCACAAGCACAAGGTTGCGTTCGAGCAGATCTGTAAACATGGAGCCCAGTGGAGACCAAGTTCCAAAGCTTCTGACTCACGTCTACCAAAACAAAGAGGAGGAGGAGGAGGAGGAGGAGGAGGAGAACCGTGGGCGAGCACACTGCAGAAAGTTCACGTTCGGATGCATTCACCTTTGCTTATTTAGCAGGAGTCAAGTTTGAATAGCGTGAGGGGAAAAAAAGTCACGGGGAAAACATGCAAACTCCATGAAACTCCAATAAAAAAATATCAAGAAAAAAAAAAAAAAGTCGCAATCTTGTGGAGAAAAAGTCACAAGATAAAAAAATGAATCGTGCAATTTTATAACAAAGTTTTGTAATATTACAAGAAAAGGACTCGTGAGTTGTAATGTTACGAGACAAAAAAAAAAAAATAGATTACTGCAAAAAAATACAAAAAAAAAAAAAAGTGTCTTAGCAAGAATACGATGATTACGAGGATAAACTAAATTATCGAGATTATTGCAGCAATATTGGAAGATGCTTTATTTATCAAGAATAAAATTGTCATTTAAAAGAGTTGTAATGTTGCTTTTAAAGTTATTATATTAAAATTGTGTAACTTTCTGAAAATGGTAACGGTATTACATTGAAAAAATTTTTTTTTTTTTTTTAGGAGAAAGTCATAAATTATTAAAAATGTCTGAATATTGAGAGATAAACGCTGTAAATTATTGAAAATAAAGTTGTACCATTGTGAGATAAAAGTTGTAAATTATCGGGAATAAAATTGTAATATGAAGGGGGGAGGGGAATACATTTTACAGCAATAAAGGCCAGAATGCGTTTTATTGAATGTCAGGATTTTTTTTTTTTGCATCATGAAAATTTGGGGGTAAAAATGTGTAAATGATTGAGATTTCTTTTTTGAAAAAAATAATAATACACATTCAAAAGTTGTAAATACAGTCGTGCCTTGAGATACAATTTTAATTTGTATCTTTTTCTGGGGAAATGTCATTAATACATTCCAGCCCCCGCGCCCCCCAAAAAAATAAAAAAATAGAAATACATTTTATGTCTGTGTTTTTTGATAACGTAAAATAGAACTATAATATTTTACTTTAAAAAAAAAAAAAAAAGAAAAAGAAACATGCAATCCAAATACTTGTACTGCTTCTTCTGGTGTGCCACTGGGGGCAGTAAAATATTGTCAGTTATGCCTGTCTACATATGTTGCTCCACCGTTTGTGTTCAAATATCAGTTGCCACGTTTTTTTTTTGAGTGAGTGAGTTGAGTTTTATTCTCTTGCTACCATAAAGTGTTGTAGTTTGCGCTCGCAAGTCGGAGCAAAAAAAAAAAAATCGGCCGCATTTGGGCTCGTAGCTCCCAAAACTCGTAAACTGGGTCACTCGCAATCTCAATCGAGATTGCCGCAATATTGCGAGGGGGAAAAAAAAATAAAAATAAATAAAGTTGTCATTTTATGCTGATGAAGTTCATAACCTGAGTTGCCCTCCGACCTTACTCAGCGCTCAAACCATCTTTCCCATTTCCCGACTGCCTCGAACGCCGCATTCCAGTGCTAATACCGCTTACACAACTTGAACATTCTTGTGAAATAATCAGCGCGGACGTGACAAAAATGCCGACCGTGGAGGGTCTTTTGTACCACTCACAAAAAAAAAAATAAAAATCAAATAAATCAAGTTTAATATAGCGCTACGTGCTGCCGATGGTGCTGATATGTTCCCGGCTCACGAGAAGCGTTTTACATAGCTGCACAAAGTCAACAAAGACACACAGGACGGGCCGCTACTGGGACATTTTTGAGTCCCGCTCGGTCTATTCTGTTCCCGGCGTGGGCAAACATGGGGTACGTAGAGTGGCAAGTAGAAGGCGTACTGTATGTTTTCAACTCAAACAAAAGGCCACAGAAAGCGACCCTGTCGTGTGTGTGTGTGTGTGTGTGTGTGTGTGTGTGTCTGCCAGGCCGGCGTTCCCCTTTTAGAGTTCAAATCTTATCGCATCGCGCACGTCTTATTTGTTCCTCCGCTCGCATTTGAACACCTGAAAAGTAACGCGATTGACATCAAGTCCATCAAGGGCAAAGTTCACACAAAACAACTTTTTGTTTTGTGTCTTACTCATTTTTTTTTGTACACCTCCCCATCCCGTCCCCCCCAAAATATTTTCCTGATTTGATGAGAATATCAACTTTTTTTGCAAGAATAAAGCTGTTATATTATCTGAATAAAGTGGTAATTTTACAATTTAAGAGTAATTTATTGAGGGGGGGGGGGGGGGGGGGGGGGGGGGAATCAGAATTGGACAGTCGATAATATAACATAATATAGTATAACACGAGGATAAGGTTGAAATTGTATTGAGGATAAAATCAAAGGTTGTAACATTTGAAGATTAATAATATGAAAATAGGAATCGGAAAAGTCACGAGACAAAAATTGTAATTGTACAGGATTAAAGTTTTTTTGTTGTTGTTTTTTTTTACGAAAGTCTAAATAGACGAGACAAAAAATAGTTTTATTACAATAAATGTGGAATATTACAAGAAAAAAAGTCAGAATTTTATAATTATGGAGAATAATGGCACGATATATACTTTTTTTATTTTACCAGATTGAAGTTGTAATATTACAAGAAACAATTGAAATTATTTGCAATTAAGATGCATTATTATGAGGAAATGTATGAAGAGTAAAGCCATAATATTGTGAAAAAGAAGTTGTAGTTTTATAAGATCAAAATGATAATTTTATGAGAGTAAATTTATAATTGATTAAATGATGAATTTAAATTATAATAATGGATTAGAAGGTATCATTTTATGAGAATAGCGGAATATAATATGAGGAAAATTTTCCATTTATTGAAAATGAAGTCTTAGTAATATGACGGGAAAATATTTCAAATAATGCTCAATAATCTCATGCTAATTTAAAAATTATTTTAAAAAAATAAAAATAAATCAGGAATTTTATGAGAGATCTCTTGCACTGCGTGTCGTTCGGGGTGTTCCTAATAAAGTGAGCTCAAGACTCGGTGGAGAAGTCCGCTCGTCCTCCTCGCGTCGCCCAACACTGGCGCGATTGTTTCGCACTTGCACATCCTCCTCCTCACCTCTCACGCCGACCTTGACGGGGGCCTGCAAGGTTGAGCAGCTGCACGCGCACACACGCACACACGCATACACACGCTACAACAGTCAAGTGTACTTCAGCGCACATGTGTGTGTGTGTGTGTGTGTGTGTGTGTGTGTGTGTGTGTGTGTACTGTGTTGAGGCCAAGGCTGCCCGGTGTCAGCGTGCCGCTCGCCGGCAGCCGAGTGAGGGGAAAGTCACATAGAGTCCGCGACCTTCTATTCTCAGACAAAACACTTCCCACACACACACACACACACACACACACACACGAGTGTAAATGCAATATATGTATCGGTGTCAGTGTACGTGCGTGGGACACTATTGTTCCTTTTTCCAATTCAAGCGGACGGCCTCATGATCCTAAATACGAGTACTCATACTGTTATTACTATGCTAGCCTGTTTGACTCGGACTACTTGACTACTCGTCATCCTCATCTACTAAAACCTCTACTACTCCTTCCACTCTCAACTAGCCGTCGTTTTACACCTTCGACTCTCTGACTTTCCCTTTTTTTCCCCCCCCCACTTCGTCGCCTTTTACTGAAAGGAATCCACTCCTCTCGCGCGGCATCGTCCTCTAATTCTCCTACCCAACTACTCGTGCTACTCCTAACTGCCCGTATTACTCGTACTAGTCTTCTACTCCACCTACTCATTGTAGTCGGACCGCTGTACATCTTTAACTCTGATTCGGCCAACTCCTCCTGCTATTCTACTACTTACTTACCCTTTTCCTGTTACTACCCTACTACTAATTCTTCTTCTACACTAACTAACCCTCTGACTCCGCTCCTCCAACTAGTCCCTCTACCCAGACTATCCCTCGGATGCATCCGAGACTACGACCCGTTGTACTGGACTGTCCCTTTTCCATCTAACCTTTTGACTCATGCTCCCCCCGGCTACTCCTACGAGTCTAACTACCTTTTTGACACTACTCTACTACTCAGACTACTCTACCACTTCTACTTTAACGACCCATTTGGCTACAACCGTACTCCCATGAGTCCAACGGCCCCTTGTACTCGAAATCTTCTCCCACGTGTTCTGAGCACTCCAGCTCCTCTTAATACTCGTTACTACATCGCCTACTACTCTGGCGCTAATAACTATCCCTTTTACTCTGAGTACTGCACGACTACCAATGCTCCTTCTACACGAACTACCCCGATTACTTGACTACGACTATTCCTTTGAACTGCCCTTTTGATGCATACGACTCCAATTACTCTTACTACTCCTTCCAGTCGAACTAGAACTACTCAGAAGTGCTGTACCTTGCTCTGACTTGTATTTCCGTTACCCCGATTATACTTGAACTGTCCTTTCAACTCGCACAACTCCCGATACACGCAGCATGCACTCCCACGACTAGTCCGAATATTCGTACCGTTGGTGTGCGAGCTCCGAGCGATGGAGGTGACGTGTAGATTTGTCCATGTCCGTCTTATCTTCTCCTAATGTCTTTTTTAGAAACCTCAACTTCAAATAGGTGACGGATGGACGCTCTTATCTGGCTGCTGCCTCTTCCCAGGCGGATCTCTTTTTGAACAAAAAAATATAGTACATCTCATAAAAAGGTTAATTTAGTTTTGGGGGGAAATAAATCTCCCTTCATAGATGCTATCGCCCGTTTCAATTCTGTTGCTACCCAAAACAGCAGCACCTACCGAGGCACGTAAACGAAATCTCAGATATTGTAAACAACTTCGCCTCACGCGATACTGTAGATGACCTTACATGAGCGTGCCGACGGATTCCGACGTGATCGCTCCACGATGTTGTGTAGTAAGACTTCACCGTTACTTCTGCCCAGTGTTTCGTAGCAGTCCGTCTAAAACTTTAGTTTTAAAGTCTCCCCTTTTACGTGACGGACAGAGCCCAGGCAGACCGCGAATAGCGAACTTTATAATTGACGGGCATTAGAATGCCATTTGTTTTTGTTTTTTAAACCCCAGAAAGTTCTTCAATCAGTGGTGGTAAACAACCAACACGCTTTTTTGGGATTGCTTAAACCCAAAAAAAAGAAAACAAAAAGAAAAATGGGGGGGGGGAAAAATGAAGAAAATAAACTAATAATAATTGCCCCCACTATTATTTTTTGTTGTTGTATGTCTTTATTTTTAACTACTAACATGTATTTTATTGTCATTTATGAGGGATGGACTTCGATCCTTAAACTGCATATGTTGGTATGAGTGTATGGTACAAATTTGGTGTACCAAATTTGAGACAGCTAAATGCAAAATGGTTGGCAATCACAATTAGGTAACAAAACACTAACTACCATTCAGCTCACTCATAAATCATATTATATGTACATTACACATCACACAGTGTCTTAGAAATCACTTACAGGCACTCCTCTGTTGTTTTTGGCAAAGTTTATCACTGGCCCAACACTGTGCCCATTTGCAATCAATGTCCGTGTGAAACATTGCATCCGGCGGTGCAAACATGGTTCCGGGCGGAACTTTTTTTGGGGGGGTGGGGGGGGTGAGGAGTTCCCAGCGGTGCTTCGAGGTGGAAATTTTGCGTCTATCTATTTTCAAAGCCGACTAAGCCGAGTTATTCGATTGATTCCCCCCCCCCCCCCCCTCCCCAGCCCTAGTCTGGACGCTCAGGTCGTCATCAAAAAGCGACAAACGTCACAATTGTTCGACAAAACAGACGCGCGACCCCACAAACTGCCATATCCAAAATTGGCGCCCTCTTCCTTCTTAATCTCCTACGTGAAATTATTCCGTTAAGAAAATGTTGGGTTCCGGTTACACAGAATCCTTGAAAATTGTCACAAATGCGTCAGGACTTAGGAGACCTACACGTGGAGCTGTATTTTCTTCCGTAAACACACTGTGCCACGTCGGTGGCCCACCGCTATGGGCAGCCCTTGTTGAGAAGCGCCAATCTTCATGTGATTTTTTTTTTTTTCTTCCAAAGAGCTTGTTTGGGCCTCCTTTAACGGCGCTGATACCGACGACACGATAAAGACGGCTTGTCATTTCAAAAACATTAGCAATAAGAGTTAAGCGAAAGGGTCAAAATGAGCCCCGCGGGCTCGTGTCAGGCTGATATGACATCACGACACTATGTGATAAACTACACACGCACAGTACAAGCGGGCAGGTGAGCCGGACGTCAGCGAGCGAGGCCGTCAGCGACACTACAAAGGTTGCGTTTACACCTGTCCTTTAATCATCTACCAGAGTGAGAACGCCGGCCGCGGGCCTCCCACAATCCTTTGCTGCACGAAGGCTGAGAGAAGGCGTAGCCGCACCTACGCGGACGCCGTCGGGTTTTTCAACTCTGCCGCTGCTCATCACGCTGCGCCCATAAAAATAAAGAATAAATAGTCCCCTCGGACACGCTAGGAGGGGGAAGAAGGGGGGACGCGAACAGGAAATGGAAGACGCAGCTGAACAATTGTAACTGTCAACTGCTAAGTTGGCGTTCACATCTAAACATCGATAGTAAGCTGCATGGATCTGCACTAGGCCCACTACTGCTTTAGAGACACTACAGTTTACATTTGAACGGTTTTGTAAACACTGTGACAGTGTGGAGACGAATCCAAGTTGGGAATTGTAATATTCGCACAATTGAAAAAGTCACACTTTAATTTCATAATTAAAAAAAAATTCAAATAAAAAAGGAAACGTCTAGCCAATTTCATGTTGATTGGTGAAACTGGTGTCGGGGGCTCACCAGATAATATGTAATAATAGACCAAGGTAAACGTCAAATCATTTTGATTTTGTTTTTCCATTTCTGCTGATTTATTTTGAGGTTTATTTCAAAATGTATTGTTTTACCTCGTAATGAAATAATACTTTTAAAAATACAATTAATAGAAATTATGCTAAAGAAAATCATATATGTTATGCTACGATTTAGACTAATATCAAAACTAGTACATATGAATAATTAATATATAAAATCAATGATAGAAATAAATATGCATAAAAAATTGTTGGGTTTATAATACATTGATAGTAAAAATGAGAGTATTAAATAATACTAATAATGGGAAAATGTACATTTAGGTAAATAAAATTCTACTTATTTTGTTTTATTTAATTTTATGTTTAATGGGGCCTTATTTATTTTAAATACAAACATTTTAAGGAGAGGAATTCATATTTTACAGTTCACCACACTTTGCATATAATTTCACATCGTAACATTTTTGATCATTACATTTTGCATTCTTGAACTAATAACTGCAAAGCAGACACTGACAATAAAGAAGACTATGAACATTTGTAATACAGGATTATAGTTTACTAAAAAAAAAAAAAAGATAGGACACAAATTGAGGATCCAACAGTAGTGAGGAATAAAAATATGTGCCTGTTAGCGCGTTAATCTTTATAATGTGGAGATTACGAATATACAATCGCACATTGAAGAGGAGACAAAACACTCGCCAGCATCCATGATAATAAGATAAAAGTGCGATAATCATAACAATGATCCTTTTTAAGGATCTCACACGCACACACAGCAGATAATGATTATCCTGGAAGTACACCGACACTTGAAGTGCCTCAACCATGAAAAGGAGAGGAAAAAAAAGAGAATAAAAAATACATTCTGATAAAACGGCAACCAATTTCCAAAACAGGTGGACAGAGGGACACCGGGAAGGTTGACTAAATAAAGAAAATGATGGCTTCAAAGTGATATATTCTTATTTTTATTTGTAATTGTTCTTTATTCTAGCTTTCTGATATAAAAGAGACGTTCACTGGGAAAAGGCGGGTGAGTACAGATGTATATTATTGGTAGAAGTCATTTTTATTTTTTTACATTTTGTTTGATTATTTGTTTTTAATGTGTAGATGAAGAGATGCGCACGTATTATTATTATTATTAACATCATCATATTATTGTCAATTTCCATTATTTTATTCATTATTGTTTGATATTATTTAGTCTTGTAGATGGTTTTTTTCTCAACTGTGCTGGTGAGGAGACATCTTTTGTATTTTTTACGTATTATTTTCCATCGTTAGTAGACAAATGGATAGTTATTCTTATGTATTATCTATTAATATTTTTTTAATTTCTATTTGTTATTGTATTACTTATTGACATATTCTGCAATATGAGGGAGGGAAAAAAAATTCTTACTTATTGATTCATTTATTATTATTTGTAAGCTTGACTCGGTGAGGTTGTTGAAAGAAGACGAGGGGCGCCGTGGGGGCGCCGTGGGGTCCGCCCGGGCACCACGTGTCACACGACAGCTTGAAAAAACCAACAACGCCTCATTCATCAAGTCTGCTGCTGTTTTTAGCGCACGCGCGCGCGCATATGTATAAGTAATGCTCGGTTGCATGTTGGGTCAACGTGATACCAGCTCGACTGTGACGTCATAGAACATAGTTTGTGAACTATAATAATATCCGGATTTTTTTCGCAGATCATAATAACGAATCATTATTGTTGGTACTGTGACACTTTGTTTTTTTTTTTTTTTTTTTTAAAACATTACTTAATAACGCAGCATAAGAAAAGAAGATAAAGATGTATTATTTTATAATAAAAAAATAAGTGGAAGTAGTGCACTAAATTATATGTTCGTATCATCATATATTAGCAAGTACATATTGGTTAGTATGTTTATCTTTTATATGAGTTTCATTAGAAATTATGCTTGTTGTCAATCACAGTAGACATTAATGGTACTGTAGTTACTTACTACAGTAAGTTTATCAATGTAATAATAAAAGCAATCCATCATAATGACGTGTGTTTTAATTTGTGCGTGTTTTTGCGTAAACAGAAAGACACGTGGAGGCGCACAGCCTGCATTTGAAATGAGCTGCCCGGCAAAATGTAAAAAAGGAGGATTTTTCGACGAATGTAAGAGAAATAGCAGAGAAGAGAATATACGGTGGCCACTTTATTAGGGACACCTGCAGCACGGTGGACAGATCATTAGGAACAGCTCCCCGGTCGTCTTCGATGCGCTTCTGTGACTCGAGCTCGTGATGACGTGTCCCTAATAATATGGAGCCATCACGTGTGAGGGTGTTAACACAATTACAAGGGGAGAATAAACAGGCGGCGGCACACACACACACACACACACACACACGCTGCTTAATGAGTGGATTGATTAAATTTGACACCTTTGTGTGCGTGTGTGTGCGCGCGCGTGCGTGTGCATCGTTTGATCATATCGATGTTGATTGGCGCTTGTGCGCATGTGCGAAGCAGCCTCTCGCGCTCGCTTGTTAAATAAACGAATTAGCTCGTGGCGGGGGGAATTTTATTGATCAGCCTGCATGCAATCAACAAAAGGGAAAAAAAAAGAAAAAAGACACGAGTCAGCACGTTGACCACCGGAAAAGTACTCATTTCATAACCAATGTTGAAATCGACGTGCAATTGACGGGGTCATTTACAGCCCACTGCAAGTGTCGCATACAATTGTGCAAACACGTGACTTATCTTGGCCTTCCACCAATGAAGCGAGTGCTTTTGATCGCGAGCAATACGCGTTGATTAGGGCAGGCCCGTCGTGATTACGTCAAATAAGATGCCTTTTAAATGGTGACGGTCAGCTGCTTGAAAATAACCTAAATGAATGAAGGATCATCAAGGAAATGTTCTTGCCTGGTTGCATTTAAAACCTGAGACATTTTGGAAGTGTGTTATCGTGAATACACGACAGTATACAAGAATAAAACATCCATGTCAGTAATAATCCTCAGCAACGGTCTTATCATGTTGGTGTTACAATAAATAGAACATCATCATGATTCTAAAAACCGCAATCATAATGCCCATCGCAATAAATGAAAAAGAACAATAAAAAAAGAGTGTTATAATAAGAACCACTTTTATAAAATCATACAAATAATAATACGAAGAGTGTTCTATTTCATATTAAATATAATATACAATCATGCAAAACATGAATAATACAAATAATCCCCATTTTCTCTCATTGTTTAAAACTGAGTATCTTCAATGGCTACACACACGTCTCAGTTCTTCTTCTTGTTATTATTTGTATTATTATCACTATTAATTTATCATTATCACCAACATAAGTGGGCCTATTTGTACTACTAGTTCAGCAGAAATATTTTTTATAGTTTCTTAAATAAGACTGTTAACCCTCCCCCCCCCCCCCCCCAAAAAAAAAAAGACCCACCTATACATAAATATTTTACTTGATTTACTCTCACACTAAAGGGTTATGTATATAAATATATATATATATAGCACAGTGTTATATGATATAATATTAATATCTACTGGACATGGAAATCACAACAAAAGCAGCACAGTGCCTGTTGTTCATTATTAATGTGGCCAAGTCAAATAAACGAATTTCCATTTTCTGTGTTTAAAAAAAAAACTGTGTGAATTCAGTGTTGTTTTTGCGCAGGACGAAAGTGATTGGAGGACACCGAGGAGGCGGGCACGCACTCCCACCCCGTGAACCGAGACCACGCCCCGCGTGGCGTCAGACCCCGCCCCCTTGTGAACCAGGTCGGCGCTCGCGGACTGGTCGCGCTGCATTTGCGCTGCTCGCCGACCAGGGAAGCAAGCAGCGCGACGCTCGCTCCTCACCCGAAAACTCGACGTGTGCGTGTGCGTGTGCGCGTGACACCTATGGCACACCACTGAGCAGGTACGTGGACCCCCGCACCCCACCCCCCACCCCCGCCCCACACACACTTTACTCCCTTTAAAAAAAAAAAAAAAAAAGATCCTCGCTCTCTTATCGGCCTCTTATCAAACTTTTATCTAACTTTTTGGGTGGGTGTGGAAGACAATACTGTATTGCGTGGCTCGCGCGTGCGAGTTGAGTGATCCTGGTGGTTCCGTCGGGATGCAATGACAGCCGATTTACCGACAAAGTGCGTATCTATTCGTGGTAGTAATTTAAAGGAGATGCAATGTAACTTGCTGCCACAAAGCTCGAGTCAAAGTAGAAATGGTCCAATTTCCATGCGGGTTTGGCCGACGGATTCTTTTTTTTTTGTTTAATGTTTTAGTCCCCCCCCCCCCCCCCCCCCCCCCCCACTATAGTTGCGTGTTGCCTGACCGTTTTAGTGACAACATGGATTTGAAGTGTTAATGTTGTATGGATCCAGGACATACCGCGACACTGCAGCAGTTCCGTGTATTGTCAATAAGGTGTCAGACGTGCAAAATGTTCACGCACCGCGCGCGTCATTTGTCTCCCGTGTGTTGCAGGGCCGACGACCCCCTGCCTACTTTTCCTCCAATCGACCCCCCGAGGGTGTATGGGAAGTGCTCCTGGATGGACCTGGGCGAGACCGGCTGGTCCATGGTCAAGCGAGAAGCATCCAGCAGCCCAGGGTCACCGGCCGAGCCGAGCTACCTGCAGCCCGGTGACAGCCGGCGCGGCGGCGCCCGCACCCCGGACGAGCTGAGGACTCCCCCGGGGGACGTCGACGCGCTGGGCGGCAGAACACTCCACCCGTACGCCCACTTCGGACTGCAGAGCTCCGGCGAGGACGTTCCGCTCTTTACGGATCTAGACCAGGGCGGCAAGCTGGTGCTGTCCGGCGGGGCGCACAAGGCGGCCGCGGCGGGCCTCCTGGTGGACCCGTCAGACATGTACCAGACCCTGGCCATCGCCGCGGCGCAGAGCCAGACCGGATACGACTCGTCCTCGTCGGGGGCTTACATGCACTCCAACCCCAACTCCCCCGTGTACGTGCCCGGCTCCCGGGTGGGCTCCGTGATCCCCGGCCTGTCCTACCTGCAAGCCGGCGGCTCGGCCCAGCCGGGCCACGCCGTCTCCGGCCACTCGGTGTGGTCGCAGGCGGCCCCGGAGAGCCCGTCGTACGGCACCGGAAGCCCGCACGCCGCCTCCGGCCGCTTCCACTACCCGCCCAGCCCGCCCGTCAACAACGGCACGAGCCGGGGGGACGTCGGCTACGGCGGCGCGCTCAACGCGGCCAACCGGGCCGAGCAGTACGGGCTGTCGCGGCCGCTCGCCGGGGCCTACCCGGGGGCCTACTCGCCCTACGTGGCGCCGCAGCTCTCCCAGCTGCCGTCGCCGTGGACGGGCGGGCCCTTCGACAACGGCATGCTGCACACCTTGCAGAGCAGGGCCGCGCCCTTGATTCGGGGACCCAACGGAGGTGAACGACCGGCGCCGCGATGGACGCAATTGCCGAGTCGGGCTTGAACACCAAATAGCATCGCTCAAATGTCGTTTCGCACGTTTTAACACCAGAAGCAACACGGAATATTCCCCATTTTATACATTTGACACGTTACCTGTCGCCCATTTTGTGTGAATTTATTTCAGTGTACCGCGCGTAACCATGACGCGCCGTCATTAATTCAACAACAACAAAATGTCAAGTCCAAACTAAATACTCAGTCCTGTCCAGCCCATCCGCCGTGTTTCTAAATGTCAAATTCAAGCAAAAATAGATTCTACACGCCGTAACAGCACACAACTTTATCATTTAGTGTGCGTAAAAAAAAAACACACACATTTGCCTGATTCTACCGTGTTCATCATCTATAAAAACGCAAAGTTGAAGCAAACATAACTTTCATATGCTATATTGTGACACTCATTTTGTCATTTTGTGTGCGTAAAAAACCATGGAATTAGTTGTGGCAAACATCACAAACGAATCCTTGTTTGTCATGAATTGAACGTGTTTCTTTTCAAGTTGACCTGAATCGAGCAAATTTCAGGCATATGATGTATTAGGACTCTCGTTGAGGCTTTTTTTTTGTGTGTGTAAAAACGCACAATAATTCCTTCATCATTCACATAATGCCTTTGCCGTTAAGGTGGAACTATAATTACCATCTTAAAAATAGGTGATATGGGATTTAGCGTGACTAATTTGGCGAGTTGTATGCATTAAAACAATACTTCAATAATATAAAGAATCCTCACTCATTACTATTAAAAAAAAAAAAAAATTGTGTTAAGTTTGACTTCAAATGTAAAGTTTAAACCAATACTATATCAGATATGATTTGTGACATATGACACCAATTTAGTTGAAAACACACGGAAGTTTGGGCCAAACTACAATCAAATAAATAATCCCTAATGAATCAATAGATGAAGCCTTTCTGTTAAAAGCAAGAAAAAATGTCACGGGTGAAATAATATAATGTGCGTTCGTAAAAACAAACTGTGCCGAGCCTGGACACAATGCAAATAATCATGAGAATAAATGAGAAATGACACAAAGATTTGATATTTTCCTGAAATATACAGTATAATATCATATCATATCATATCATACTGCTTTTGTCATTTGACGCGCAGAAAACCAGCCAGCGTGTATGCCAAGTGCGTGTGCGTGCGTTTTTGTTGCAGTGTCGGAGTTCCTGGACGACATGTCGGAGAGCAGGGAGTGCGTCAACTGCGGCTCCATCTCCACGCCGCTGTGGAGGCGCGACGGCACCGGCCACTTCCTGTGCAACGCCTGCGGCCTCTACAGCAAGATGAACGGCCTCAGCAGGCCGCTCATCAAGCCGCAGAAGCGCACCGTGAGTGGTCGCGGATCGGTAATTCATTGCGGCGCTCGCGGGACACTTCATTAGGCACACCTGCGGGAACCAAAACAAAAAAAAAGAAAAGACAAAAAAAAAAAAAGCCCATTCAAAGTTAGTAGTGCCTCGGGAAGATAGCGTGCTCGGAGGTGGACCTGATCATTTGATCACCTGTCGTAGGTAAATAAGGTTGCCGTAACAACTCTTAGTATGACGTTGTGCTCCACTGCAAACTCAAAATATTAAACATATTGTTCAATAAATTGCTTAGGCCGTATTAGTCCATTACAATTGAAAAATGATATGAATGACGAGTTTGGAGCCGTGACGCCATGTCGCTTTGTGTTTATTATTATTTGTTTTTTTACGAAATAACAAATGCGTCAATTTACATGCAGTATAATGAGATTGCGCAGGTGTACCTAATAAAGTGGCCGTGCGCGTGTAGATTTGTCGGTTACATTTGAATACAGATTTTTGTTATTTGTTTGGACTTAAAAAAAAAAAAGAAGGTTCTACATTATTACCCAAAATGCGGTTCTTTGGCATTTTTGGGAACTATTTAGGACCCAATCACTGGCGCTGGAGAACCATAATCCAATAGTTTTGTAAAATGTATTATTTTAAAGACAATAGAGTCGCGGGTGCTGTATAGAACTACCACTTCTCTAAACAACCTGTAACGAACCCCTAAAAACCCAAGTCGTGGTCTAATGGTCCAAGAGTGCAACAGAGAACCCTTTAAAGCACCTTTCATTTGTATTTTTTTTAAAGTGTGACATCATTTAGCAATTTCCCTTCCCCCCCCCCCCCCCCCACATTTTGATCCAAAATATTTGTTAATGTCATTGTTGAATATTGTCAGGAAACCGCGCGTGTGACAAATGGAAAGTAGTGAATAAAATAAGAGTGATTTAGCCATCGCGGTGCCATGACGCACAACTTTTACGCACCGAGGAATGTCCCCATTGAGATGAAATAGAGCATTCACGATTGTCAGGAAACGACTGTGCGTGTCAGACGCGTGATTAAATTAAAGGGTGTCGTGCACGTGACAAGCAGCAGATCAATCAGAGTGTTAAGAAGCCCCCCCCCCCCCCCCCCCATCCCATGCATCCCTCCTCCTCGTTTGCAGTCGACGTCGCGGAGGATCGGCCTGTCGTGCGCCAACTGTCAGACGAGCACCACGACGCTGTGGCGCAGGAACGCCGAAGGGGAGCCCGTGTGCAACGCCTGTGGTCTCTACACTAAATTGCACGGGGTCAGTCCACTTACGACCCCCACGCGAGTCATGATGATTCCCCCCCCCCCCCCCCCCCCGATTATTATTACATGCAGTATCTAACTATGCGTGATGACGTGCACAGGTGCCAAGGCCGCTGGCCATGAAGAAAGAAGGCATCCAGACTCGAAAAAGAAAACCAAAAACACTGAATAAAAGCAAAGGAGGCTCAGGTGAGTGTTGACGTTGCGCATCAGGTGATGATGTTGAATGAGTTGCACTTGATTTGAAGAAGGAATTTAGCCGCAAAATCTCTTCATGTGCTGGCATTTTTCTTGAAATACAATTGAATGTTTAGTGTTCAATGTTGCTCGTCAAATGACTTCTTTTCTCGTAAAATTGTGACTTTATTCAAATAATCTTACCTTTTTTTCCCTCGTAATATTCATCCTCAATATATTTCATCACATTATTATGACTTTATTATTGTAAAACTATGATTGTATTCTCGCGATATAGCGTTATTATTGCTTGACTCTTGTCAAATTCTAATTTGATTGTCAATTTGCAGCTTCTTCGTACTTTTCCCTTACTTACTATCACATAAAATCACTACTTTATTTATTTAACTCTATTAACATTACGACTTGTTCACGATATTGTAACTATTCTCTCAAAAGTACTACTTTTTTTTCCCCTTTTGGTTTGACTTTATTCTTGATAATTGACTTTTTCCTGTATTTGTTTTTTTTAAATCATAGAATTAGGACTTTCCGTCTTTCCCTCCTGGTATATTTTGACTGGATACTTGCAAATAAGACTTTCTTCTTAGTAGTATTCATTAGTTTTTGTTTCCATTGTGGCTCTGGTACTGCAACACATTGCTCCACTTTTAGTGGCAATCATTTAAATAGTGGAGTACAAGTGGTGTCCAAAAATTCCGATGGCAGCAAACTTCCCAACCAGCAGCAGACGGCGACCAATTCTTCCCCAAAGAGGCCCAGTCCTCGATTTCAAGCTGTTGATTGCCATTCTCGGTCGACAATTACAACTACAAGTATTGACAAGACGAATGCACAATGCGTATTTCACCGAAACCCCATAACGCGTGAACGTCAGTTAGCTTTATGCTAACACAGAACGCAAAATGCTATAGAATGGCTGACAAAACTAGCACCAACGTCGCAGTACTTCTCACCATTTACGTCATGCTAACTGGACGCAAACGGTGCAGCAACACGTAGACACAATATGTAACGAAACCCACAGGCATATATTCCTTGTCCTATGGACAAACAACAACAACAACAACAATATTACTGCAGTTTACTAGTTGTGAAACTCTTCTTTGTGTGTTGTGCATGCCTGTGTTATACAGCCCCCTGGTGGACAAGGCGTTCCAACATGAGATCACGACGTACAAACTGTTTACACTCGATTTAGTGGTCTTATTAATGTATGTTTTTTTTTAAAAAACATATAAACTACAATACTGTGGAGTGATATTTTTTCCTCATTAAAACATATGTTGCAAACAAAATTTGAGAGGGAATGATTTTGAGTTACAAACGTGGTCAGTGAGTGTTTTAAGTACCATTTAAAACAAACAACAGCAACAACAAAAAGTGATATATTGTTGTAATATTTGGATTTGTAGGAAGTAGCAACTCCGTCGCCATGACGCCCACATCTACATCTTCTTCCAATTCCGAAGACTGCTCGAAAACCGGCTCTCCCTCCACGCAAGTGTCCGGGGTACGTACCGCACGCTCATCTCCAACGAAATGAACACATTGCTGCTTCATTTGCGCTTCAAATGAACTCACGTCTCGCTGATTTAAAAAAAACCAAAAAAACCCCAAAAAAAGCGAAACATGTTTCAACGTGAACTCACTGTTGCAGGTCAGCTCGTCCGCGCTGGCCGCCTCGGGGGAGGGCTCCGTGCTCAAGTACCCGGGCCCGGAGGGTCTGTACGGCGCCGTGGGCCTGGCCCAGACCACCGACGTGGGCTCGGTGAGGGGAGAGGCCTGGTGCCCCATGGCTTTGGCTTGACACAAAACGAAAGAGGAGACCCCGGACCCTCCTGCAGTGGAAGTACTCGGGATAGTGAGGGGGAGAGGGGAGGTTGGAGGATTTTGGAATCCGGATTGACGGTTTTGGCAGCGGGATGAAGCGCCGTCGGACGCTTTTGTTGTTGTTGCGGACCATATACCTCCAAGAACGCCCACAAACGTGACGGCTTCTCCAGACCTTCAGTGCACAGAACGGATTTCCTCTCCCAGCATTTGGATACTCAAAGACCATTCCCCCCCCCCCCCCCCCCCCCTTCTTTATTATTATTATTATTATTTTGTTTTGTTTTGTTTTGTTTTTTTACAACTGGAATCATCACGCCTCAAGAATCAAAAGAAAAGAATATTTATAAATCTCCCATTGTTGAGAAGATGATTGTAATAAAGTTCTGGATGTAGAGTAGACGCTCAAACCTTTCCCATGTCTTCTTTTTCCCGCCTGAGAGCTCTTACTGGTTCAAACAGGGTACCACTGATATATATATATATATATATATATATATATATATATATATATATATATATATATGTGTGTGTCTATATATATGTCTATATTTGTCTTGTTGGATTATGTTCCAAATGCAATTAATGCCACTAAGGTACTCTTGACACGTATGAAAACAAGCGCACCCAGGCTGAACTAACCCGCTTTCGCCGCAATATGCTCAAATTGAGCAAAGCGAAAAGAAAAGTTAGTTCGGTTAAACTGGATTTCAAAATGTGAGCAATGTGTATTATGCTACCTTCGTGAGGACAAGCAATGTAGAATAGAAAATGTATTTTTGAGTTTAGTGGCTGTGGCAGAACGTCAACATTCCAGGGGTAGGTTTGATTTGATACAATGTTCACCCCTGCACGGGTGGGTGGTGTCCAAAAATTGTCTTTCACTCATTTTGGCTTATTTATTTTGGTGTGTTTTTTTTTCTTCTTCCCCATTGTTGTAGAATTGTGTTTAGCATTCTTTTTTGGATTTATTTCATTTAAATCCAGTCCAGTAAACTGTTTTGGTGTTAATGAATTTATGTTTAGACCATGTTGTGAAAAGTATATTATTCCCCCCCCCCCCCCATTGTTGGGGATTTTGCGGGAAAATATACAGTGCGGTGACAAGAAAATATGTATTTTTTTTTTAGCAAGTAAAATGCAACATTTGTTTGTTTTTTTCCTTAAGGCTGACTTTGCTGCCACAATTTTTTAATTAAAGCAAGCCTTCATTAATTCCGATAGCGTTCTATTTTCTTACAGCCTGCATTTAAAATGATACAATGCATCCTTTAAAAGCAAAACAAAAGCTACGAATAATACTATAGCCAATAAAACAAATGGTCTCAGGTTGGTTGTCTCAAAAGATAATGATGCATAAAAGCAAGGGATTTTCAGTGTAAGAATGTTACCATGTTTCCTTTTGCAATGGAGTGTGGAGCTCTCACACACAAGCAAATATTTCTTTCAATCTTACAATGCAAACATTTTAAATTCTTTCTTTAGGTGGGATAAACACCTTTAGATTCAACATCTTGTTTGCGAGGGGGAAAAAAAAAAAATCATTAAACGAGTTTAAAATGAAATACAAATTTAGGTAATTTTTAAAAATTGATTCTGTTTCAAATTTTAAAATATGTTTCTAAAAGAAATTCCATTTCCCATGTGTTATTTACATATTAAGAAAGATATGTTTTGAGGGCCGGTGAACAATGTCTGTGGTGGATTTGCAGTTTTAGCGTAGAGTGGGAATGATGAAAAAGAAAAAAAACACATGATAACGATGAGAAAAAGTGTCTAAGATAGATGAGAGAAGGTCTCAAACATGTCTACCTGACACTACTACTGATATTTTTTTTTCACCTAAAATATTAAAACGGCAACATTGGGGCAATTTTAGAGCTTGAGTTTTTTTTTTTCAAAACAGAAGGCGACCGGCCTGGCACATACATTACAATGTTTCCATTAGTTTTTCCAGAGGGGATCGTTGTGACAGCAATTTTTGCAAAAGTGCAGTTTTACCAGGTGGTTGCGGTGTGACCGTACGTTGACAACGAACGGCTTCGCCGGGTTGAAAGTCCTCCCGAAAGTAAACACGGCCACGAAGGGCAGCAGAAAAGCCTGCTGGTTCCCTTAGGAGGTGAACGCTGATCTTTCCCCACTTTGACTTTCAAAGGAGAACACCGCTGCCCCCCCCCCCCCCTCCCCCTCCCCCACCCCACACACACACACACGCCCACCCTCCACACCCTCCAACTCCCGGAAGAGATGCCATCTCTGACTCAGCCCTTTTGGGCTTCCTCAACAGACATGGGGGAAAAAAAAAAATACAAATCAACTATTCCGAACACCCTCACAGCTAACTTGGCTGCAAAAACATTAAAATCGCTGCTCTAATCAACTAATTCACTGAACCTCACCCTGCAATAGCGTAACCAATAACACTTGCGGTAACGGAAACAGCTATTAGCTCGCTGCAGTGACTACCAGGTTAGCGTCAGGTTAGTGCAGTTTATTGCAGTAAACAAGAATCTTAGTACAGTGAACTTGTAGAAGCAGCTGAGCGCATAATTGGCTCGACTACAATGTGATGAAAGTCAATTCGGAGACGTCGTTGATATTTGTTTTCAGCACAGTACATCGGTCCCCGACCCGTTTGGCGCCACGGAACGGTTTCACGTAATGATATTTTGACAGACCAGCATAGGAAGGAATAAAAAGAAATGACTGAAACTGCAACTCACCATTACGTAAATTCCATAGCATAGCGTGTTCATCGTAGCCAAACCCCTAAAAATGTTTATTTCACTACTTCCATTTTATTTGTTGCTCGCGTTTTTTCCGACACATTTTGGCGTCGAAAATGGAGCTTCACTTTGTGGCGCTGCCCTCGTTCCTCGCCGCCAGTGCCGTATTCCCGCTGGTATGAGTATTTGAAGACTAGCGGCGATCGGAAGAGCTGACGCTAGCGGTGCTAACCGCTATTTTTTTATCCAGAACTTATTTTTGTTCTTTTGCTGCTCCGCAAACCGCGTCTAAAGTCCTCTAGAAAATTGGCCGACTGGAAGACGAGATGCCAAAAACGCGTGATTACGGATTAGTCGACTTCCAACTTTAAACGTTGACGCGGAGTAGTAAAGTCGACTCGTCGACTAATGGGTTCAACCTCCAATTGCGTAACCAATTCGTGCACTGTACTAATTTGCCAGTTCACTGCGTTAACCGAGCAGTCACTGCAGTAACTAACCGATTCAGTCCATAACCAATTATTTCCCAGGATTCATTTGCACTCACCTGTCAATTCTTTGTACATACATCAAATTGCTCGATCACGTTACAAATGAATTGCATGTGCTCATGGACTCTTAATGGTCATGATTCCGACAAATGCGCCGCAAGGGCGACTTTGCCCGGCTGTGCTTGAACAAATCAGTAACGGGGGACAATAGCGCCTCTCCCAACGGCGTCACAAAGCCGTCTCAAATGCGTCTTAATCACAGGAAGTTTGAGCCACGCTGGGGTTGGGCTTCCAAGTTCAAAATAACAACGCCCCACCCCTCCCAAGCTAATGCAGCAAGGAAAACCTTTGAGCCGTATCACCACCGTCGAGTGTTTCGCCGTGACGCGCTGTCGAGTGATGACATCATCACTGCTTTGTAACAATGGGAGTGTTTTCAAGGAAAAGGTTGCAAAGTGAATGAGTGGAGAAACGTGGAAGTTTGTGTAGGAGTGTGTACGCTCTGCTTGTATTTGAGCATTTAAGAGGGCGCCACGGTGGGTGTGACTCATGACTGAAAGTTGAGGGAAAAGATAAGGACAGAGACGCTCGTACGGGCCGTAATGGTGCCAACGACTACCTGAATGCTAATATTTTTTTCCCATGAAATTGTATGAAGTATTGCTAACGGTCCAGTTTCCCTTGGCGGCACTACTTTCAGTACGTTTTATGATGACGTCGGGTGTTTTGTCCAATCCGATTGCAGCCTCAATGTGCTGCCGTGTCAATCTCATCTGCCTTCAAAATCAGTATTGCCGGCCGATGGAATTTTAACCATAACGTGCTGCCTTGACTTCCAAGTTGAATCTGTTCCGTTACCACGCTTGGAACTCAAAACGCTTGCATCTTAAATCATCTTTCTCCATTGAAATGAAGGGAAATGCTATTAATCCGTTCCAGCCCCTTAAAAAAACACCAATAAAAATGTTTTTTTAAGAAGAAAAATAGCACTCTACAGTACTGTACTTTCTTAAGATGTACAACAATAACATAATTGAATAGACTGTACAGAATTCAACAGTTTTGTGTATCATGATTTCATGGATTCATTATGTGGCTCTTTCTGATGTGTGTTCTATGGCCACCCATCAGTGTAATACACACGACCGTACGACAAGTAGATAAGACAATCGCAACTAAGTTGCAGTGATATTAGTCGGGTTTTTTTTTTTTGGTTGCAGAGGATAAAGAATATATACGGCTGTGACTATAGTTATATGCTTTGTCAGCATGTGTTTTTATTTACGTTCTTTGGGTTTTTCATGCTATTGGATAAATATTGGTTCGGAACTAGCTCCAGATGATGTACGTGGGACAGTTGCATGCTGTTGTATTGTATTGCTGGCTTCTACAATTGCAACGTGACAGTGAGGGGATTCAGAGTTGTTGTTAAAAGCTGCTCCTGTGACAGAATTACTGCGGGATGTTTCGCGCTTGGCGGCCAGCTCAGGTTCCCTTACATGAACTTCATTCAAAAGGCCTTGGACACGCGGGGACAGGGAGAGGAGGAGAGACAGCGCTAACCTCGTTTTGAACTCCCGACATTCCGAGCGGGCTTCTTGGACGGTGACGGCGGGGAATACTTGCATCAGTCACATGATTTAGTGGCGCCGTTTCAAAGGCAAGACGCTTCCCCATGCGAATGCAGTGCGTCTCCAAATTGCTGCAAATTGTGTCAAACCCCTATTTTTATTTTATTTTTCATTATTTTCTTATTTTCATGAGTTCAACATGACCTGCAGACATACAAACTGTTAAGTCATTCCTCCCTTTGCAGCCAGAACAGCTTCCATTCTTCTAGGAAGACGTGCACCAAGAGGTTTTAGTGTGTCAGTGGGAATTTTCGTCTATTTGTGAAATCAGAGGTCTTTGATTTTGGACTTGTCAGCAGTTCTATGAACGTGCACTGCATCTGCCAGTTCACTCCAATGACTTGCCAATACACTGAACTATATAACTAGCACTAATAACTGCATCAATATGTCAGTTGACTGCGCATAACTGCATTTCCCAGTTAACATGGACATTTGACTTCTAAAGCCGTCAATGGCAGTGAATGTGTTAATAATTGTGTCCCAATACTTTTGTCCATCCAGTCAGCCCAAAATGAAGTGCGGCGTCGTGTTATTCTTGCACGCAGGCTGAACTCAGTGACTAACAGCGCCGCTTCCTCGCACTCCCTCCTGACCAAGCAGACCCTTTGGCCGAGCCAACCAATTCATTATGGACTTGACTTTAAAACTTCCTGTTTTTCCCCTCTTTAATTAAGACAATCTGCGCCACTGCACTAAAGAGAGGAAATACCTCCAAATAGTCCCTAATTTGAGGCCAGCTCACTTATTCTGCGGCGCAGATTACATCGACCGCGTTAATGTAACAACGTTTGATCACGGGGGGGAAATTATGTCTGTCATTTCTTCCTGCCTCGGTCTCAATAATGTGGGAATCGTGCAGCGACTCGAGAAGCCGGCACGACACAACTACGTGCCCTCTGTCAGGCCCATATTACATCCATCACTGCCTTATGTGTTTATTATTATTACACTCTTGTAGTCTCTTTTTTTTTTTTTTTAAAGGGGAAAAAAAATGTTGATTTATGCGTCCACTGTTGGCCTTTCCTGTCCTCATTTATGAAAACAAGATTCCATGGAATTCCTGCAGCACTATTAGCGCTAAGCACTTATGAGGTCAAACTTTCACTTGCACTGCACTATTCAAAAACAGTGGAGCGAAAAAGACTCTTAAAGTCGCGTTTTTCGTATTCTTTCACAGTTTGTGTCGGAAATTAATGGTTCAACTGCTCACATTTGTTCTTTGTTATTCTTTTTAAAAAATATATATCATCCATGGATTTTCGACAGAATAGTGTCTTTTTCTCACTAGCGTTTCAGGGGAGGCGGAGCCTATCCCATCTGATTTTGGAGCGAGAGGCCGTCGTTCTCGTTCATGTTTTTGGATGTGGGTGGAAGCCAGAGAAAACCCGCGGAAGCCCGGGTACAGCATAGCGACTCCCCCAAAAAAGAAGCCCTGAATCGAGATTCAAACCCAGAACCTACATTCATCAGTAATCACGAAATGGATGATCAATGGTATTTGCAATTTTTGGTTGTAGGGGCAGACGCGCGCGCGTGCGTACACATCAACAATTGATATATTTCGATAACGGCAAGCTGGCGTTTATCGGGTATCACCCATCTGTGTGTTTACGCTACACTTGGCAGATATCTGATAAGTACATTTTTATCAACATTTGGGAAAGATCTGTTTCCGAGCTGAAGATATCTGATTCCAATGCGTTCCCCCCCCCCCACCCCCCACCCACACCCCCACCACTCTCTCTTCATGCTGCCATGACACATATCCCAATGATGCTACTTGCAAAAGAATGTGAATGATGTCACTGGAATTGTGAAGTTTAAATCTAATCTAAGATGCAGTTTTACTTATTTTGTGCGTGACTCACCAAAATGGCTGACTTGCTGTTTATTCTCAGGCACGGGTCCTTCATACTTTGTTGTCCTTCCTGTCATTCTCAACACGTACACTGATTTTTTTTATTTTTGTCTCAATCAGGGCCATTTTTTTTCACTTTCCGTTTTTCCCTTTTCAGTAATGACTGACTCATCACAGGAGAGAATTTTATTTTTAACACTTATTTTGCATCTTTCCCTCCAAAGACGTGAACGTACAGCGGTGACCTCGGGAGCTGTACTGAACTCAGATCTCTCTGCTAGGCCAAATGTACTCGACAAACAGAAAAACGGCTGTCGTCGAATAGCTGCCAGTGTGCTCACTTGCCAGTGTGCCCTTTTCAACTTTGAACTGAAACTCACCTCCGAGCCTCACCCTCCACTATGTTTTCCACCAGGAAACAGGAAGAGGGAGGGCCGACCTCTAGATGGAGACGCAAAATCTTTCAAAAATGGTGACCATCTTTATAAAGGTCGTAAAAATCCCTAATCATTTCAAGGTGCCACAATAATTAAGAATTGCATTTTTTTATATGGCAACACATTCCAGGTGAAAATCTCCTATTGTTCCCATCTGTCAATCATTGACGATGTGGGCAGAGCCAGGTTTGCTGGACGCTTTATGATCTCTAGGACATTCCTGGGATTACAATGTTTGGCTTTTCCACGGAACCATTTCTACTATGTCATCTATGTCGCGACCAAAATTAGTCAGGCTTTGAGTTCAATTGAATTGATCATGCGTTGGACGCCGGATTTTTGGGGGGAACCTATGTTCTGTTTTTCATGGAAAAACCACGCATATTCACGTTTTTTTTTTAAACCTGACCCCCACTTTTTTTCTTTTCTTTTCACCCTACGCCCTGCTTATTTGCATCCCGTTCCCGTGTTCGGGATCCCGTTCCAGGATGCTCAGGCTGCAATGGATGCCAAGTGGGCAACATGTATCTGTACAGTGTTCGCTAAAACAGCATGAAAGTCAGTTCAATGAGATGAGATGACGCGTCGCAGGTAGACGCCTTCCGGAAAGCGTTTCCGCATCGGGACCTGGCCCTGTCGGTCGATGCAGAATCCTCCATAGCGACGCCTGCGGGGAAGCGGTCTACCTCAGATCTTGTCCCGGTCGGTCAGTGCAGAATCCGTAAAGCAACAGCCTCAGAATTGGTCACCTCTCCCAATAGGAGAGAAGGAGGAGGAGGGTAGAGGAAAGGAGAAGCGGCAGTAAAACAGGCCGTAATGTGGTTTAACTCAATGCCAAAGTGTAAAAATAAGTCTTAAGTCAAGATTTAAATATTTCTAGGCGCTCTAATGTCCGCCGGTAGCGCATTCTAAAGTACTGGAGCTCGGATAGAAAATGCGCTGGAACCTGGAGACTTCTTTTTTTCGCTCACCAAAAAGACGAGCGTGTTGCGAACGTAGGTTTCAGGACGGAACATACGGTTCTACGAAGTCAGCAAGATAAGAAGGTGCTAAACATCGCATGTCTTGAGCTGATGAGAACGGGCTGCATCCACTGCGTGTGTATTATTTCGGACATTTGGGAAATATGTTTCAATAATCATTTTGTAAAAAGCAAATATTTCTAATTAATATCCCATAACGTGACTTTGTACTTTTTTTTTTTTTTTTTTTTGCAATTCATGAAATAAAAATTCACTTGTACTCACACTGTGAATCATTTTGGGCTTAATCGGCTGCATCTGTTTGTATCTATTTTCATCTACTTAATTAGTCTTTTATAACCATAGTTCTTACTTTAACCAGCCAATAAGAAGAGAAAAATACTGGAACTCATTTTAGAATATTTTTAGACTATTTTGTAAAACTATATTAAAATTATTTTCTAATAAATGTAGATATATAATGTACATATGTTAAGATGTCTAAATATATCAATACCCATATTATGTATTGAAATAATTATAAGATATCAGTCTTTTATTATTATTTATTATTTATTATGGTAAATTCAGTAAAAAAGTAAATTGCCCACATTTGCGGCCAAAAGCCAGTGACTAAAATCTCAGATTTAAAAAAAGAAATAAATCTTCTCTTTTATATACCCATAAACGATCATGTTTTTTTTTTCAGGGCTACTTATTGACGAAACAATCACATTTGACGTGTATTTTATTTTATTGAAATTGTATTGGGTGATTCAAAATGAATTAACTTGGAATGACGGTAAATGCTCAGAACAACTACCGTATATAGAAAAACAACGTCGACGTGAAAAGTGATTGGCGCAGTCGCCAGCAGAACTTGGCTGATGTCCAAAAAGCGCCAAACGCTTTGAAACGCTCCCAGATTGACGTGGAAAGCATCTTTAAATGGGGAGAGCCCTCAGACGCTCCCGATTTGGTGCGCTGGCACAATGACATCACTGTCGTCGTCGTCGTCGTCGTCGTCATCATCATCATCAAAGAGGAAACCCGAGTGGGCCCGCTATAGAGGCCCCTCAATAAACAGACTGGTTATCACATCACTAACATTTATTTAACCCCTCTGCAGAAGGTGTTCTGTTGGAAGGGAGGGAGACGTACCCAAATCTATTTGGCTGACCTGGTGATATCCGACACACGCACGCACGCACGCGCACACACATACACACGCACACGCATACATACACAAACAAGCACTCACAGGACATATTCTCGTGCGGAAAAACACAAGTGTGCCCTCCAAATTAAAAGGTGGTCATGGACAGTCTGACAATAAGTACGTATTCGAGCACATCGTGGAAGTGAGCATGAAGCGCTTTAATGTGGACTCTTTCAATTTCGGTGAGCTTTTCATGTTTGACCAATTTGTGAATGAGCAATTTCAAGCCTTCTCTCTTTTCTCCCCTTTTACAGGAATGCAACTAAATCACTGTAATTTCACATCTTGATCAAGAAATAATGTTTGTTTTAAAAACTAATGGATGACAATCGGAATTAAAGCCGTAAGCATCGATCACGATCGTCAAACTTTCACACCTGTGCTCGCTCCTCATTGGACGGTCGTGCTGCTTTTCGCGGGAAATCCTTAAAATGATCATCAAACTTTGACGCTATGTTTGCGACGCCAGCATTAAATGATGTAGACAGAAGAAAACTTTGTAATTTGACATCAGCCACCTGTCAAGGACACCTGCTTCCGCTTGGGGCTCATTTGGCTGAATTCTTTAGTTCGAGTTCATCTGGTTGCCCAAAATGGATGCTTCAAAACAAAATCTAGCATTTCCTGCTCTATTTTGTCCAGATTGATTTCATGCATCCATTCATGATAAACAGGTCCACCCAATTTCATGCTGATCGTTGGTGTCGGAGATCATTTTTTTCCAACTTTCCACGCGGTGCCACTGACTGGGTTTTGGCCAGGTTGTGTGGCATGCTCCCAAAATACGGCACATACACTCTCAACATTCCCAAAAATATATTTTGCGAACAAACACTGCAGTAGCTTCTCGGTCAGGCGGCCGCGTTTCTTCCAGGATTCACATTAGGTGGTTGCCATGGTAATTCAAAGCTGTACCCCGCATTGGAAGGGGGCGGGCTGATCAGTGGCTGAATTGCACGAGACAGGATTTTCTGGTTCGGACCAACGCTGCTCATTTGGGGCAGCTGCGGCCTGAACCTTACGTTGAATACACACACACACACACACACACACACGACGCACGGTTGGTGCCTTTTATGAAGTCCACTCCTCCCCGGCTTCAACTATTCCTCCCACGTTGTTTCTCGCACTCTCTCTCAAATAAAGAAGGGATGAAAAAAAAAGAAAGAATAAGTGTATGAGGGAGGATGCTCCTTTCCTCCAGCCCAACCCCCACAAACACCATTCCTTTCCCGTTTGCGCAGCTCTCTCCCACACATCTCCGCATCCCCGAGCCAGGCCCCTGTGTGTGTGTGTGTGTGTGTGTGTACGTGCGTTTGTGTGTGTGTGTCTGCGTGTGTGTTTTCTTTCTTCATGACTTTAAGGAAAGAAAATGGATCAGGGACCAAAATAAATACAGTGCTCTCTCTCTCTCTCTCTCTCTCCCTCGCTCTCGAATCAGACAATGTGTCATAGTGCGTGCGATAGCTCCTCGGAGGAAGCGGGGGAAAAAAAAAAGGCTTGTTGTTGTTTTAGCCCGGAGGAGGATGGAGCGCTTTCGGGCCCTGCGGAGTGTCTGTCACCCGCCGTCTGCATCGCGCGCACGCGCCGTCTCTTGCGTGATTTACACTCTAATGCCTTACTTTTTAAATGCGGTGAAAACTCGCCGACCAGGTGTCACTACTGCGCTGAGTGCAATCGGTTTTAAAGATCCAAATCCATCTTTTAAAGCCATGATGGATGCTCCCTGTACTAACTTGAAACATCATACTTCGTCATCCACTTAAGACAAATAAACTTATTCAAATGGACGCTTCCCATTTCCCCTTCAGGACAGAAAACGGGCAGTAACTTTAATGCTCTCACACTAAAAAGTTAACTCCAGAGTCCATTTGAACTCTGTTCCTAACTGTCACTAACCAAAACAGCAGCACATATCAAAGCACAAGCAGTAACTGTAATTATCTCAGTATTTCACTACTGTCACATACATTTTATGTACCCCCCCCCCCCCCCCCCCCCCCACACACACACACACAAACACAGTATTCTAATAAATATTGTGTTTGTGCAATAGAAAAGATGAAGTCATTAATTTTCATCAATCTCAGGTGGCCGCCATGTCGGGCAATGTCGCCCTCTGCTGTCGACCGAATTGAACTTCACAACTGCTCTGGCTCTGGTATTGCCAACGTCACGTGACCAAAGTGGAAATCATAACTACGGGTTGATGACATGATGGTTGGAACCAAATTTTTGCAATTGACCTAATACCGGTTTTAGACTAGTGGTGGCGCATACAACGTAATCTTGCAAAAAAAAATAAAAAAAAATAAACGACCATTAACGGTGTGACTATCTCAGTTCTTTGGCGGTAACACACGGTCATTCAGAACCGCTGAGTCCATTGAACTCCATTGCTAACCAAAACAGCAGCACCTACCGAGGCACATAAAATGGCTCTCGCATGAATTAAAGTGTGAAGTGTTAACAGGTTCAGTATTAAAGATGATGATAGAGTTTTCACAGCAATACTAGTACACACGTATCACTCCGTAATGTTGCGTGCATACATGTTTATCTTCACAATATATATAATTTTTAAGGTAAAACAATACATTCTTCCAATCTTTCTGATGACTTTCTGTGTGCGTGCGCTTGCAGAGCGACAAGCTCCAACGTGACGTCGGGCGTTCCGGTCGTGGCCTCCACATACTTAAATGTCTCGAAATGTGATGGAACTGGAACGCCGTCGTCATCAAGTTTGCACGTTTCTGTCGCCAAACGGCCAAGTTGAGCCGTCGAGCGCTTACGGCGCGAGTTCATTTCTGTCCTCGGAGGTTACAATGCAGGACGGCGGGATAATGACGGGGACTCTTTGTGCCTAAAAATAACACAGGTGACAAGAAGGAAGTCATAATTGCGAGTTGAAATATTAAAAGAAAAATTGTTTTAGAGAAGAATGTCATAAGGCATTTTTAATTGTGAGACGAAAGTAGCAGTTGAGAGATTCAAATCTAGCTACAAGAAAGAAAGGGAAATATGACAACAATAAAGATTGAATCACAAAAAAATCTTTTGGAAGTGCGAGAATTAAGTTTTACTTAAAACAACAAAGTTGCATATTTCTAGACTTAAAAGTCAAAATATGACAAAAATACGAGAACAAAGTCAGAATTTCAGGAATACGGTCAAAAAATTACCGGGATAAAATCTTCATTAGTAGATCAAAGTCGCAATATCACCAATAAAGTCCGAATTCTGAAAATGATCGTAGGTAAGAGAGCGAAGAGAAAACATTGCATAAAGTCGCAGTGTGACATTAAAGTTGCCAATTTAATATTACGCAAAATATATATGCACAGAAAATGGATGGATATTAAAACATTCACAGCGAAAAACTTTACCGTAACACTACGACTTCTCTGATTCTCACGAACTTTGCGACTTCTTGCTCTCGCAACATTGCAACTGTTTGACTGTTGACGCGACGACTTTATTTGACCCCCCCCCCCCCCCCCCCCTTATTCAGACCAAATGCATTTATCTCCAAGGTAGCACACATCTGTCAACTGCAACATATTAAAAGCTCTTTATCACACTCCATTTGTAACTAATAAGAACATTGTATTGAATCTCATTAGATTGTTGTTTTGTGTCCCAAGCAAGCAGTTTTACGTCAACCGTCCTTACGACTACACATGCGGCTGGTCACTGGTTTGGTGCGCCAACAAACAAACATGAACAGAAGCGTTAATTAAAAGATGTCTATTATGACTTATGTTTCATCATTTTTTTTGTCCAGGTTATAAGCAGTGCTTAGCCGTCTTTTTTTATGAAGTGTGCACTTCGGGCGACGCTCGTTAAATGGCCAATTGAACGCTCTGTCAAGCAGAACCTTCCTTTGACCCTGAAACACACGCACACACACACACACACACACACACACACACACACACACACACACACTGGCATAGTCTAGCACAATCCCTTAGTCGGACATCAATAGTTTGTTTATAATTAGCCCTGGCACCTCTTGACTACTTAGAGAGAGTGATTGTTTTTGAAAATGGCCCCTGGGGTCCTGTTGACTGATTGTGTGTGTGTGTGTGTGTGTGGGGGGGGGGGGGGTGTATTGCGAGGGTCCGCTATAGAAAGTGTGCTGGCCTGGACCAGAGTTGCAGTCGGCATTCCAGTCAAGCCGCTGTGGACCCTCGCCTGACAGGCCCTCCGATAAAGTCGCAGTCAGATAGAGAGAGGCGTCGGAGCCCTGCTCTCCATCACTCAATTAGTCTCCGCACACAGCAGTATACACTAAAAAAAAAAAAGCACACAAATCATACAGCAGCGCTGTTTATGAAGAGAAAACGTCTGCTTCGTGTCCACTCTGTGCGCTCATTAGTGGAAATACGATGCGTTGCGACGTGCTTTAATGCGGACTCTTTCGATTTTAGTGAACTCTCGACCGCTTTGACCATTGTGAACGGGAATGAGGCATTTCAAAAGTGAAGAATGCAAGTAAAGTAACCATCATTTGACATCATTACCAATAAATAAACATGTGCTTTACTATTTTTTTCCCTCCCCCCAATGCAGGAAATGTGAAAATTTATGGCTAACAATAATAATGACATTTTTGCATTCAAAACTCATCCAAACTGGTGTACTAACCATGACAGAAACATGAGAAAAAATATTTGGGGATGTACCGACCTGTGGCATTTAGTAAAACAAAAACAAACACAAAAGTGATTTAACGCGGACTCTTTTGATTTCAGTGAATGCTTGATGTGTTACCATTTACACTAAAGTCACTTTTCTACTGAAACGCAAGCTAACAGTCTACCACTAAAAGTAATTTCTCTGTTCAGGACTGCTGCTTATTAACTTGAAAGAAATGCTATCTAATATCATATGACCCCTTTAAATAAAATTTTCACATTGCTTCAAATGTTCTATTATTCAAAATATTATGAATAATAGGGATATTCCATGGCAATTTTTTTTTCAGTGCGTGTATTCACTCTTGAGTGCTCACCGATATCAAGTAGCGATACGCTAGTATTTTTGATACATAAAATTTCAGTTAAAACAATAACATATAATTATGAACAGAGACCGTTCTTTCTGACGCACAAGATGATTCGCCTGTGTGTCAAACCGCCACAGTGTAGCGGCCAACTACTGGCGAGGAGGACTTGATGTCAGATTCTTTTGCCCTAAGTTTCGGTGGCTGGTACAAGCAGCCTTCACGAGTACCCGACACCTTGAAATTGGTATCGGCCCGATACCAATACCTGGTATTGGTACTTGAAAAAAAATTACTGAAAAAGTTAGGGATATTCGGGTTTCGGGGAATTTTCAGGAAGAACCTAAAATGCACTCTAACATTACAGGTCATTTGGTGGTAGAAAGTCAATCAAAATGTACAACTACTAAGACCACGTCTAACTGCCAGCGCAAGCTAGACCGCTGGTCTAACGTGATTTTGGTGAACTGATCGCCGCACAGGCAGACAGACACTGCAGTCCGCGGACGTATTTAAATTGCTAGCGGTTATCACCAGTTCATTCTGTATTTACACCAATCAAATCGGTGACAATGCTGCACTCACGCACGTTATCGCTGCGATTACTGATCTCCCTATTTGAAGGGACGAGACGAGAGGAGCCCCTTTGATTGGCAGCGATTTGAAGTCAGCTGTAACCACTCCCACTTGTTAGAGAACAGAAAGTTGTGCAAAAAGTACTTGAACAGTTTGACATGTGCATTCAAAAGTTTAGAGAAGGTCAAATTAAGTTCATCTTGTCATTCATTTGAATTTCATCCTGAAATGTCACCCGGAAACTGAATAGCCCTAACTTTTTGTGAGTAGTGTATATATACAAATATCACATGACTGGCATCCTAAGGGGCACAGGTTTCGGGTCAAACATTTCCCGCCAACCCGAGAAAGACCCCTGACCCGCGGCTGACCCGTCACCTGCAGACGGCCGGCGCGCTCGTCTTTGATGGCGTGTTTGCTCTTTCGTACAGTAGAGGTTAGTCACACACAGCTTGAGAGAGCGACGCGTTGGCGCACACAATGGCCACGCCGACTTGGGTTTGTGTGAGCAACGAGTCGGGGATTAAGACATGAAAGGCGGCCAGCGTGGCGGGTAAACACGGCCGCAACAATCTTTTACCTGCGACGCGATGTGCGCGTCGAGGCAACCTCACACCTGATTGATTTGTTCCGTTTCGCTTTTAAAGCAACATTTTGTTTGCTGATGACGAAAGTGCGAGTTGGCGGTTCAACAGCAGAAGCTAGCTCGCTAGGCTCGTAATAGATTAGAGAGGATTGAATTTTTATTGAATTTTTTTACAACTACATATTTGTGTGTATTTGTGATCGATAGCAAGCGAAAATATACACAGACCGATAAATAGATTCTTAATTGAGGAAAATGCAGGTGTGTAGATGGGAACCATTCGTCACAATGTTTGAAATACACATTAGCGAGCGCTTGTTAGCTGCAACGTAATAAATGTTTGTTGTACTTGTATGGTACTTCGGTAGCACGCTTGCGTTAGGAACAGATAAGACACACCGAAGAATTTAGGCTTAAGTATTTAGTTACTATAGTTTATGTGTCTAACTGAAAGTGAAACTCATGATTACCCAGATCAGCGTTACATACATCAGTAGGCTTTTTGGGGAATTCACCATCTTCTGACTCCGGGAAGCGACCCAACAATTTCTAATTATTCATTTACTCTTTTAACTTTGCTAGGAAAGCATGCTTTCTGCTGAAAGACACGTCTTTTTTTTCTTCCTCTTCTCCTCCTGGAAGAGGAAATAATATCCCGTGAGCTGAGGGACCGTAGCGTTTAGAAATGAATTGTAACAAGACTCTCTCTTAGGGAATATGCTCATTCACATGCTAATTGGAAGTGAAGTTGTATAATGATATGTGGAGGGCAAAAAAAAAAAAAAAAAAAACAAGCATCATCAGTATTTTTGTGACAGCAAAAAAAAAAAAAAAAAACAAGTTCAAACAGTAAATATCAAATTGAAAAATATAATTCCCATTGGAAATAATAGAAATACATTTAAAGATTTTTTTTTTTCACAAGTAAAAATCAGTTAATTGCTGTTAAGATTAACGCATAAAAAAAAGACAAAGCGAAATGGGAAATGTAATGTGACGGAATTTGATGTTTGATTTCAAAACTTGTACTTGTCTCACAAATATAAAAGTTAAGAAAATAAGCCACTTGGTCGGGGTTGTAATTTTCAGCAATTTCACCAGGTCCAAGGCTTTTGCAAAATGCAAAATTTTCAATTTACTGTGCACTTTTCTGGAGTTTTGATCTTTCAGCCATTTTAACAGGTCCGTGGCTGTCGTAAAATTGCAAATTTTATAAGGTTTTGCCTTGCAAATGCCTTGCATTTAGATTCAATAGTATTGGCAAATTAACAAATCGCAGATTTTGCTGAATTTTTTTTTTAAAAAATACATTAAAGTTCAGGAGTACTGGTAAACTTGCCACAAGTGTGCCCAAAAAATAATAATAATTTTCAGATCCCAATTTCGAGTCCTACGACTTTTAGAAGTTCAAAAATGATCACGCAAAACATGTTTGATTTGTGACCTAATTCTCTTGAAGTAAAATCTAAAAATAAAAAAAATCACTGAGTCTAGTATACACGCAACTAAAATATGGATATTGATGTGGATTTTAAGGTTTTGTTTACACCATGGAGGATTAATGTTATTCCTTAAAAAAAAAAAAAAAAAAAGTTAAAACCATTTTCACACTGCCGGTCACACTTTGTCATTGGGCTGTATGAAAGGGACCGTCAAGGATTTCCGCTTCAGAGGCAGAACGGCGGTGTGTGAAATAGAAGAGCAGAGAACCGGGACGGGATGTCAATTTGTCTGGACATGCACAACTGTTAACAATTGCTCATGGGATGATCATGTTATCCATTCATTGAATTACAAACAGTGGCACAATTGGGGAAATAACGTCACAATCGCAAGTTTAAACGGCAGTGAGCACGGAGGAAGTTGTGGATATTTTCGACCGCTTCACATCAAACTATAAAAAGCCTCTGGTCGCACTCCCTTCATGACACGAGGTATCAAAACGCTGAATGCAAATTGAAAGTCTCCACCCTTCAGTATCGCGGTGACGGCAAGGCCTGTGGGATGAATCACAAGCGCACAATTTGAGAGTGAATCACGCTGGGACAATATTTAGACTGGATCTCGGCCGCTTGGCTGTTGTGTCACGTAGCAGGAAATTCACGTGAAGGCCGCGGGGGATTGAGTGAGTCTGTGGTCAGGTGTGCAGATTTACTGAAGTTTAGTATGTAGCGGCTATAGTATATTTAGCCTAGCTTAGCATCAAAGCTAAAAGTTATGCCCAACATTCAATTTTTTTAAAGTTCTTTCCATCAATGTTGCAGCCACTCATAATTGTGGGTGTTGGGCAAAAAGGCCTGTGCTTGAGCACCACTAGGGGTCTATCTGTGCACGTGCCTGTATGACAGTTGAAAATGTTAAGATTTTTCTAAAACAATAGCTATGCTGTTAATAAATCACAATTTGGCCTGGGATGAGATTATTTGCATTATTTATTACAGACAAAATTCCAACTCTGAACAAACTGAAGGTAGATCAATTTATTAGTAGTTTAATAGTATATTAGAATGAAATGATTTCCAAAACTATTACAGCACTTCTATTGATGTCACTCTCGCTATTACAGTAATTACTGAGCCTGCAATTTCCCCTTGTTTGCGACACAGCTGATTTTCAGTGGAAATAAAGTCCACAGCACGCAGAGGCACGAAACGTTCACTTTCCGAGGGAGCTGCTGCTGATGTTTCCTGGAAGAGGTGTCAGTAGGAGCCGTCTTCATGCCTCCCTCCCACTGGAATCGGATGACAAACCAGGTGGAACCTCTGGGCTCACGAGGAGCCGCGAGCCTCGGCTTCTCGTTGCGTCGAGCGGAGGAGGCGCCCTGTCAGGTGAAAGATGAATTCTGGCCGCTTCGGCTTATGATTCGAGCGCGGAAGGAGGTGTTGCTTGGGTGCTCCCTCTGCAACAAAAGTGTGATCACAGGGTCAGAAGCGCCTTTAGTCATCACCATGGAGACATGGTGGTGACGTCAGGCAGCAGAAATTGACTTATTTTGATGCTTTTTCTGCAGTTTTCAAAGGCTGAATGAGTTTGAACTCAACCTCCACCAAGGAGGTTTCATCACTTCAGATACTTTTAAAAATAGCCTCTGAAAACAAAGCCTCTGAAAACACATGTACAGTACATTATATTTTTAAAGGCCATTTCAAATGAGTTTGACATACAGTACCACCAAAAGCATATTACTCGCCATGTTACCCGCCAGCCAGTGGCTGAGCTGCACTTTATTTGTTTATGCAGTAAACTAGCGACTAGAGCAGAAGTGAATAACATTTCCTGTCGCTTATCTAATGTGTTCCATGTGGGAGCTCGGTACGCCTCTGTACTGTAACCCAAAGAATCAGAATACAAATAACGACCAATGGATTTTTTTTTTTTTTTTTTTTTTTTTTACTAGCTCTCTGCGACCCACCCAAATTGGGTCCGCGACCCACCAGTTGAGAATCGCTGCTGTACGTTGAGTGCCAATGACGCCAGTGTGTGTGCGACACTTGCAATGTTTCTCGAAGCCACTTGGGGCAGCAGTTGAAATCACGGCCAATACCATCGCAGTCAGCAGCAGTTAAAACAAGACAAGATCTTCGACGAAACAAGAAACACATCCAAACAGAAGACAATATTGTTGCCAATACCGACATCCATTTTTACCCTATGACTAAATGTGCTCAATATCTATCAAAAGTCAATTATGAAAACATTAGTGACACATACCATGATTCCTGAATTCTTTGGATAGCCACATAAATTAGTGAACAGGTGAACAATAATAAGCAGATCACAATTCATTTGGAAACGAGTTAGGTTGAAAGGTCAAAATCTTCATTGAGGCCTGGATGGCGAGTCGCTTTCCACGAGTAAATCCAAAATGTCTCTCCCTGCTTGAGCCGAATAAATGTCTCCCCAGCCGTGGCATCAAGATAAATAGCTTCAGTCGCCAGTACGCGTAAGGTTGCGTCACTCCCATGTTTTGCATCTTTATAATATTATAATGGCCGATATACGTAGGCGTTTTAATGTCTGAGCCCTAAAAAAAAAACATCTAAGCTTTTCACATTTATGTTATCCAACTGAGTGCAGGGATCTGGAATTCTTTCCAACCTATTTTTAGATCAACTTCACTACTGTTTGTTAATTATTTGCAAAGAGGTTTTTCTTTCGACATGAATGAATAATGTATGAATGTTTAGGACAGATATCAAACAGTGTAAAACACTACAGTGCCAACGGCCCTCGTCTAAAAGCAGGTATGTTTGAACTTTGACTTACTTACATTTGAAGCCCCTAAATTCCTTGATCACTGCTAGTTGAGGCCAAGTAAAGTAACGGCGCTAACGCTCGGCATTCTGGGCAACGGTGCGCTGCTGTTGTCCAAATAACATTGTTTGTCTTCAAATGCCCCCCTCCGAAGAATGGAGAGGCTGCCATTTGAAATGGCCATTCTTCAGAAGCGGGCAATCGCCGGCACCGTTTGGTATTATGGGCATTATGTCGCAACAACACTTGCTGTTTCCCAGTTCATTCAAACGCAGCTTACAAGAATGTACAACCGCTTGAGTATTTTATCTGTGGATCTTAAGGAGCAGGAAATCACCGGCAGCGCTTCTCATTCTGTGGTAAAAGCACACGGACACTTGCTTTTCCTCCAATGAACGTCATCGTCCTGTAGTTGCAGCCTCCATAGTATGCAGACCTTGAATTCTTTGATCCGTGGTTCTTGAGGAGCGAGAACCACTGGTTATTCTGGGTAAAAGCCCAGTGACGCTTTCTTTTTGACAGTTAATGTCATCATCCATTACAGACTCTGAAGGATGTAGCCCGGATTTTTTACTCAGTGATTCTTGAGGAGCAGAAAAATCACCAGTACCACTTTTCATTTTGGGTTGTATTAACGTACTGCAAAAGTCCTTCGGTTGCAACCTCTGAATGGGGGCGCCACAATTCAGTATTGTGTCCGGCAGTTAGCTGTAGCTAGCACCCTGATTGGTGCTCGCATGTTCACTGATTATTTTGCAATCCTGGAAGGAAAAAATAACAGTCATTAGACAACAACATAAGCAAGCGTTGTCTGTCTGTATTTCCACATTTCCAGCCTTCGTGTTTCCTGTGACGCCAAAGAAAAGGCCAAAAAGTGCCGACGTTGCATGAAAGATGGTGTTTTTATAAGTGTCCCGGCATCGCTGTCACACACTTGTATCCATTATCTTTCTGGGGGACTGGGGGTGGGGGGAGTTATCTTGGGGACTCATTGTGTGTATGGGAAGGGGGGGAGGGGTGGGGGGGGGGGGGGCATCTCTACTGTGCATACAGGAGGTGTTGTGGCAGTAGAGGAAAGTCTTGGCTCCAGAGAGGGGGCGGCGGTGGAGGTGGTCGGAGTTCTGTCCTCCCCCCGTGGCCCCTGCTGGGCTTGGGGGGAAGCCACGCACGGAGACAGTAGGCCGGGGAAGGGGACGGGGGGTGGGGGGGTGTTAGAGAGGAGGCACTGGGCCCGGGCTCTTGCCCTCTCCCTGACAGGATCTGGTCAATGTCCTGCCGCCGAGGGTCGCGGCCCAGCTTACACATACAAACTTATCTCCAGTGCATCTGCCGGGCCGCCTGCACAGTCAGGCTGTCTCCGTAGCGGGCCACGGGCGCTTTCCTGTCGGGTGGGGTGGTCGGGGGTGCAGAAGAGGAGGATGGTGGAAGGATCGAGGGGAAGGGGGTGGTTTGATGTTCAACTGCCAAGTCGCTGAGCTGTGTGGAAAACACGAGCCGCCTCCAGGGTAACGGGACCACTTCTGAAGTCCTACGAACAGAAATAGCTCTGATGTCGACCCCTCCGCCTCGTCGCGTTCCCACACCCGTGTTTTGAATCTCGACGTCATTTATTGTGCGGAGGGAGGGGAAAAAACAAAAAAAAGTGAAATTCAATAATTGCGTATTTATCGCTTTCGAGGATGGAGGCGACCTCTCGGTGACCAAGTGCGCCGATGTCCCTTCGGTGAGTCATTTTCATCAGTCCAACAGCGCCGGTTTCCAATTCTCATGACCTCATGCGTTGCAGAATGCTTGCAATCCGCCGCTCGTGTTTTCTCTTCGCTCCCTCCTTTCCCAAGGCTTTCTCACCAGCCGCACGACCGCGCCAGGAGAATGGTCGTGGGCCAATTGCCTGTAAAATTTCAATTAGTCCTCATAAAAATAACAGCATCACTTCCTACAGAAGAGCTGATCTTTTTTTTGTTTTTATCTGCAGGTGAGGCACACAGGAAACACAAGGAGATATCTATGAGCATCATTGGTCCTTTCATTATATCCGGTAGCTTTCAGAGTGGGTAATTTTTTAAATAGATTTAGTATTAGTGGTCCTTTGTGGTTGTTTTGCTTGGCCCATTTTGAGAAAGTGCTTTCCAATCCTAAAAAAATATATCGCATTTTGTAGGTTTGGTCAGGAAAAATTGGTGAGGAACGTTTTTCTTAATTCAGTCCCTGAGGCCAGTTTCTCTTAGCAACATGCAATTTGATAGCGATGGTAAAAAAAGAAAAGACACAGTATAAACACACAGGAAGTGTGTCATTTTTATTTAAAGCGGCCATTTCCAGGTGTCCTTCAAAGATTAACTTGGTTTATTATTAGGGCCCAAGCATAGCAGTGCGAAGGACAATCTTGAACTTCACTTTCTCACCCACTTTTTTTTTTTTTTATTTTCTTTTTTTAATTTGGTATGGATCAAAAGTGTGAAGCCTAAAAATTGACTCTGAATTTACTTCAGCCCTCAAAGCCGTTTCCCGAAGCAATTTTGCACGTTTGGTAGGAATCACAGATCTCAGATTTTTATTTTATTTTGAATTATTATTTTTTACCTTCCTTCACGTAGCAACGTTGAATTTGGAAGGCATGTCTATCATGAGTAGACCAACAATCTTAATAAGCCATGCTCGAAAGACACAGGAAGTCTGCCCTTTTGGTTTGAAGTGATCATTTTAGGGGCATTACCGGGGTCTCCTTAATAGGCTCATTTAGTTTATTATTTTAAGGCCCAAAGAACCTCCTGAAGTTCTTTTGTTTCTTTGTCATTGTTATTCTTGGCCCATTTTGAGAGTTTCCCCAACACTCAAAAACCCACCGCGTTTTGCAGGTTTGGTGGGTATCACAGGTGTGAACCCCAAAATATGCCTCACAATTTGTTTTCTGAGAAATTCAGCCCTCAAGGCCAGTTTCGCTCAGCAACATGACATTTGTGTTTTGCTATGTGTCCATGAAGTGCTGCCTCGATGAGTGAAAATGCTTTTATGACAAAGAAAGTTGCTAGATCTTTTATTTTATTTTTTTTCCCACACGCTTCGGACTCGGCAAGTAGAAGACACTAGCTTGTTCAATCCCTGGTTAAAAAAAAATAAAAATAAATAAATCCTGTACTCTTGACAATTTAACCTTGAAATTGATTATTTTGATTTCAATTATATACCGTGTAAAAATGTCTGACAATTTCAAACAAATCTTTTGAAAGTGACAGTTTGACACTACAAAATGTGTAATTTCCCATTTTTTCAATATTCAAATAAATCAGTGGTGACGTGACTCACCTTCACATTATTATGTCTTTGTTGTTCGTCTTTGAAGTTTAGACTTTTCACTTCTTAACGTGAACAGCGGTGAACTTATTTTTACACTTCCATGTACAGTACAGTGGAGGGCAGGCCAGTTTGACCCCGTAACTGATTATTTCCATTCTATCCCCTATGGGAAAAACAATTTCAAAGCTCGAACAGAACAGCGGTGATGCCACTCAGACTTTTGCTGGTTTTTTTTCCATCTTTAAAATGAACAGTGGCTCACTTATTTTTACACTTGTGTGAAAGGTAAGCATGTTTTTCTTTGTTTTTTTGGTGTGTTTTTTTTTAATCCTGTACAGTTGACAATTTGACCTAGGAACGGATTATTCTACATGATCTCCAATGGGAAAAATACATTCGCTGCAAAATCTGAGGTGATGTGACTTTTTATTTTCGTTTTACAAGGAGCAGACATTCCTACGGGAACAACGGTTTCCCACTCGGATCTTCGGCTATACTTCTAGAACAAACGCATGCTTCAGTGTGTAAGTGTACAAAGTTGACTCTTCGCTGACTCCTATGATCTGCGTTTCTTTTAAGACTTCACATTTTGCCTGTAAAAACAGAACATTATTGCCCCAACGCTAATCCTCATCGCAGGACCTGCCGTAAATCCTGCACGACGCAACAGCGCACACCTGACACGGACACATGCGCACCTATAAAGCTCGACTCCCGTCATCTGCTCCTCATTGGCTCCCGTCTTCAAGCAGGACCTTTCGCACAAGGCTAAAAAAAAAAAAAACCCTGCCATGGCTCTTTACAAGGCCTTCCTTTAAGCGTGTGTTGGAGAGAGAGAACCTTTTAACCTCCACACTGCTTGGGAGCAAACATTTTATAGTCTTAGTTCATATATTTTTTTTCTTATTGAGGATGGAGGGTGCACGGAGAGAAGAGGAGAAGAAGAAGGGAGGAGAGACGACCTCCTTAATGTACATTCTGTTCTGCTTTGGCTGTGATTCCCAAGGTTGTTTGTCTATGTGTGTGCGTGCGTGTGTGTGTGTGTATCCATGTGTGTGTGTTAGGTGGTGCCAGGCGCTAGCGTCTCCTCTGGCTCGCTCTGTGTTGACCCGACCCTGGACTCTCCTCCCACTATATGGGCGAGGCTTGGCAGTGCAGCACGTATCCACACACACACACACTAATTGCCGGTATGTGCGTGCATGTGCATATACACACACACACACACACACGGATAGGTAGGTGTGTGCACTTGCAGGATGGACACACTGACACGGAGATGATTGGCTCACAGGACAGAATATTAGGGACACAGTCCATTCAAATCCTATGCAAGAGCTGAATCTTGACAAAGATATTTATGAATACTCTGGTGAATTTTAATGTTACATATTTGAGATGTGTGCCTATGAAATAAAAGTATGAATTATTCTCCTGGCTAAGAAAAATAAATAAATAAATAATAAATACATAATCCTCATATAGTTAAATGCAGAGGGCACCAGGCATCTATTCAGAGAGATGTTTTTTTTTTTTGTGTCAGGGATTAATTTCTACAAATGCACTTCAATAATACTAAACTATATGTATAAAAAATATATATTCATTTTAATATATTTAAAAATATATACATACGTGATTTCCAGAGGCGTTTATTTTGATCGGATATGTTTTTCAACCTTTATTGGCCCAAGGCAAATATTTTCCAGTGCTTGACAAATATTTCATGCTACACTTACAAACAAAAATATCACAAAAAGTATATATGCTGAAATAATGATTATTTCATCTAAATGTACTCAGAAATTCATTCACTCTGTGTGAAACCTTGGCCTGTTTAGTTGAACACAAAACTGTTATTCTGTTGAGTGAATGGCAACAGGTGGATAAACAAGTTAATTGGACCTTTTGCCATCTTGTGAAAGGGAATTTCATGATTCTGTCTGTCACTACACGTCACTGGCATAGATAAATGAACAAAGATGCATTAGTAGTATAGAAATGAAACTTTTCGGACAAATTCAGTAAAATTGGATGATACAATCTATAATGTGCCACGGCACAATGGTTAGGTTTTTATAAGGCATATTGCAAATATTGCAATTCATAAATGATGCTTCAATTATATTAAATGAAATAGTATTCATTTTGATAAATGTTGTATTTCCACGGGTGTTTATTCACTCGACTGCAGAGAGTGCCAGGCATCTAAATAGGGTAAAATGAAAAAAGAAGAAAATAAGAGCCAATCAGAACTCGGATAAGGTTTTGCATATAAATGTATATATTACATATTTTCCAGAAATGAATTTAAATTTCAAATTGAAATTAAATATAGCAAACCACCACCCATTTGCAGTGTATTATGCTCTAATCCACTTGTTTGTCTGTGAAACCTATCCTGGGCTATTCACTGAAAAACTTAACCTATTTGCAGTTTTTCTGCGCTTTCTGTAAGGCTCTCAGTAGCCACAAGATGGTGCCAAATCCCTGACGGATAGGAAAGAAGTCATTGTTGTCAAGGAAGAATATTGCAGTGATATATATCTTGACAGTTCTAAGATCTTTGTATGACAGAAATGAGTGAAGTTTAGCCTGGGTTGTGAGCAGAAGTTACAGAAAGTCTTTGCCACATATGTATGCTTTTACTCTGCTTATTTTTCCTTTTAGGAAAAAACTTAGTAACTGTAATTACACCTCTTCATAGATGCTTGTGCAACTTTTAAAAGTAACTTTTCTGTTGTTAACCAAAACAGCAGTACCCACCAAGACACATAAACAGTCTCTCACCTGAATTGAAGTGCGGACACTTAATTCCATGTTGTAAACAAATTCCTAACAATTCCTAAAGGTAGTTTTGCCGCAAACACAACACTCCTCTTTTTTCTAAAGTGGAACTGGGGTCTGAGTTAAGAATTATGAAATGTTGGAAACAGCATTTAATGTTGCAAAAAACAACAACAACAACAACAAAAACCCTTCATGCTTATGCCAGAAAGCAAAAAAATAAAATAAAATAAAAGCCCACTAGAACAGTTGAAATGTATTAGTGGTTTATGATAGGCACTTTAAATGGTGGCTAGTGTCTGCTGACTCCCGTTTATCATCAGTTTGAATGTGACCGGTTGATTCTGAACACAGCCACATCCATGTTATAAGAGGGTGTGCACACCTGTGCAACCACATTACTTCAGTTGTTTATTTTTACTTCCCCTCTCAAAATGATTTTATCTTGTTCTCTTTTTTAGGACCAAAAAGTTGGCATTTGAACAGGTGTGTGTTGACTTTTTATATCCACTGTATGTAACACCTTTTACTACATATTGCCCTTTGTGTTCAGATTGAGACGCCACATAACTGAAATGCCTTGTTTGACAGGCTACATTTAAGTGAAAGGTGTGGCAAGGCTGCTGCTGGATTTATATATTATTATGATATTTAATATCAGCTAAAAAGTAACAAGTTCTTGCTATATTTGAGTGAAACTAATATTACGCTCATGATATTAAAATAAAATCATGGCATTATCGGTAAGTATCGGGGACTTGGTATCGGTGAGTACTCAAATGTAAGTACTTGTACTTGGTCTGAAACAAAGTAATATTGTTTTTTTGTTTTTTATCGGTATAGGAGTTTACTTATCCAAGTGGATGACGCACCCGACGCTTAATTGGGTTATGACATCTATTAGATTGGAGGCCCTTATTTGAGGAAATGGGGTAAATACTGTATAAATGCAGGTTGAATGCGCTTTCTTTCCCCTCGGGTCCCTCGCTCGCTTCCCATCAGCCAACACTCGCACACTAAGTGAGATCAAATATTCCCACGTGCGATGAACGCGCCAGGCATGCCAAGGTACATTCCAGGGAGTGTGTTACCCTGATTTAAGGCTGTCTTGTCCAAGGCTGGGCTCCCTGGCTCTCTCCTTTCTCTGTTTTTGCGTGCGTGTGAATGAGCCCACGTCATCCCACTCGCCGCAGCGCCTGATCCCGATCCTATCTAAGCTCCTCGTCTCGTCTCACCCACTCGCTTCCAAATGAATATAAATGATTGTTTTCCTTGTATGACTGCATTACCCGAAACACTCCGAAAAGGCAGCGAGCGGCGTCATCTCGAAAAAAGAAAACAAATGGACAATTAAGAGTAAAACGAGACGCTTATGGTTACATGTGAACAGTCACAGTGTAGCCGAGATGAAGTCGTCATCGTGATAATGAAGCAAGCTCACATTCCTGCGCTTAAAAACATTACAAAGTGACAAATGGGGAAGGAGGGCAAAGGGCACAGCAGCGGGAACAAATCACTGGATGTGACGCCGAGTCCAGCACTTTGCATTGGCCGTCTTACTAGTGGAGAGGAAATACGAATAATACGACTAAGCTGTTAGTTGGATACTGGTAGACGATGCAGACGGTCGATGAAGCGTCCGCCAATACTGGCGGCCCAAATATGAGCAATGGCCTAAGCTGGCATACGCGCAACCTACTTCTGCATTCGGCAAAACGGCTCTAAGCGCTTCCTCCCGGTTTGGGTGAATGGCGATCACGTGACAAACCACCGTAGGGACTTTAAAAGTCGACAACGTCTATTTTTTCCCCACACAAGACGTCACCACAGAGCCACAAAAGATGACAATATTCCATGTTTAGCCTTCGTTCGTGTTTGCATATATCGGATTATATTTGTATAAATAAATGATATACAGGTATTTAACTTTTGCCTAAAGACAGCAGCCATAACGAAAATGAAAATTTAGGAAGCTCAACTGCATGTAATCAAGCCGTAATCATGCTAGTTAGCGTAGCTTACACAGGACGTAAGCTAACCTGTTTTCCAGGTTTGGTCACGTGACCTTCCACATAGCTAGCTAGCTAGCTAGCTAGCTAGCTCGATAGATAAATCGATCGATAGATAGATAGATAGATAGATAGATAGATAGATAGATAGATAGATAGATAGATAGATAGATAGATAGATAGATAGATAGATTGATTGATTGATTGATTGATTGATTGATTGATAGAGAGATTAGAGTGCAATACAAAATTCCACTAAATAGTGGTGAGAACATACTCTATATAGATCTTGTCAATAAACAAAAAAATTAATTAAAAACAAGGCTCACAGAGGACTTTGTGAGGCTGTCGAGCTTCTTGGTGCAACCTTGCTCTCTCAGTGTAAATGTCTGCGTCCAGGACCCCAGCTGACCCCGCCGGTTAGCCTTTGTTTGGCAGACGCCCCGGCCCCCTTTAATCTTGTCCAGAGATAAATCCTTTGATGGACCTGGTCCGACTCACTTGAAAGTACGGCCCGGGCCATCTCCATAGATCAACATAATACGGCATGTTTGATGTCGGAGGCGGAGGGAGATGGAGGGAGGGGGGTTCGGCTATGGCACGCGGGTGGGCCCTCAATCTGGCCCCCAGTAACGGAGTCATCAATCCACGAACGAGCACCGCAGCCCCTCCAAGTCCGCCGCGGAGGACCACCTGCCCTCTTGACCACAGAGAGGCAACACTCCAGCATCAGGATAAGCGTGTCTGTCTCTGTCCAGACGGGCAGACGGCAACGCATTCCTTATTCCGCGTAATTGTTTTAGAGCAACCACACAGACAATATCGCAATACGGTTTTCTGTCCTGAAAAACATAGGCAAAGAGCGAAAATCCGTGAACAATTAACGCCCACCTAAAAAGTTCTGTAATTGCCTATAGACGCCACAAGATAGTGGCAAAGTTTTTTTCTATAAGACAAAGCTATGGCTGGAGCAAATGAAGCTCCTCCCTTCACTTCAACAGTTTTCCTTGGCAACCAAAGCAATATTGTTATATTAAACATGGCTTTGCGCTCAGCACAAAATCAGCGGTTAGGCTCAGTTATAAAAGTTATAGCTATTGTATACTAGGGCCTGTTTTGGTAGTATATGATCAAACTGGGATATATATATATTTTTAATATTATGATTAATTAATTGAAGATATCATTTTTTTTTTTAATCCTGCGTTGAAAAACAATGTGGGAAAAACCTTGATTTTTATTGCAGTTTAAAGTCACAGTGTATGCTTCTAAATTCCAACGCAGCTTTCTCTTAGCAGGGAATAAGGGTTAAAAAAAATGGAAACAAAAATTATAATCAGAATCAAAATTATGATTATAATTAGTTTAACATGACATGCATTATTTCAGCACATAATGAAGGGATTTGTTCACAAAAAAAATGTGAGTAGGCAAATGCCGAACGGTGAATACGTGGGGGTTTGCTATAAAGCGTGACAAGTGGTACGTTAGAAAACAACCATCTACCACGCCTCCTGTCACTACACTATCTCATTGGCTATTCTTGTCCCACCATGCCAAATTTTTTAATCATTTTAAATCATTTTAATACTGTTTGTTTTTAAATGACTTGGATCCTTTTTTCCCCACACCGCCCCCTTGAGGCCCGGCATGCGGATTACAGCGGGCCTGGTGGAATTTACAGGTGGTTTTAATAGCAGCCATGCAGCTATAAAAGCAACGCTGCCTCACTTTATACACAGTGTCATTTCCTCATCATCTCCACACGCTCATTTGTCACTAGACTAATTGTGAAAGGGGAATGATCCTTGCCACCGGCTGTACAAGTGTCATCCTTAAAACTGAGGCGGACTTCAGGGAGCTCTTTAGATTGCTCCGATAAGACCACCCCACCCCGCCCCGCCACACACACACACACGAACACACACATCAACCTCCCTCCCCCTCATCTCCACCATTAAGACAAGCCCCACACGCTGGCTCTTATCTAAAACCTTCATCGGCGCAGGGCCGCTAATGCTGATAGATTTAATCCTGCAGTGGGGAATATGCCAAAGTTCAATGACACAAATTAGAAAGTTAGCATGATGATGATAGTGTGATGATGATAGTGTGTGTGTGTGTGTGTCCGACGTGACAGCATCACCCTAAAATAGGAAAGCAGGCATTTTAATTGGTTTGCTCTGCGATATGCCTCAAAATGGTACTGAGGTATTTTTAATATTTTCATCCTCTCATATCGCGCTTAGTGGGATGCGGTGCACTTTCACACCACTGCAAACAACGGCCACAAACATTAACATAAAAAATGAGCATCGTTTTTACAATTTTTGATGCAGGCCTCCTATTCATTATTAGAATGTGCAGGCGTACCTAATGATGTGGCCCGTTCCTTTGTCCGCCGTCCGTCTGTTCATGACAAAAGCGCTACGTTCCTTCCTTTTATTCAATGAAGAGACAAGTCTATAACTTTAGTGTCCAGAAAGCGACTAAAATGGTTTTAAATAGTTATCCTTTTCCTTTTATTAAGCTATAAAATCCTCAGTTAGCATAGTGTCAGTCTTGATGGTGTGAGCACTAGTTCCCTATAGCTCCCAAGGGCCCATTAGGGAACAGTGAGTCATGCCCACTGGCTGTTTCGTGTGCTTTCGTGCTGCTGCCGTTACAGCACAGTACTGCTGTATGTAGTATCGTGTGCAGCATGCCTCACGATGAGCTGCTCGAGTAGGAAGCCAGGCACAAACACAGGAAGCTGAGTGTTTCTCGCAAGCGAGGTCTGCTGCGAGGGCTGCCGGGACGCTAATGTCAACCTTTTTCTTTTTTTCTTTTTAACCATCATGAAATCTTGTTTTTCAGTGTGAAAGTTTTCACTGGGTACAGGAAGTGACGGATGGGCACCGTGTAATGGATCATGACAACAGGGGAGGTCACGTTGCTAAAACGAAACTTATTGCTTACGTGCAAACCACATTAACTGCATGCTGCGTGTGAGTGTCTTAACCTTGTGCAATAGCAGCATCTAGTGGTCAGAATTGTTATTTCAGTCTACGAACAAAAGGTAACGACGGTTTGCAGTTTGACACTTACTACTGCTTGACCCTCCAAATTTGGGGATCTAGCGCATTAATAAAAATAATATCTATTTTGCAGATTCTTGTAGTCCCAAAGTAACTTTATTTTTTGTCAGTCCGACATTATTCAAAAAATACTAATGCGCCGAAGGCAAAATTATGTATTAAAAGTTATAGCTATTGTATACTAGGGCCTGTTTTGGTAGTATATGATCAAACTGGGATATATATATATTTTTAATATTATGATTAATTAATTGAAGATATAATTTTTTTTAAATCCTACGTTGAAAAACAATGTGGGAAAAACCTTGATTTTTATTGCAGTTTAAAGTCACAGTGTATGCTTCTAAATTCCAACGCAGCTTTCTCTTAGCAGGGAATAAGGGTTAAAAAAAATGGAAACAAAAATTATAATCAGAATCAAAATTATGATTATAATTAGTTTAACATGACATGCATTTAAATAAAAAAATAACTGCTTCATGGAAACAAAATGGATCTTTGGTTAATGGTCCCAACATTTTAAACAGGGGATAAATGTAAATGAATGGACGTGTGAATTAATGAAAAGAAATCAATAGAAATTATTATTATTATTATTATAATTACTACTACTGCTACTACTACTACTACTACTACTACTAATATATTCATTGTGAATTATTCAATCATGATATAAATAACAAAAATGTACAAAGTAAAATTTATTAAAAATGTGGATAAACGGAGCAAATAAAAAAGCTAAATCAATGATAACAAATAATAATAAGTCCTAAAACATGAATGAAAACAAGTATTATTATTGTTATCAATTTGGAGGAATTAAATCATGATCCAAATAAATACAAATATACAATGTGAAAAAAAGGAAACTAAAGCGATAGACGTCCGCTCTTTGACCCATAGAGGGCGCCCTTTAACAGGTTTGCAGAGCCTTCATGAAACACTTTCTCCTTCCAGCCACCAGAGGGCGTCATTGTACAACACCGAACTTTTTCTCCTCCGCTCATGGTCCGTTGGACTGTGTGGTAACAAGTGTGGCAAAAAGTCGTTCTCAGTCGTACTTTTTAGTGCAAATGGTGTCACGACATGACATTCGCGTGATGCGCGTGTGCGTGCGTGCGTGTGTGTTTTGTTGGTCTTTTTAAGTCAGGAAAAGGGTGGGGGGAAAAGCCGGCGTCTGATTGGTCCAAACGCTCCCCCGTGTTGCCGCAAATCTGCAACCACGTGACATGCCTGTTTTCAACCCACTTCCACGCGTGCACTTAAAAAGACGAACAATGTGCGTCGGCGGCGATACATACACGCACTCAAGTGAACCGAATTGAAAGCCACGTTTCGATGCATCGTAGGTGAGGAGGTCGGAGGAGGAAGGAGGGAGGAGGGAGGAGGGAGGAGGGAGGAGAGGGGAGAAGCATGGCGGCAGCCGCGAGCAGCAGCAGCCCCTCCGCGGCGGCCACGGCCACGCTTCTGCACGGCCACCGCATCAACAACTCGCAGACGCGGAAACGCATCGACTCGAGGCGGAGGCAAGCGGCGCTCTCCTTCCTCACCAACATCTCCCTGGATGGACGACCCGTGCAGGACGAACGCCGGGAGGTGGACGAGGACGGGGAGCCGGAAGCCCGGAGTCGCCTGGTGGAGCCAGCCGCCGCCGCCGCCGCCGCCGCCGCCTCCTCCACCTCCTCCTCATCGGCTGCCGCCCTCGCCGCTGCCGCGACCTCCCTGGCCAACCAGGCTCTCCTGGCGAGCAGCCGGACCAGTTCGTTCGCCTCGGCTCCGGAGCCCGGCGAGGCCGAGGCGTTTGCGCCGGCGCTCGCCGCTCCTTCGGCCGCGTTCGGCTCGCCTCTCTCGGCTCTCCCCCCCTCGGCCCGCGGCAGGCTGCAGACGTACACCCCGGGGGTCACGGCCGCGGTCTTCTCCAGGCAAGGATCCCAGAACTACTGCCTGGAGGGCGGACAGGTGGCCAACTCTGCCATGGAGATGCAGCGGTCCAGGTAAACAATGTTCACACACACTGGCTCAGACAACTTTTGGCCTGATAATGTCTATAACACTATTAGTAACTGTAGTGGTACTTTGACTTGCGAGGTTCAAATGAATTAAATTAACATTAACAAAAAAAAAAAGAAAATACGATTTTAAAATTACATTTTTTTTTCTGATAAAGAGAAACAGTACTGTATTGTATAAAAACACAAAATAATTCAGAATAATATTACAAAATAAACTGGTATTATAACGGGTAAGTGCTGTACATCAGGACAAGCCGAAAGTCACAATAACAACTGTTGGGTGTTACATTGTTATTGGTGCTTATAGTTTTCCTGCTCCGCCATGTTAGAAGTGTTTTCTTCTTCTGCTGCTTATTGAGTATAGCCAGGAACGAATGAACGGCGATGCGAATTGACCCACGAGTCCCCATGAAAAAAATTGAAGCCCCGAATCATAATTTTCACATTAGAATCCAAACGAATCAAAGAATAACATACGACTTACTTTATTGTGAAAAGAACTACAATGCTGTCATTTACTTCAGTTGTTTATGGCCACCGCCATTTTGACTTAACTGCGCATATGTGAAATTGTACAGTGAGCTACTGTGATCACGGAGCAGTCTCCACCGGGACGATAATCTCCGAGGCGTCCGTGGGCCATGCCCGACGAGCTGCACGGCTGTTCGTGGCAGCTTGTGACTGCGGCAGATAAACTGGATAAAGTTGTGCAAAATTCATTCAACACATTGTGGCCGATCATTGAGATTGAGCATTAATTCATGCACTTGATGGCACAGAGAACAGCACAAAACAGACCACAGCCACGATGCAGTGAGGGATCCCGGTTAAAGTAAGCCATTTTCTACTACAAAGAAGCGTTTTGCCAACTGCCTGGTCAAAGCGCGCCAGCCAAAATGCGACAGCATACTCTCTTTCTGGTGTTGTGAACAAATCTGCAACCAGGATGTAATCAGGGGGCTGTAGCTAGTTTTCAAATGATCCAATTGGATTGTTCATTTGTTAGACTTTCCGGTTTCAAGCCTGTTCGTCGCTCGTTGGATCACTGCTGCGTTTCTACGTTACCGCCACTAGCTCCTGAGCTGCAAGAAGGGCAGCACAGTATAAATGTCTATTTTGTTTATTGGCAAGGCTCTGTGCTCATATTGGTGCTAGTCAAATCAACCGCCACGCTATTAGTCGTTAGCATCGAAGTCAACTAATGTAATTGATCTGTAATTCATTGCTGATATTGGACCAAGCAGCCAGACCAGTTCCCTGTGTCTCTTTGAGGTCTGTTTTCTTTTCTGTGGTTATCATTTGTCACACTCTTAAGATTGGCAGTCGTTGGTACCCTTCATTTTTTGTTTATTTGTTTTTTGACTTTGGAGGCACAGCTTTTCCGAACATGTCGGGATGCGTTCGACTTTGGAGGTTTCCTCTTTCACTTGAACTATTTGAAGCACACCTGCTGCACCCTCCATGCAAACGCGATGTCACCGTGCAGCCTTTTATTGACTGGTGACCGGACAGCTGTCAGCAACAGTTGTGCAACTGTCAGAACCTTCTGCTGGGACGTCCTCTTCAAGTCCAGACCCTCCCCTCCCAGACTGGAACTCCTGTTTCACCTCCCTCCCTCCTGACCTTCTAATGCACTTGACATTGCCTCCTCAGTCGTAAAGGAGACATATTCTGCATTCCCCCCCTCTATTTAAAACAGTTCCTGTGTATCTTGATAACATGTCTGACATGCTTTCGTCAAAATACCCCAAGGATCAATGATTTTAACTCACGCTGGGCCAACGACAAGACTGGCTTTTATGACCATGACGACTAGGAGCTGCGCTAGGAGATTGAACAAGGCATGCGGAAGCAGAGCCCAACGCATGTAAAAACATAACACACAGAAAACAGGCGCCAGTCAAGAGAAAAGTATTTTTACTTGTGGAGGCAACACTTTATTTACTACACTGTGTGTATGTGGCGTGTGTAGCGCCATCCCTTCCCAATGTGGCGCCCTTGGCGATATTTTTTAGTGTTTTTTTTTTTATGGCGCACTTAATAGTAATAACACGGTTGCCCTTAGCATTTGCCCTTTTGCCTAATGGGAGCATAAACATCTCACCAAAAATAAATTGTCACTTCCTGCCCTCCAAAATGTCACCAAGCAATCAAGTATGCGCTGCTTATCTAAAGCCAACGCTGTTAGCTAATGCTGATTTGTACAACAAACAAAAGTCATTGCAGCTCTGCTTACCTTTCAGCTTTGACATGTGAGTGTGGCACTCGAGTTTGTCTCTGCATGCTAGTGTTTCAGCAAGTGTAGTCGCTTGAAAGTGGCTCTGGATTTTCACCCAGTCACAGTGGCAACAGAGAGATAACAAATGAACTTCTGCGCAATGTCGGGTGCGAAGCGCATCGACCCTATGGAGCCGTGTTCCGACATTGTGCATACATATCTTCACAGTGCTGGTTTGTCTTCCATATGGCCAGCTGGTAGAAGAAACATGTCCAGAGGTGCCAGCCTCTCTCTGTCTCTCGCTCTCTCACTCCCTCTCCTTCGCTTTTATTTTTTTTTCCCTCCCCCGTTCACTTCCTCTCTCAGGGCCGCCGCAGACGCACTCTCCCCTCAGACTTGTTTTTGGCCTCCGGCCTCGCTTCCATTCAGGAAGTCTCAGAGCGGCTGCCAAAATCGACGGCGAGCACAGAATGCAAGAAAGTGACGGTTGACTTCACATCATCTCACCATTTGCTAGCTTAGGCGTCGTCTCGACGCCGCGTTATTGTGTGTTTTCATAAAGATGGGATGGAGCGGCCGTGAAGCGAACAGTTGCAGTGGGCCTTCACGTTTTGGTCACACGAGGTGAGATGTTGGCGTGCTGAGGTGTAAAAGGCGCATCTTTTTTTTTTTTTTTTATGCGTCGAAAGCTGACGCCTGTGTATATATATATATATATATATATATATATATATAATCAGTGTAGGAAACAATAGCAGGAAGTGGCGTTAATGTCAGACTGGATAAGTGAAGGAGTGCGCAGCTGCATTGTTATTGTTTCCAAGGTATTTGGCGTGAAGAGCACGTCCGTCCCGCAGCCCCGTTGGTCTGCAGACGCTGGTGCAAAGTCCTCACGGGGTTCATGCAGTGTCAACAACTCACTCACTCCTATTCTTATTTGGCGTAGTTGTTCATGAAAAGATGGATTCAAATGATAGTATTCAACCTGCCAAGTCCACTCTGGTAAATACAAGCAATCAGACAGGGTTACGGGCTCAATTCCTCGCTCCCCCCTCGCTTGTTTCATGAATCTGAATGCTTCATTTTACCAGGAAATTTCGGACAGTCGTTTGCATCCAATTCTTCTGTTCCTTATTTTAAGAGAAGGCGTTCAATAGACTACTAAAGTTTTTTTGTGGTTTACTTAGTTAGTCATGTTTCTTTCAGAATCACAATCATCTTTATTTGCCAAGTATGTCCAAAAAACACACGAGGAATTTGTCTCCGGTAGTTGGCAGACAGTCAATTGACGGAGAACATTTTTGAGACATAAAGACATTGACAAAAACAGTCACTGAGCAATAAAGGGTTGCTAGTTATCTGGTAATGCCGGTACAATTATAGATTTTTTGTGACAATTGTTCAAAAAGATGCAGAGTCCTCTAGCACTTAGAGCAGTTTGAATGACTAATATAGCAATAGTCCGGTGCAATTACCATTGTGCAAAGGGCGCCGAGACTTCAAGGAGTGTATGCAGTTTAAAGTGACGAGTAGCGCGATAATCTGGGACAATGTTGATTGTGCAAATGGTGCAGATACTCCTCAGTCAGTGTGCAAGTAGGGCATAGACTACTCTGCCAGATATGTTGAATACATTTGCAAAGACCTTTTTCATGTTGTCATTATGGCGTTTTGTGTGTAGAATTTTGAGGGAACTTAATGAATTTTCACCCCCATTTTTGGAATAAGGCTGTAAAATAACAAAATGTGGGAAAAATGAAGCGCTGTGAGTGCTTTCCGTCCACTCTGGAAAACCGGCGCGATGTCGTGTAAAAAAAAAAAAAAATCCCAAAAAAATAAAAGGGCTTCTGTTGCTCTTGGGCTCCTTGCGTCAACACTTATCTCACTCCATCTACTCGGCTAATGTGAGTCTAAAACCTCGGAAGGACAGAGCCGTCTTATTGTTGATCTCTGTCGTTGATTAACCGCACGCGCGACGAAAAGACTCTGTTGCGAGCCTGCTTACGTGTCCGCCGCTTGAGTCGGATGCCACAGCATCACATGACACTTGAAGAGTTAGTCGAATAGTATAGTGTTTACGGAAGGCAATGGACATCGTGTAACGGTCCGGCAAACCGCCCTGTTTATTCGCAGTTCAACTTTCACACACACACACACACGTCTATTCAAGTTTTTTTTCCCGTGGAACCGAACTAGCAACTATTCCTCTGCGCTTTCATAAAAAGAAAAGATTTATGTTGTTATAAAACATTTTCCAAAGTATCAAACCACCATGATTTATTTATTTTGGGATTAGCGTCCCACAATTAATGGATTTCAACACAAATTGGTTTAAACAATTTGGCTGACTAATCAATTTATGGAGCTTATTTTGGTACAGACGCACTTCACACATGCTGCTTAAACAGGCGGTGGAGTCATGGCGCCACAGTGTGACAAATGGATGTTGCTTGTGGCAAAAAGTGTGTCCAGCGACCAGTTCTGTTACGCTTTTAGTATGTATGGTGGTTCATTGGTCACCATTTAACCTCAAACGATAAACAAATGCTTACTTATTGTTGTAGCTGATTGATGTTAAGTAGATAAGTGACAATTCGTGTTGCTGCGGAGCTCTTTGGCTTTTATAGGTGATTTTGTTTTAGTCCAGTGGATGCCGCCGATTCAGGTCCAGGTTGAAGGTACGACAATTTCTTTGCTACGTCAGGTGGATTTTCAGGATTTTCAAGTCTTTGGACCACTTTTGACAGTGCTTTTCAAACCTTTTTCTTATCGGCTCATTCAGGACATGCAGGCTATTACTTTCTATTTCCGAAATATTGGCCTTTCTTCTTCTGCAAAACAGGATCAAAGGGTAACTCATGGTCAGTAAAGCAATGATGCCCTGGCATCTGATTTAATAATAATCCCCATTCTGATAAGCCACAAGAGGCACTTGCGCGGTGTCTGTTTGTATTCAAATTTTTAAAAAATGATTGATACTTTTTTGAAAAATTCAAATTCTCTATATTCGAGTTGAAGCATTCATATTTTGTGTCTTTATTATTTCGTAGTTTATTTATTTATTTATTGCTTTAAAATGTATCGATTGTGTTCTAAAATTCTTTTCTTTAATTCATGATCAGCATTGTTTTCTGGTATGTTTATTTATATTTCAAAATGGATTATTTGTATTTTGTACTTATTCAAAATTGATCATTTGCATTTAAAATTCTTTAAAATAATTTTACTTATTTTTAAAAAAAATATATTTTCATTATTTTCCAGTATATTAGAATTTTAAAATGTATTTAGTATTTTTTTGATGTTTATATCGATTGAAATATTTTTTTCTCTATTTTTACGAATTAAAATATTTTTCACCTCGTTTTTAAAAAACATTTTGCCATGATTCTTTACCTATTTTTAATTTATTTGATTTATTCTTATTATCATTATTATTTGATTAGTTGTCATTTCAAACTAATAAAATAATAATGATTTTTATTTATTTTTATTATCACAGAGCTTTACTTTCTTTTTCTCACCAGACGCCGTCTCATCTCTCAGCGCTCCTCGCTAGAAACGTTAGAGGACATTGAGGAGAATGCGCCTCTGCGCAGGTACGACCGCTACACTCTTTGAGCACCGCACTATCAAAAAAAACCGTCATCTTTTTTTTTTTTTGGTTTGTTTTCTCTCATCTCAGGTGCCGAACCCTGTCAGGTTCCCCTCGACCAAAGAGCTTCAAGAAGATCCACTTCATTAAGAACATGCGGCAACACGACATGCGTAACGGAAGGTACGAAGGAAATGGAACTGAAGCGATATTTGCGACACCCAGTCTTTGTTTTTCGATTTGCAGTTTTCTCACTTTAACGCTTGAGTGCAGACTTGTGATCACAGCATGAAATGACTGAAAATCGCACATTGCACACAGTTAAGCCATTCTTTCGACTGCCATTATTTTGGGAGGATTTTGTCCTCTTTTGGAGGCCTTCAGAGTTTACCGATGGAACGTCAGTCAGCACAACATACAATCAGTGCGTGTTCACAACCCAAATTCCGAATGAACGGCCGAATGAAATGATATTCGGCGACTCACAGCCACACACCAGGCGGGCGATTGACCCTCGCACGCATACCAACTTGCTGCGACAGAAAAACAACATTTTAAGGTGCCACATATACTGTACTTTTATTATTTTTTTTAAATTAAACCACAAACGACATGGCGCGATTGTCAAGGAAACGGCGGCTTCCTGCCTTGGCTCACATTGCTACAGTATATTACAATAACACAAAGAAATGGTTGAGAAATAAAGGAGAGAGTATGGCTATTTGAGAGGCTGTTGGCAATGACCGCCCCATTCATTGAGTGCACTCGTGTTTTTCGGTGACATATACATTTTTGGGAAAACACTGTACATGCCATTAAAACAATGCCGCGAATGGCAGCAGCATCTTAAAACAAGCCAAACCGCGCTGCCATCATCCTCCTGATGAGCTTGTTTTGTTTTTGTAGGATAGTCCTAATCAGTGGCAGAAGATCCTTCTATAGTGTATTTTCAGTGCTGCCCTATCGAGATTGTAGCCAAGCGGGGTACGTATCCTCCAGCATGACCGCCATCCTCCTCTTCCTCCTCTCTGTGCTCCTTCCTCCTCATCATCCTCCATCCTGGCTTCCTCTCTTCTGTGGATTGTGCTGTCGTTTTTGACTCACGGGTTACCTTAAGACCAACCGTGTCTGAGGCGGTCACTGCTGGTCTGCGCTGCTTAAGTGGCGCGTGACCACGCTTTAGTGTTGGTCAAGTGCAAAAGTGGTTCATTAGTTGGCCGGATGCTTCGGGTATTCTTCCCGTTGGGCTTCCTTCGCTCCTCGACAAAGAGCGTCACATAGTTACGAGCGAGGTGCAAGCGCGACAGTCGTCCTGCAAAATGGCGACATCAGAGGCGTGAAAAAAATAAGACTAAAAGGGAGCATTGTCAGTCTGCTGAAAGAACTAAAAGACACAAAGATGGCTTTGATTATTCTTTTTGTTTTTTTTAAAGGATTTTAACTGCAGGCTTTATTTTAATGGGTCATGAGCGCTTATGATAATTCCCACTTTGATTCGACAACAAAAGTCCTATTAACAGAATATATATATATATATATATATATATATTAAAAAAGTTTTTATTCTGTGCCAAAGGGAAATAAATAGAAAACCAATTTCAACAGTAATTAAACTTTAAGAAGTTATAATATTTTTGTTATTATGAAGCCATTTTTGAAAATTCTCCACTATTAGATTGTAAAATACAGTCCAACATTATTGGAAAATATTTATTGATGTTGTAACCAATGCATTTTTTAAAATCTGGTGTAACGTGTAAAATATTTTGGGCCAAAATTAAACATAACTCAAAATAATTACATTAATACAATCATGATTAAGTCTAGATGTGTAAGTATTAAATGTTTTGGGCTATTGTCCATTAATTAATGAAATAGTTCAAATTTAAGTATTACATAATTTGGGCTTTTGTCCATTAATTAATGAATTAGTTCAAATAAATATAATTATGTTAAATCTTTTAAAGCTGGTGTAACCTGTAATTTATTTTGGCCACAATTAATCATAACTAAAAAATAATTACCTTAATAAAATTATAATTAAATCTAGATTTGTAAGTATTAAATAATTTGGGATATTGTCCATTAATTAATGAAATTGTTCAAATTTAAGTATTAAATAATTTGGGCTATTGTCCATTAGTTAATGAAATTGTTTGAAATAAATATGATTTTATTAAATCTTTTAAATCTGGTGTAACATATAATTTATTTTGGCCAAAATTAAACATAACTCAAAATAATTACATGAATAAAATTATTATTAAATCTAGATTTGTAAGTATTAAATAGTTTGGGCTATTGTCCATTAATTAATGAAATTGTTCAAATAAATATAATTTTATTAAATCTATTTAATGTTTGATGCCAAAATTATCGAGGCCATATTAAAGAAATAATATATACTTAATATTTTATTATAGACCGTGTTTTCACGACCATAAGGTGCACCGTATTAAAAGGCGCAGTCTCAGTTACGGGGTCTATTTCTGTATTTAACACATACATAAGGCGCACCGTATTATTATAATTATATTATATTATATATTATAATGGGCCTCACATAAATGTAAGCCCAAGTAAATAAATAAACAAATTAATTAATAAAAAAAATACATACGGAAAATAACTTTAATAAATACATACAAGCTATTAATTAATGAATTAATTCACCTTTTTTTTTTTTTTTTTTTAAATAATAAAATTGTCAGTTAATTCATAAATTGCTAAGTATGTGAAGAAACTGCATTGAACCTAATTGCATTTTGATTTCACGACTGCTATGAACAAAGAATTGTACAAAAACTTGGTGCTCCTGCGCTAGCTTCCACTTTTTCTTTAGCCTTGAACGCATGTGAAGTCAAAAAAAGGTGTCGACGGTTGCCGGAAGGTGGCGGCGGCGCCAATGTGTTCCTGACGTTTTATGTACAGCACACTCAAGCATGTTGCATGGAGCGGGCGCCATGTGGAGCATGTTCCTAAGCAACGTCCAGCTGTCGTTCCTCCTCCTCGGCTGCTTTTTTTACATTGATTGATTTATTAACCTTTCTACTGTATTATTTTATTGGACGCTTCCTAGACGACACGCCTTGTCTCACGTTCCCTGGGCACAGAGGCCGCCGTGACGCTAGCCTGTTTTTCCTGCCACGTAACGCTCTTTGGATTCTAACTCCTCCTCCTCAGTCGAGTGTCATGTGAGGTCACTTATATCTTTTTAAAACAACACCGTGCCGAAAGGGGGGGGGGGGGGGAAGATAAGCGGGACGCAGCAACTTTTAATGCAAAACAGTGCAGTGGTCAGAAGTTTACATCCACTTCTCAATGTCGTAGTAATGACTGGAGCTTTTGGGAATTTATTTGAACTCTTCTTTTTCCCCAAGGTGGATTGATTATGAATGCAATTACACACACAGGCTGAACTATCGCCATTCAGTATTGGACACATTTATTAACCCAGCGCTAAATAAAAACATCATTGGTCATTCTGTGACAGCTCTTTAAGCCAAATGATCATTTTAATGCGAAACTATTATTGTTGTTAACCATAAATTTCAATAAAAGTACTTTTGGGGAGGGGGGGTGGCAGGAAACAATAGCGCTTGATTAAGTACTGGTTAACTCATTCACTGCCAGCCTTCCCAGTTAACATGGCTATTTGACTTCTAAACCCGTCAATGGCAGTGAATGTGTTAAGATGCCAAATTATAGTTAATAATTTGACTACCTGAAGAGAAAAATGACTTCATTGACGTAAAACATCAAGGACTCAATGAAATGGAAAAAGTGCAAGTTCATGCCGGATTTTTTATTTAAAATGTATTAGTGGTTGTGGCAATACACCAGAGGGATCTGTGATCTGAAGTGCCGGGATGTGGCAGCCATTTTGTAGTCACACAATAGCAGGCAGAAAAATAGATGGTGTTTTGATTTGATATATATACTGTGTATATATATATATATATATATATATATATGTATATATTTATATTTTTTATGTTATTTAGTAATACTTAAGCACCCTTGGGTCCAAGTTTTATAAAAATAAAAAGTAAACTGTTATGATTATTATTGTTGTAGTAGTGTGGAAGGTTTGGAAGGTGGGGAAAGCACTATTGACTCCTCGTTGGTGATGACAATTGACAGTAGGGAGTTGCAAGTTTCTTTTTGCCAGCACTCATTTGATTGACTCAGAACAACAGTGGAACATTTGAAAATTGTAGCTTTGACACCAGGTAGTAACGACATGAAATCAGTTTGTGGATGCAAACTTGTGACCGCAATTGAGCCACTGACAACGAAAGTTTGCTTACTCCATTTTTGTCGTTTTGCAGAAGTGTGATTTAAAGTTTTATGGCTGCAATAATATCCGCCCGATTTATATGGCAATTATTGCTTCCTCTGGATACTTGTTTTCACGGTAATTGTGGTTTAATTCAAATTTTAGTTTATCCCAAATTCCAAACATCTGTCAAATCTGGCGATATTTTATGCAAGAGGATAATTAACGTTTACATATATTAGCCTGCACTTGTACCCAAGCTAAAGTACTAATTACTTTTAGAGTCTTCGTAACTTTCTGGGATGTTTTTGCGAGAGGTGAAGCCTGGTTTCACAGACATGGCCATCTTGGAAACGGGAGTGGGCCCAGTTGTTGAACCGACGAATCAAGAAAAGTGCTGAGTGCAATCATGCCCCCTATATGTCAAAATTGGAAGTAAACCTTGATTTCGACCAGAATTAATCTGAGAGGTTTGCATTTACGCTATTCATTTCTGCTTTTAACTTAGAAAGGACAAAAATGGAGTCAGCCCACTCTCGTCCTCAGTAGCTCTTTTTTTTGCCCCCTCACCCTGCAGTAAGATGGCCGCTCCCTCGCCGTTGTCTGGTTTCCTTCTTTTCGTTGACCTCCTGCACCCGTCTGGCGTTTCAGCCAACGGCCTTAAACTCTTTGTGCTTCCTCCCGAAGAGACACTTTCGTTACCCGCCGCAAATAAGGCCGGCCCATCGGACCCGCATACGAAAGCCTCGCCGCCCGGTTAGGGAATGTGAAAAAAAAAAGTAGTGGCTGTAAAGGTTTTGTGCTCATCTTCAGGGACGTGAAGATGGAGGCGGCGGGGCGCCAGCGACACCCGTCGGGAGGAGTCAGCGCCAAAGAGATGGTCATCGGCCTCGAGGGCGTCGAGCTCGGGGCTGATGGGAAGGTGAAAAACCGACAATAGCAAATAAAAAAAGGTACATGAAAAAAGAAGCGACTTCACGAGACCCACTGTGTGCGTTTGCAGACGGTGTCGTACACCCAGTTCTTGTACCCCACCAACGTGCTGGGCGGGCGGAGGAACACCATCGACTCCACGTCGTCCTTTTCGCAGTCTCGCAACGCCAGCCACCGCAGCCTCAGCCTCGCCCGCGCCAACAGCAACCAGAGCAGCCTGGACACCGGTCGGTCAGCGCCTCGCCGCCACTTATTCCGCGCACTCCACCTTTTGTCGCCCGTTGACGCGGTTCAGTGGAAGCCACTGTTTCGGTTAGCGAAGGATGCGATCAACAGTTAAGCGGTTACAGTTATTACCGATTAAGAAAATGGAGACGTTGGTGTGTCGTAGGTGGATAAAACTGGTGACTTATTGAGCATTTATTATTACCCACCACACCACTTTCACCGATCCACATGAAACTGGGTGAACATGGCTATCATAACGTGACACACGAAAAAGTCTCAAGGACCAATGCACGAACCTGAACAGGAAGTGAGCCATTTCGGGTCAGTTCCAGGACTGACAAATGGTAATTAGCCCAAACAAGTCCCAATCGGAAGCAGGTGTCCTAGACCAGTGGTTCGCATACTGGGGTCCACGGACCCCCAGAGGTCAGCGAGCCAAAGCTTGAGGGTCCGCAAAGAATTTCAAATAAATTATACCATATCATTTTTAAACTTTTAAAGTTGCAACTTTTGTTCCCTACTTTGGCTTATTTTTTTTTTATTTTTTCAAGAATAAAAAGCATATTTCTTTGACAATGTAGTCCAGTTTTTGAGTATAAATGCATCTTTTCCAGAATTAAATCCATAATAGAAGAAAAAACGTTTTTTTTTTTTTTTTTTTAAATTCTTTCTTCACTCTAACACTGATGCTAATTTCATAATATTACAACTTTATCCTGGAAAAAGAAGACTTAATTATTTTAAATCAGAGACTTAATCCCTCCAAAATACGTCTTTGTTGTTTTTTTGTTTTTTTTAATTGAAAAAAATACAACTTTTGTCTCGTCGTGTTTTTTTTTTCATTAACAAAACATTTCCAATGTTTTAATTCCTATGATTTTCTAAAGGGGTACACATGGTAGATATTTTTAAGTTTGTTTTATTTACGATTATGAGGGAGCCCTTAGAAAAATGTCTCCCCTCTTAAGAGATCTCTTAACTCCAAAAAATTTGAGAACCGCAGCTAATCCCCGTTACCAAAATTCAGAGTCACGTAAAGCATTCAAACTATATTCTGTGAAGTTCATATTTTTGATCTGAGTCTAATATTAAATGATACAAAATCAGTCAATCAATTTAGTTTTTTAAATAGATTAACTCATTCACTGTCAGTTAACATGGATATTTGACTTCCAAAGCCGTCAATGGCAGTGAATGTGTTAAAAAAAAAAATTTTGATTTTGATTTTATTTTTTTGTGTGATCTTATTAGGTAACGACCTTAGTGAATTTCGCGAGTACGACCCCAATCTTCTGGACGACCCCCAGTGGCCTTGCGGCAAACACAAGCGAGTGCTCATCTTCCCGTCCTACATGGTGAGTCAGTGAACGCAACACCGACGACAACAAGTGTGGCCATAAAAGTGCTGAAAGTAACCAGTGACTAGTATGTTCCGTTTTTTGCCAGCGCTATCAAACAGTGAGAGGTTATATTTAGTCGTCGGTCATTTTCCCACAGAGGACGATAAGGTCCGAAAAGCTCGTTTGTGTGAAAGAAAGCCAGCAGGATGTTGTTTTAATCAGTTATGGTCGAACTCTCGGCCCAAATCATTACACGCTTGATTAAAACAGACGTTTGTTTCCCAATGCTGAGCAGCAAGAACAGTTGTTTCATGACTGTTGCATTACACGAGCGTCTTTGAATGCTCTGTCAAGGCCGGGCTGTGGTTTTTTGTTTTTGTTTTGTTTTTCCGCCCTCCTCTCTTCCTCCAATTACAAAAGACCAGCGTTACACATGAATGGCCATTGTGGAAGCGCTACATTCCTCGTATTGCGCCACGTTCACACAAACACTTCCAACGTAAAAGGCAGGAAGGAGGTCATGTTCATGTGAAGAGGACATTTTTTTTAATTAGGGATTTTTTTTGGGCGGGGGGGGCATTTAGCATTGGTTGGTGAAGTCACAAGTGTTCGGAGATTGGATTGTAACACGACTGTGTCACTAAGCGGCCTTTATAAAGTCCTTGCTTTGTGCCAATGTTTACTGCATTTGAGTCTATTCCGTCTGTTATTTGGGCTGCATTCATTTTGCATCCAGATACAACTTAAATTGTTAATAGTTAAATTCAATCACCCGCTTTTTTAGTATATTTTTTATTTATTTTAATTATTATTATTACCATTAGATATTTTAAATATTTTAAATATGTCAACAGATTAGTTCACCATTTTTTTCATTGTTTTATTTATTTTATTTTGAAATGTATTACATTTATATTTATTACAGGATTATTACATGGTGTTTATTTTTAAAGAATGAATCAAAGTAGTAAGCAGAAAAAGTTGGCCATTAATTTACTTATTTTATTTTATACACTTTTAGAAATTATTTTATTATTTTTATTTTGAAATCTCAATTACAGCTGATTTTTCTTTTTACCGCAACGTGATAAGTAATCAAATGTAGTAAACAGTAAAAAAAAGGGTTTCAATGGTATTAATTACTTTAGATATATTTAATTTTATTAAACATATATTTTTGAAGTGATTCTTTCATAGACCTTGAGCAGGATAAGCTTCCACAGGACAATACATTAATTACAGTTGAATTAGTTATTAAATTAGTAAATTATGAAAAAATTAAGATTATGCAGAGAAATCTGCTTAATCTTTGTTAAAATAAAAAATAGAAACAAATAAAATGTAATTTAATAAGGTAATCTCTAGAAAGATATGCCAGAATAATACTACTTGAAAAAAATGTTTTAAACATTATTTATTATAATATTTTTTTTAAATGTACGATGACAAAACAAATCCAATGGGTAACAATTTAAATAAAAATCTTGATTTTAAAGAAGTAATGCTATTGTGACCCTCTTAAAAAAGCGAAATATTAGGAACAGCTCTCAGTATGCCGCCGTGCGGTCGCACAGCACAATAATAAACAGCATTGTTCCATGAATGGTTGGCAGACGACGGTCATCGAGTACGTGAAACCCTCCGACCTGAAGAAGGACATGAACGAAACCTTCAAGGAGAAGTTCCCTTACATCCGCCTCACGCTCAGCAAGATCAGAAGGTACGCGCGCGTTAATAAACGCCTCCGTCCGCAACCCCCTCGCCCGTTTTCAACGCCCGCCCCTTTTCCCCTCTTTGCAGCCTGAAGCGGGAGATCAAGAAGCTGGCCCAGGACGAGTGCGGCTACGAGGAACCCACCGTGGCCATGGCCTTCGTCTATTTCGAAAAGCTGGTGCTGCAGGGCAAGCTCAACAAGCAGAACCGAAAACTCTGCACGGGGGCCTGCGTCCTGCTGGCGGCCAAGATAGGCGGTGACCTCAAGAAGCACGAAGTCAAGCTCCTCATTGACGTAAGTGGCCTCGGAGCACGTCTCGTGTCTAAATGCAGCTCACGTAGTTCCTGGAACTTGTGACTTTAGTGATCTTGGGCCCTTTTGCACCACTGGAACTAGGAACTTTTGGAGGAACTCCTTCGAAGTTCCTGGTAAATGTTTTGGGGTCGAAAAAACCCTGCCAGTGGAAACCTAGGACAGGTTCGATTATTTATACATTTGTTTATTTTATTTTATTTTTTTTCGATTATTATTTAGATTATTTTGCACAGCAGGAGCAGCAGTACAACGGCATCCAGCTCGCATAAGACGGATGGTTAAATGTTTCATTTTTTCAATCGAAAATTTGGATTTCAATTTAAAAAAAAAAAAAAAAAAGGAGAAACTAGTCGTGAAAAATGCATAATTAGTACCATGTGTTTATCATGATATATTTTTTAATGGTTTAAATGATGGCAAAAATATAGAACTCATGGTTCTCATGGGTGCTTGAACTTTGCTATGATTATTAATAATAATTAGTTTTAAGGATGAAACAAGTGCTAAAAATCTGGTTGGGAAAAAATGTATACAATAAATCCATTACAAAACTATCCTACTTTAAAGTCTTTTTTTAACTTGTGTCACAAACAGCTAATTGAGCCAAATAAAAATTACAAAAATATATTATTTTGTTAAGTATCTAATGTTAATGTTTAAAATGTTTTGTTAAGTTCATCAGTGCAACTCCAAATGATGAAAGGCACCTTAGTAAACAGGTAATGGAGAGGAAGTAGACGTTTTGTTGCTCTCGCGCGTTTCTCTATGTCACGTCACATTTATCCCACGCAGCAGTGTGCTGTATTCTTTATTGATTTTCTTCAAAATCCATCAATCTTGCAGAAACTGGAGGAGCGGTTCCGCGTGAACCGGCGTGAGCTGATCGCCTTCGAGTTCCCCGTGCTGGTGGCGTTGGAGTTCAACCTGCACCTCCCCGAGCACGAGGTCATGCCGCACTACAGACGACTGCTGCAGACCTCCTAGCGCCGGCGGGCTCTGTCGGGGGGGCGGGGGGGGCGACGCCTCCTGATTGACACGCCATCAACTTCTATTCACGGTACCGCTTGGTACCGCTCTGCTGCAGAACTTGGTTCTCATCTCGTTTCCCGCGCCATCATTTCATACATTTTAGACTCTCTCTTGTTGATTTTTAAACTTGTTTTTTGTTGTTGTGAAATGAAGATTTTGCTCTTAAGTTTCTTTTTGTTTTTTTAAATCATCAGCCTGCTTTGCGTATGATTGCTCGTGGCTCATCGATGGTCTTAAAAAGTGCACTTTTTTCAGAATATTACAAGATTTTTACGCAGCTCTGGACCTGGTTTGCTCCAACAACGGGACCTTTTCTCGTATATGTGTGAGGAAAAAACATTTTTTTTTTTTTTTTTTTTTTTCCCCCCCTCCTCTCTCTCTCCCCTCTTTCATTTCATTATGCTATAACAATCACTCTGACCAGTGTCTAATCTTCTTGTGCTCTACGTTAGAGTGTATTGCTAGCACCTTAAGGTGCCGTATGGACGGGTGTCAGGATGGTCGTTATGGTGGATATGATCCAATTTCACAGGCAATGGGTCCTTAACACTTTTACGTGCGTCCTGTTGTGATTGACATGTCCGCCCACTTTTGCTTTTGATTGGTGAAACTGGTGTCAAAGGCAAATATTTTTCAACCATTTTTCATGGCAGATCCATCAAGCAACAAATGTCATCTTTTTTCATTTCTGTCATCTGTAAAGGATAAATGCTCCTGACTGGGGCTCATTTGGGCATTTGTCAAAAAAAAAAAAAAAAAAGAAAGAAAAAGGTAGTCCTGGAATTCACCCAAAATGGCTGCTTTAAACCAAAATGTCCGACTTTCTTTTTAATTTCGGGCATGGGTCCTTGAGACTTTTTCGAGTGTCCTGTTACAATAGACATGTCCACTGAATTTCATGTTGATTGGTGAAACTGGTGCCAGGGGATGTTTTTTAATGATTATTTGTAACTTTTCAGGGGGCGCAACTGAGTGAGTTTTGGAGAGGCGTGTTCGGAACTGCGAACTAAAATGTATACATTTTCACCAGGATGCTTAGCATTGGTGCCCACGGCCCTAATAAATATTTACTTTATTTGGCATGTTTCTGAATTGTTGCCTTATTGTATTATCCCCTTCAGCAAGTATTTTTAAAAAAGCACCATAGAAAGAGCTCAAATGTATTTGCTAATGAATCTTGATTGAATTGTTTTGGATATTTGAAAAAGAAATCTCACACCAAAATTGAAAGTGGGGGAAAATAAGTTGAATTGTTGGAGTTACGAAAAGACGAAAGGGCAACAATTATTACTGCTTGATTATGATTTGTAAATAAATAAATCTTGTCCAAACGACAGACTTTTTCTGTTTTATTACTGAAAGGTTGCTGCCGGCCAATGACTTTTTTTGCCTTTTGAGAGCCAGCCGGCTTTACAGGAACGTTTTTTCAGGATACGTTTAAGGAAATAGAATTGATGGAATGCTAACAATTGCTATGCTAACAATTAGCAGGTGCAAATGAAATCACCTGGGCAAATTGATGAGGATTTTATGAGCTGCCTGTTGTGCCTTCGCGGAGGATTTGGATTGAGAATTGATCAAAAGCTAACAGTTAGCATGATCAAATAAGGTTGCAACGTGTAAAGGTCAAAGAAAGCCAAGTTTACATCGGATACTTGATCAAATGCTAACATGTTAACAGTTGGTATGCTAATTAGAAAAACTTAAGCGAAATCCCTGAAAGTGAAACTGACACGCATTTTGCGTCACCTAACACCGAACTTAAAACTCTTTGAAGTTGTGAATAATAATTTGAAACCCTAAACACCCGAATGTGAAAGCCCAACACTGTTTTGAAACCCTATGCCTGTCTCAAAACCCTACTTTGAAACCCTAATCCTGTTTTAAAACCCTACTTTGAAACCCTAACCCTGTTAACCACAAGTGAGATGAGGTGGCATTTAGTTATTTTGTGTTGGAACATGAACCCTGTCCTAGAACCTCCCCCCCCCCCCCCCCCCCCCCCCCCCCCCGACCGCCCTACTTTGAAACCCTAATCCTTCGAAACCCTAATCCTTCGAAACCCTAACCCTGATACACACAAGTGAGATGAGGTGGCCGAGAGGTTAAGGCGATGGACTGCTTTTCCATTGTGCCCTGCACGTGTGGGTTCTAATCCCATCCTCGTCGATATTTAATCTTATGCTGTGTCGTAACATGAAGACAATCTTGAAACCCTAACACTCCTGTGAAACCCAAACCCTACTTGAAAACACTAACCCTCTTCTGAAACCCAAAGCCCACGTTGAAACACTAATTTGAAACCCCAACCCTACTTTGAAACTCAACCTTAACACACTAATTTGAAACCGTAACCCTACATTTAAAACGAACTTTGAAACCCTAATCCTACTTTAGAACACTACTATAAAACCTGAACTCAATTTTGAAACCCGAACCCTGTTTTGAAACCAGATTTTTTGAAACCCTAACCCTTTGAAACCATAAGTGGAAACCGTAACCCTCGTTTGAAACACTACTTTGAAACCCAAACCCAACTCAAAAGCACTAACCCTCTTCTGAAAACCGAACCCTCCTTTGAAACTTTAACCCTACATTTAAAACCTGCTTTGAAAGCCTTACCCTTTTCAGACCGTATGTGATGAGGTGGCCGAGAGGTTAAGGCGATGGACTGCTAATCCATTGTGCTCTGCACGCGTGGGTTCGAATACCATCCTCGTCGATATTTAGTCTTATGTTGCGTCGTAACACCAAGCCCGTCTTGAAACCCTACCTTGAAACCCGAACCCCACATCTACCCCATACGTGATGAGGTGGCCGAGAGGTTAAGGCGATGGACTGCTAATCCATTGTGCTCTGCACGCGTGGGTTCGAATCCCATCCTCGTCGATATTTAGACTTATGTTGTGTCGTAACACCAAGCCCGTCTTGAAACCTTACCTTGAAACCCGAACCTCACATCTACCCCGTATGTGATGAGGTGGCCGAGAGGTTAAGGCGCTGGACTGCTAATCCATTGTGCTCTGCACGCGTCGGTTTGAATCCCATCCTCGTCGATATTTAGTCTTATGTTGTGTCGTAACACCAAGCCCGTCTTGAAACCTTACCTTGAAACCCGAACCTCACATCTACCCCATATGTGATGAGGTGGCCGAGAGGTTAAGGCGATGGACTGCTAATCCATTGTGCTCTGCACGCGTGGGTTCGAATCCCATCCTCGTCGATATTTAGTCTTATGTTGTGTCGTAACACCAAGCCCGTCTTGAAACCCTACCTTGAAACCCGAACCCCACATCTACCCCATACGTGATGAGGTGGCCGAGAGGTTAAGGCGATGGACTGCTAATCCATTGTGCTCTGCACGCGTGGGATCGAATCCCATCCTCGTCGATATTTAGTCTTATGTTGCGTCGTAACACCAAGCCCGTCTTGAAACCCTACCTTGAAACCCGAACCCCACATCTACCCCATACGTGATGAGGTGGCCGAGAGGTTAAGGCGCTGGACTGCTAATCCATTGTGCTTTGCACGCTTCGGTTTGAATCCCATCCTCGTCGATATTTAGTCTTATGTTGTGTCGTAACATCAAGCCCGTCTTGAAACCTTACCTTGAAACCCGAACCTCACATCTACCCCATATGTGATGAGGTGGCCGAGAGGTTAAGGTGATGGACTGCTAATCCATTGTGCTCTGCACGCGTGGGTTCGAATCCCATCCTCGTCGATATTTAGTCTTATGTTGCGTCGTAACACCAAGCCCGTCTTGAAACCCTACCTTGAAACCCGAACCCCACATCTACCCCATACGTGATGAGGTGGCCGAGAGGTTAAGGTGATGGACTGCTAATCCATTGTGCTCTGCACGCGTGGGTTCGAATCCCATCCTCGTCGATATTTAGTCTTATGTTGCGTCGTAACACCAAGCCCGTCTTGAAACCCTACCTTGAAACCCGAACCCCACATCTACCCCATACGTGATGAGGTGGCCGAGAGGTTAAGGCGATGGACTGCTAATCCATTGTGCTCTGCACGCGTCGGTTTGAATCCCATCCTCGTCGATATTTAGTCTTATGTTGTGTCGTAACACCAAGCCCGTCTTGAAACCTTACCTTGAAACCCGAACCTCACATCTACCCCATATGTGATGAGGTGGCCGAGAGGTTAAGGCGATGGACTGCTAATCCATTGTGCTCTGCACGCGTGGGTTCGAATCCCATCCTCGTCGATATTTAGTCTTATGTTGCGTCGTAACACCAAGCCCGTCTTGAAACCCTACCTTGAAACCCGAACCCCACATCTACCCCATACGTGATGAGGTGGCCGAGAGATTAAGGCGATGGACTGCTAATCCATTGTGCTCTGCACGCGTGGGTTCGAATCCCATCCTCGTCGATATTTAGTCTTATGTTGCGTCGTAACACCAAGCCCGTCTTGAAACCTTACCTTGAAACCCGAACCTCACATCTACCCCGTATGTGATGAGGTGGCCGAGAGGTTAAGGCGATGGACTGCTAATCCATTGTGCTCTGCACGCGTCGGTTTGAATCCCATCCTCGTCGATATTTAGTCTTATGTTGTGTCGTAACACCAAGCCCGTCTTGAAACCTTACCTTGAAACCTGAACCTCACATCTACCCCATATGTGATGAGGTGGCCGAGAGGTTAAGGCGATGGACTGCTAATCCATTGTGCTCTGCATGCGTGGGTTGGAATCCCATCCTCGTCGATATTCAGTCTTATGTTGTGTCGAACACCAAGCCCGTCTTGAAACCCTACCTTGAAACCCGAACCCCACATCGACCCTGTATGTGATGAGGTGGCCGAGAGGTTAAGGCGATGGACTGCTAATCCATTGTGCTCTGCACGCGTGGGTTCGAATCCCATCCTCGTCGATATTTAGTCTTATGTTGCGTCGTAACACCAAGCCCGTCTTGAAACCCTACCTTGAAACCCGAACCCCACATCGACCCCATACGTGATGAGGTGGCCGAGAGGTTAAGGCGATGGACTGCTAATCCGTTGTGCTCTGCACGCGTGGGTTCGAATCCCATCCTCGTCGATATTTAGTCTTATGTTGCGTCGTAACACCAAGCCCGTCTTGAAACCCTACCTTGAAACCCGAACCCCACATCTACCCCATACGTGATGAGGTGGCCGAGAGGTTAAGGCGATGGACTGCTAATCCATTGTGCTCTGCACGCGTGGGTTCGAATCCCATCCTCGTCGATATTTAGACTTATGTTGTGTCGTAACACCAAGCCCGTCTTGAAACCTTACCTTGAAACCCGAACCTCACATCTACCCCGTATGTGATGAGGTGGCCGAGAGGTTAAGGCGATGGACTGCTAATCCATTGTGCTCTGCACGCGTCGGTTTGAATCCCATCCTCGTCGATATTTAGTCTTATGTTGCGTCGTAACACCAAGCCCGTCTTGAAACCCTACCTTGAAACCCGAACCCCACATCTACCCCATACGTGATGAGGTGGCCGAGAGGTTAAGGCGATGGACTGCTAATCCATTGTGCTCTGCACGCGTGGGTTCGAATCCCATCCTCGTCGATATTTAGTCTTATGTTGCGTCGTAACACCAAGCCCGTCTTGAAACCCTACCTTGAAACCCGAACCCCACATCGACCCCATATGTGATGAGGTGGCCGAGAGGTTAAGGCGATGGACTGCTAATCCATTGTGCTCTGCACGCGTGGGTTCGAATCCCATCCTCGTCGATGTTTAGTCTTATGTTGCGTCGTAACACCAAGCCCGTCTTGAAACCCTACCTTGAAACCCGAACCTCACATCTACCCCATACGTGATGAGGTGGCCGAGAGGTTAAGGCGATGGACTGCTAATCCATTGTGCTCTGCACGCGTGGGTTCGAATCCCATCCTCGTCGATATTTAGTCTTATGGTGCGTCGTAACACCAAGCCCGTCTTGAAACCCTACTTTGAAACCCGAACCCCACATCTACCCCATACGTGATGAGGTGGCCGAGAGGTTAAGGCGATGGACTGCTAATCCATTGTGCTCTGCACGCGTGGGTTCGAATCCCATCCTCGTCGATATTTAGTCTTATGTTGCGTCGTAACACCAAGCCCGTCTTGAAACCCTACCTTGAAACCCGAACCCCACATCTACCCCATACGTGATGAGGTGGCCGAGAGGTTAAGGCGATGGACTGCTAATCCATTGTGCTCTGCACGCGTGGGTTCGAATCCCATCCTCGTCGATATTTAGTCTTATGTTGCGTCGTAACACCAAGCCCGTCTTGAAACCCTACCTTGAAACCCGAACCCCACATCTACCCCATACGTGATGAGGTGGCCGAGAGGTTAAGGCGATGGACTGCTAATCCATTGTGCTCTGCACGCGTGGGTTCGAATCCCATCCTCGTCGATATTTAGACTTATGTTGTGTCGTAACACTAAGCCCGTCTTGAAACCCTACCTTGAAACCCGAACCCCACATCGACCCCATATGTGATGAGGTGGCCGAGAGGTTAAGGCGATGGACTGCTAATCCATTGTGCTCTGCACGCGTGGGTTCGAATCCCATCCTCGTCGATATTTAGTCTTATGTTGTGTCGTAACACCAAGCCCGTCTTGAAACCCTACCTTGAAACCCGAACCCCACATCTACCCCATATGTGATGAGGTGGCCGAGAGGTTAAGGCGATGGACTGCTAATCCATTGTGCTCTGCACGCGTGGGTTCGAATCCCATCCTCGTCGATATTTAGTCTTATGTTGCGTCGTAACACCAAGCCCGTCTTGAAACCCTACCTTGAAACCCGAACCCCACATCTACCCCATACGTGATGAGGTGGCCGAGAGGTTAAGGCGATGGACTGCTAATCCATTGTGCTCTGCACGCGTGGGTTCGAATCCCATCCTCGTCGATATTTAGTCTTATGTTGTGTCGTAACACCAAGCCCGTCTTGAAACCCTACCTTGAAACCCGAACCTCACATCTACCCCATACGTGATGAGGTGGCCGAGAGGTTAAGGCGATGGACTGCTAATCCATTGTGCTCTGCACGCGTGGGTTCGAATCCCATCCTCGTCGATATTTAGTCTTATGGTGCGTCGTAACACCAAGCCCGTCTTGAAACCCTACTTTGAAACCCGAACCCCACATCTACCCCATACGTGATGAGGTGGCCGAGAGGTTAAGGCGATGGACTGCTAATCCATTGTGCTCTGCACGCGTGGGTTCGAATCCCATCCTCGTCGATATTTAGTCTTATGTTGCGTCGTAACACAAAGCCCGTCTTGAAACCCTACCTTGAAACCCGAACCCCACATCTACCCCATACGTGATGAGGTGGCCGAGAGGTTAAGGCGATGGACTGCTAATCCATTGTGCTCTGCACGTGTGGGTTCGAATCCCATCCTCGTCGATATTTAGTCTTATGTTGCGTCGTAACACCAAGCCCGTCTTGAAACCCTACCTTGAAACCCGAACCCCACATCTACCCCATATGTGATGAGGTGGCCGAGAGGTTAAGGCGATGGACTGCTAATCCATTGTGCTCTGCACGCGTGGGTTCGAATCCCATCCTCGTCGATATTTAGTCTTATGGTGCGTCGTAACACCAAGCCCGTCTTGAAACCCTACTTTGAAACCCGAACCTCACATCTACCCCATACGTGATGAGGTGGCCGAGAGGTTAAGGCGATGGACTGCTAATCCATTGTGCTCTGCACGCGTGGGTTCGAATCCCATCCTCGTCGATATTTAGTCTTATGGTGCGTCGTAACACCAAGCCCGTCTTGAAACCCTACTTTGAAACCCGAACCTCACATCTACCCCATATGTGATGAGGTGGCCGAGAGGTTAAGGCGATGGACTGCTAATCCATTGTGCTCTGCACGCGTGGGTTCGAATCCCATCCTCGTCGATATTTAGTCTTATGTTGCGTCGTAACACCAAGCCCGTCTTGAAACCCTACCTTGAAACCCGAACCCCACATCTACCCCATATGTGATGAGGTGGCCGAGAGGTTAAGGCGATGGACTGCTAATCCATTGTGCTCTGCACGCGTGGGTTCGAATCCCATCCTCGTCGATATTTAGTCTTGTGTTGTATCGTAACACCAAGCCCGTCTTGAAACCCTACTTTGAAACCCAGACCCCATATGTGATGAGGTGGCCGAGAGGTTAAGGCAATGGACTGCTAATCCATTGTGCTCTGCACGCGTGGGTTCGAATGTTGCGTCGTAACACCAAGCCCGTCTTGAAACCCTACCTTGAAACCCGAACCCCACATCGACCCCATATGTGATGAGGTGGCCGAGAGGTTAAGGCGATGGACTGCTAATCCATTGTGCTCTGCACGCGTCGGTTTGAATCCCATCCTCGTCGATATTTAGTCTTATGTTGTGTCGTAACACCAAGCCCGTCTTGAAACCTTACCTTGAAACCCGAACCTCACATCTTCCCCATATGTGATGAGGTGGCCGAGAGGTTAAGGCGATGGACTGCTAATCCATTGTGCTCTGCACGCGTGGGTTCGAATCCCATCCTCGTCGATATTTAGTCTTATGTTGCGTCGTAACACCAAGCCCGTCTTGAAACCCTACCTTGAAACCCGAACCCCACATCTACCCCATATGTGATGAGGTGGCCGAGAGGTTAAGGCGATGGACTGCTAATCCATTGTGCTCTGCACGCGTGGGTTCGAATCCCATCCTCGTCGATATTTAGTCTTATGTTGCGTCGTAACACCAAGCCCGTCTTGAAACCCTACCTTGAAACCCGAACCTCACATCTACCCCATACGTGATGAGGTGGCCGAGAGGTTAAGGCGATGGACTGCTAATCCATTGTGCTCTGCACGCGTGGGTTCGAATCCCATCCTCGTCGCTATTTAGTCTTATGTTGTGTCGTAACACCAAGCCCGTCTTGAAACCCTACCTTGAAACCCGAACCCCACATCTACCCCATACGTGATGAGGTGGCCGAGAGGTTAAGGCGATGGACTGCTAATCCATTGTGCTCATCACGCGTGGGTTCGAATCCCATCCTCGTCGATATTTAGTCTTATGTTGCGTCGTAACACCAAGCCCGTCTTGAAACCCTACCTTGAAACCCGAACCCCACATCTACCCCATATGTGATGAGGTGGCCGAGAGGTTAAGGCGATGGACTGCTAATCCATTGTGCTCTGCACGCGTGGGTTCGAATCCCATCCTCGTCGATATTTAGTCTTATGGTGCGTCGTAACACCAAGCCCGTCTTGAAACCCTACTTTGAAACCCGAACCTCACATCTACCCCATACGTGATGAGGTGGCCGAGAGGTTAAGGCGATGGACTGCTAATCCATTGTGCTCTGCACGTGTGGGTTCGAATCCCATCCTCGTTGATATTTAGTCTTATGTTGTGTCGTAACACCAAGCCCGTCTTGAAACCTTACCTTGAAACCCGAACCTCACATCTACCCCATATGTGATGAGGTGGCCGAGAGGTTAAGGCGATGGACTGCTAATCCATTGTGCTCTGCACGCGTGGGTTCGAATCCCATCCTCGTCGATATTTAGTCTTATGGTGCGTCGTAACACCAAGCCCGTCTTGAAACCCTACTTTGAAACCCGAACCTCACATCTACCCCATATGTGATGAGGTGGCCGAGAGGTTAAGGCGATGGACTGCTAATCCATTGTGCTCTGCACGCGTGGGTTCGAATCCCATCCTCGTCGATATTTAGTCTTATGTTGCGTCGTAACACCAAGCCCGTCTTGAAACCCTACCTTGAAACCCGAACCCCACATCTACCCCATATGTGATGAGGTGGCCGAGAGGTTAAGGCGATGGACTGCTAATCCATTGTGCTCTGCACGCGTGGGTTCGAATCCCATCCTCGTCGATATTTAGTCTTGTGTTGTATCGTAACACCAAGCCCGTCTTGAAACCCTACTTTGAAACCCAGACCCCATATGTGATGAGGTGGCCGAGAGGTTAAGGCAATGGACTGCTAATCCATTGTGCTCTGCACGCGTCGGTTTGAATCCCATCCTCGTTGATATTTAGTCTTATGTTGTGTCGTAACACCAAGCCCGTCTTGAAACCTTACCTTGAAACCCGAACCTCACATCTACCCCATATGTGATGAGGTGGCCGAGAGGTTAAGGCGATGGACTGCTAATCCATTGTGCTCTGCACGCGTGGGTTCGAATCCCATCCTCGTCGATATTTAGTCTTATGTTGCGTCGTAACACCAAGCCCGTCTTGAAACCCTACCTTGAAACCCGAACCCCACATCTACCCCATATGTGATGAGGTGGCCGAGAGGTTAAGGCGATGGACTGCTAATCCATTGTGCTCTGCACGCGTGGGTTCGAATCCCATCCTCGTCGATATTTAGTCTTATGGTGCGTCGTAACACCAAGCCCGTCTTGAAACCCTACTTTGAAACCCGAACCTCACATCTACCCCATACGTGATGAGGTGGCCGAGAGGTTAAGACGATGGACTGCTAATCCATTGTGCTCTGCACGCGTGGGTTCGAATCTCATCCTCGTCGATATTTAGTCTTATGGTGCGTCGTAACACCAAGCCCGTCTTGAAACCCTACTTTGAAACCCGAACCTCACATCTACCCCATATGTGATGAGGTGGCCGAGAGGTTAAGGCGATGGACTGCTAATCCATTGTGCTCTGCACGCGTGGGTTCGAATCCCATCCTCGTCGATATTTAGTCTTGTGTTGTATCGTAACACCAAGCCCGTCTTGAAACCCTACTTTGAAACCCAGACCCCATATGTGATGAGGTGGGCGAGAGGTTAAGGCAATGGACTGCTAATCCATTGTGCTCTGCACGCGTGGGTTCGAATGTTGCGTCGTAACACCAAGCCCGTCTTGAAACCCTACCTTGAAACCCGAACCCCACATCGACCCCATATGTGATGAGGTGGCCGAGAGGTTAAGGCGATGGACTGCTAATCCATTGTGCTCTGCACGCGTGGGTTCGAATCCCATCCTCGTCGATATTTAGTCTTGTGTTGTATCGTAACACCAAGCCCGTCTTGAAACCCTACTTTGAAACCCAGACCCCATATGTGATGAGGTGGCCGAGAGGTTAAGGCAATGGACTGCTAATCCATTGTGCTCTGCACGCGTGGGTTCGAATGTTGTGTCGTAACACCAAGCCCTCCTTTGAAACCCGCTAAACACTTTGACATGCTAATCCGACTTTGAAACCCAAACCCTACTTTTAAAACCCCAACCCTACTTTGAAACCCTAACCTTGTTGAGCCCACCTGATAGGTTAAGGCGTTGCACTGCTAACACATTGCGAGCGACCCGAACGGGGCGAAGAGAGTACAAGAAATGCTTTGTTCGTGGCGCCTTTTTGTTGTTGTTGCAGGGAATGAAAGCAGAAGCGCCGCCGACAAAAGTTTTCATTTTTCTCTTCTCTGTCCAGTGTTGTGACTCGATGGATGTGTCACACGGGCGCTCCAACGTAAACGAGGCCCGGGTCAAAACAAACAGCGAGGACGCAAGTCATCCCGCGGCTTAGTCGCTCCCATTGACGGCCTAATTCCCCCACTGGGCGGCTCATAAAGGCCTCCATTGACACGCATTATTGTGAAAATGTGTGCGGCGGGTGATGCACGGCGTCTATCTTTGCCTGGAACATACCAACATTTGGCTGAGGTGGCATTTTTTTATCCCCCCCCGTTACTGTGCTGCTGTGACTCAGGACTTTTCCCGTGTAAACACGAAGGTCGGGAATGTTGGGCCCGGCGGCGTGTTAACCCGTTTTCTGGTCATGCTCCTTTTCATTTTTAATTTATTTACCGAGAAGTAATAAAAGCCGCTGTCCGACCTCATGACGTCCATGGGATCATCTTCACGATCGAAGCGGCCACCTAATCCCTTTTGTTTCAGCCACGTGGGAGACAACTGAAGCCACTGTAATTGAAAACCAGTGACGCAAAGAGGAACATTAAAACCCTCTCATGCTTATTTATTCGTAAACCTGCGAGGGGTCTCAAGGTCACATCAATGTGTACAACGCTCCGGATAAGAAGTAGAACTTTCCCACAGAAATTTTAAACGGGGTTGCTACCTGTTGCAAATCTGAAACCACCATTTCATTCGCCAAGTTGTATTTGAACGTTTTGGGGAAAATGTGTGCATGGGGGATGGGGGGGGGGGGGGGGGGGCAAGTTCCACATAAAAGAAGAGTATGGTTGTCTTGAGTCAGTCAACCTTGGTGGATTATACTATGAACTGGATGCTTGAGAATCTACACAGACAAAGAAAAAAAAAACTAACATTTTCAGCAAACACCTTTTTTTAATTATTTTTTTTTATTGATTGAAGCAAAGCAAATTTATTTATATAGTGCATTTCATACACAAGGTAACTCAATGTGCTTCACATGATTATAAGCATCTAAAAATAAAGAGACAAATAGAAGACAGCTTATAAGTAATTAAAAAGAAAGGACAAAAAAAAAAAAAAATCTACAGTGCAAGAAAGAGCATTTAAAAGCGGAAATGGATTTAATATTGTGTCCTGTGGTCAGGTACTATTTTGAACGAGAGCAGCTCAAATGCTAACATAACTTATGCGAACTTATAGCGCTAAGGGAGATTGATACAAATTCTACATCTGGTCCAGTAGTCGGTAGTAGTTCCTTGAGAAAATGCTAACAAAAGTTGATATGCTGGCACTAAAACAGATTGATACAGTTTTTAAATTATTCCCTGTAATTAGCTACTCGTTCTGAGAATTGATAAAACGCTAGTATGCTACCATGAAGCAGGAGAGCAACTTGAGTACAAATAGTACAGAGGCCGCAAATAAGGTTTTGGTTCCATGCCAATGAGAGGATACGTGAACTGAATCAACAGATCTTTTCCATAATTTTCATATTCGTCCTATTATCGAAAAAGGTCAAGAGGCGGCACTGCAGGCCGCCATTCAGCCAATGGGCGAGGAGCATCAAGTTGGCGCATGACCCATCAGAACAAACAACATTCTTTCATAACGCGTTCATCCCGACAGATGACATGTACCGAATATTACACAATTATGTGAGATTCATAACTGCATTATCTATATAATTCAATATCACAATACCCTTCATAACCAATTACATACAAGTTACATTTTAGGTTTGGAAATAACCTACTGAGCTGCCGAGTCATGTCCTAAAGATGGAATGAAGAGAATATATATTACATAATAAAATTTATATTTGAATATGCTAGCCAGATTCGGAGCGGAGACCCTCGGTGCATCAATAAGTCATAGTCTATCTGCACTACACAACTAGAGAGGGAGGAAAGTGCACAAGTTGGTTAATAATGTGGGAAAATAAATACAAGATGCACATTTTATTTGTATTATACTCGATATGGTGCCAACGTGTGTGCGGTGTGTAATAAAATGAGGTCACTCCTCTTTCACTGCAGTGCAATGTACTGCAGCGCCCTCAAGCGGTCCGTGAAGTGTTTACACCTTGCAGCAAGGAGGCCAATTCTTCTGTTCGTTGCTGGGAGAAAGTATGGCAGTATCCATCTGCCATCATTTGGAATTTTAATTGCTAAACACGTTTTTTTTGTTGTTTTGTTTTTAAAAAACAACATTTCTAACACTGATTTATTTACCATAACAAAAAAAAAATAATAATAAATCAGTATCCAATTCAGATTGAAAGTCAACATTCAGTGACAGTGCAGTCCTGAATATGCTGCAATATGACAGAATTTTTAGCTGGCTTGCACACTGAATTTTGAAGCTGAATCATTTAGGTTGAATTGTTTGATGGTTTAAAAAAAAAAAAAAAAAAAGTGCTACAAATTCAAACTGATCATCAGTGTTCATATCTGTGCCATCAGACTGATATACTTCCATTTAAAAAAAAATAAATAAAATCCTGTCAGAATCCTCACGCCAATTAAACTACATAGTTTACTCCTAAAAGCCATTGGACCTAAAAAGGTGCCAGTGTGAAGAAAAAAAAGTCTAATATTTTCAGACACAAAATTGCAACATGAGAATAAACGAGAGTATGTATGAGAGTTTAAAAAAAAAAAAAGTAAACATTTTCCAAGATAAAATTGTATGATATTAAACTCAAAGTTGAACAAAGGAAGAAAGTCAAAGTGCCATGAATTGCAAAAACTCAGAATATTACACTCATTATTCCAGAAAAGCTTTTATTCTCTAAAAATCGGACCCTATTCTTGAAAAAATTATAATTCATAAATAATTATTGCTAATTATTTTGCAGATCTCCAAGCTACAGCACACACAAGACAATGACCAAGAAGGTGTCACAAAGGTGCATTTTTGGGGTGAAAACATTTTAATAATGTACTAAAATTGTTTTTAAAAACTAGTATCCAAAAGGAATGGTTGCGTCACTTCAACACAGCTTCATAATCATTCCAAAAAAACCAAAAACACAATTCCATCAATTAAAAGTTGTATCCCAACAACAACAAAAAAGTCGTACTGTTCCTTTGAGAGCATATTCCAGTATTACAGTTAATACTACGAGGTAATATTGTAAAATAATAACTTTCCAAACATTACTGTCAAGGATGTAAGAGATTATTTAAATTCCTTAAATTAGAGGTATTCACACATGTGCATAACAACTGTTCAGTAACTGCAAAAAGATCTTATTTTACACAGTTCGTCCATGTTAGGACTTTCCTAAGTATACCTTGCTGAGGCTTCTCCAAGCGTGGAAGGCTTCACGCCCCATCTCGCCAACAATGAGAGCAAAACCTGAGTAATTACACACAGTAGTTCCAAGCGGCAAGTTATTGCATCGTTAGTTACTTTGTATCATTGAGGATTTGGAACACGTTAGCTTGAGCTCTGACGTAAGCAGACTTGTGTATTTAAAAAATGGAATTAAAACAAAAAACCGAAGAATTGAATTTGTGGTTTACATCTATATCTAAAAAAAAAAAAAATATATATATATATATATATATATATATATATATATATATATATAAAATATATATATATATTTTTTAAAACTGACCAGTATTCCCCTTTAAAGATTCCCAAATCACCTACCGGTTATGCAACTGTCTGTCAACTGAGAGTTGTGCATGATATTCCAGTCTTGATTCTGTCACGGAAGCGCCCGACAGTTGTAGTGTGACGAGAAATGTCAAGTAATATTCCTCAGTCCAATCCATGTAAAAAGTCAACGGCGGCCATGACGAGTGTCAGTAACGGCTAGAAGAAGACGAGGGTGGGATGTTGGGGGGGGAGGTGCGGGAGCCTGTGGCACTCACAACCCACACGCTCCCGTTCAGACAAAAGTATCGTTGTCCTGCCTGCCTGCGTGCCTGCCTGTGTTAGTAGTTCAGGAGCCGCTCCCTTTCGGTCCCGACGAAGCGCCTGTTGGCTGCAAACACCTTCGCCCTGTTGGCCGAGGGACCTGCCAGAGTGACACACGCTCAGTAAACAGTAGATTTCAAAAGAAAGCATCATGACACACCTTTTCCCACCTTTAACTATAATGGTTGATGGCTGATATTCTTGCATGTGCTTTATTTGTTAATGTCTTCTTTGTAAGAAAAATCTTGCCACCATATCCCATAGCACAGAAGTATGAAGAATATGGCAGAATGTTGTCACATACACGACACAACAGTACTCGTGAGAAATTCCTTCATCGGTCTGCCTCTTTCCAGCCTCCCTTGACAAATTTTCTTGGATACTTTTAGCCCAACAACAGAATACATATTATATTATATTCGCACGCACTTTGTTCCAGCTGGGGCTATTATCATTATTTTGTTTTTTTATTTTAACAGGGGTGTTTAGACTTTTTCTAGCCATCATACATGCATCACCCGTTGCGGACTGACCTGTGTAGCTGAGCAGCACGGGCAGAAAGATGAGGCCGTGCGCGGCACCCAGCAGCACGATGGCCAGGTACATGCGGAAGTAGAACACCTGGAAGATCTGCGACTTGGACAGCGCCAGGATGAGGATGCCGCCGAACTTTGTCATTGTGATCCCGCTGAACACCTGCCACGAAGAAGAATCAGTATTATTACTCGGTGTTCGACTAGTTTTCGAGAAAAGTACACCGCTATAGTCACAAAGACAAAAAAAAAACAAAAAAACACAGTCGTCCATTTGTTGAGCACGCATCCAATCACTTACTATAAACATTTAGCACTTTTGTACGACTTATTTCTGAATAAAGACCAAGCCTCAACAAGGGACTTTGTGATTTGGTCTTTTTAAGTTTGACACCTTTTTACACTTGAGAGCAGAAAAAAGTAAAAAACAAAGAAAATATGTTGGACATTTTACATTGCATTTGCACTTGTATAACAATTGACAATGTTAAAAATGAGATGCGTGAACAAAAAAAAACAAAAAACCTCTACATCCTCAAGTTTCGTATGTTTAGTGTTTTCATGTCTTAAAATGAACAATGTTACTTCAAACATTGCCTGTACAGTTAATAAAGATTTTAGAATGGTGAGAATTAGACTCTGGAATTTGCGTTTGTGAGTCGCTGTTCACAAACTGTTTTTTCTGCGGAATCTATATTGAGGTATTGCTGAAAAACAATGCCACAAGATACCGCTGAAGTCCTGGCTAATAGGAAAGTAGTACCGTAATTTCTCGTGTATAATGCGCACCCATGTATAATACGCACACCCAAGGTTGACCTCAAAATTCTGGAAAACCCTTCTACCTATGTATAATGCATTTTTACAATGCATGATTTTGCTTCTACCCATATGATCAAAACAAAGTATTATCTGTATTTTGTTAGTTTTTTTAAAAAGAATTATTCAGAAGTTAAGCACTTTATTTGAACAAGTAATCCTTTTTTAATTTACTTGCTATTATTTTGAAATTCACAGCCCTACTTTTATTTAGTAAATTAGAAAACACACAGTTGTGCTCTTATGTTTGATTACCCAGGCAGAATTTGTAAGATGCGTACAATTCTTTAAAGAAAACATGAAGGACCAGGCAAAGCACATTAAATTTTATTTTAATGGGATTCAAACGGTCAAGCATTTAAGAAAAGCATTATCATAAAACGAAGCATAACCATGAAGAAAGTAATGATGGTTGTTGTTCAGTCCTCAGTCATATTTAAAAAACAAACAAACAATATTTCACATATTCTGCCAGGGTATGTAAACTTATGAGCACAACTGTACATATGCAGTCATACATACCCCTGTCATACTGGAATGAAAGTGTAGTCTCCACCTTTTTTCTAACCACGAGGTGGCGGTGGCATTTTGGAATGAAAGTGTACAGCTTTTTCATAGCCACTAGATGGCGGCATAAATTTATAAAATGTGAAAGTTTTTTCCATTTGCCCTTATACCCATGTATAATTCACACTATTGACTTGACAATTTTTTTGGGGGGGGGGGGAATGCGCATTATACACGAGAAATTACAGTAATTGTTGTCAACTTGGAAGTTTGTTGAAGTGATTTTTCAAGATTTTTTTATGTCGGGAAGGAGTTGTTATCAGAAGTTATGGAAAGTCTTCGCCATGTGTATATTAAAAAGCTCAAGCTAACAAACGACAGACGTTTTCAATATTGGTTCACTATTTCATGGGTAGCAAAAAGAATATACACAACCACTCACTGCAAGCCATTTATTCCTTGAAGCTAATGTAAGATTACTTAAAAATGATATTGCAGTGTTTTGGGATCACAGTTTGTGGTACATTTACAGTCAGAAATGAGCAATTATAAATATTTTTAGAGTCTGTAACTGTATTTATATTACTTCCAATTGAAAACAAATTGTTTGAAAATCTGGCCAAAATGGAGGGCGAACAGCATCCAGCAACAGTTTGTGTTCAACATTTAAGTTAGGCTTACCGAGCTGCCCATGTGAGCCAACGCCTCCTCAGCTCGTGCCACTCTGCTCTTCTTCATGCTAATGGAAAAAGCTCGAACCAGATGACTGCAGAACTCAACGGAAATCCCACAGGCCTGCAAAAGGAAACGCCAGTAGACAACAACAACAACTCTGCCACTACCGCGACTGTCACACGTGCACGCTCGTCTCCTCACCATGACCAAGTTGACGAGTGAGACGGCGTTGAGGCTGATGTTCCACAGCCACATGACGCCGAACATGTTGACCAGGATCATGGCGATGGTGACGCACACCAGCACGGCCGACCACAGCTCGAAGCCCAGCAGCACGGCGGTCACCACGAAGATGGCGCCCAGCGACACGCTCAAGTTGAAGGCTGTGTCGTACGCGATGGTCAGGTACTGCTCGTAGAAGACGTAAAAGACGCTGCGGAGGAGTTGTTGAGTGTTGGTTAGTGGTTAGTACGTGATTACATGATATATTCTCCCGATAATCACAGTTCATTGTTTGGGCTCCTGCGAAAACGGTTTTAAAATATGTTTTTCTAGGCACTGCTTCTATATTGCAGATTTTCAATGATAGCAGGAGGGTGTTAAATGTATCACAGGGTTAGAGCATTTAACATTTTTTTTTCATGTGCGCCGAACCTTTCCCCACCCCTCGTATACATTTGTGAAGGTATGACTTTTAGTATCTATACTGAAGGTTACACTGCTGTATATTGTCTCTTTTACTACGTGCTTATCATTTGACCCATGTCCTGCTTATCATTTGACCCATGTCCTTGAACATGACGTTCAAAACAAGCTGCTATTTTACAAAAATGCGTCTCAGAGAAGACCACATCCCAATGACAACTTGACAAGTAAACCTCTGCCAAGGCTGAATTTTTCACAAAAGTTGAGCAAAGATTTGTTTGCGTTTGCTTGTATGCGACCAGTCTACTTCCTGTTTTAGAGAGAACAAGAGAAGACGGACGGCACCATGTTGGTTCTAAAAAATTTTTTTTGTGTGAAGTGGATCCTCTTAAAAAAACGCAAACTTGTCAATTACCACCTGTTGTGCTACACTATTTGAGAAAACACTATAATTGCATATTTCACCTTCTATAAGACCGATTGTTAGGCTAAGGCTAACACTTAGGCAAAAATGTGACAGTAGGACCCACCTGTAGGCAAAAACCTTGTGGTCCATGGTCTGGCTGATGTTGTCAGCCAAGACGCGGGCCATTTTCAAAGCGTCGATGTAGTCTGACGACTCCTTCAGAATGGTGTGAAAGGTCATGAAGTAGCTGGCTCCCACCTGGGTGTTGTTGGGATACACATCCACTGCTGTGGCGTACGCTGCGTGGCCGCTGCAGAGAAAACAAACCACAGTCCAGTTGGTGATAGGATACTTAAAAAAACCAAAAACAAAACAAAGAAACCCAGCATCTGGAATTACCCCTTTCCACACTTGACATTGGGATTGTCCGACAGGAACATGGGAAGAAAGTGCATGAAGTCACCGCCCACGGGCCTCTGCTTCCCGCTTTGCGTCATGGGTCGACAGTGCACACATGATGGGTCCACCACTAGAAAGTAACAGGCCAGTGGGAATAGAATTAGACTTTACTCTATTGGGACATTATATGATATTTTGGTTGTTAAGACATTGGTTCAAGCCTGAGGATTTAGGCTGTTAGTCAGCTACTGTTAGGAGATGCCTTTTTCAAATTGGCATTCAAAGCACTTGTCCTTTTGTTATATTTGAAGATAGATTTGCGTTTTTTTTGTTTGTTTTTTTTTACACAATTTTTAAACACGCTTGAGGCACTGCTTCTAGTTTTCTGCACCAACTGACCACCTATTGATTTAAGCAAGATGTCCGACTCGTTAATGCCAAAACACGTAGTTGGCGATTAATCTCCTTCAAGCTATAATCGTCACTGCGCAATGGTAAAGTCCACGCGTCAACTAGTTGGTTCAACCCCTACTAGTCAGTCGGAAGCAACTATATGGTTTTCACTTTGTATAAGAGCACTGCAGTGTTAACAAAATGCTTGTGCCAGTATGATTGCATGGCTTTTGTGTGCAGAGACAAAAGTGAGTATGTGGAGGGAAAAGTCAGCCAGAGAGTTGTTGACATTGGATAAAGATTTACCCGAAGCGTTACAGAAGGCTCCGGTGGCGTTGTAGTAACGGCAGCAGGTGGATTGTGGCTTCACCCAATCGAAGTAGTCGTCCAGCCAAGAGGAAGGCGTGAAGGCGATGGTGGAGCTGAAAGATTTAGTAAAACAAAACAAAAAAAAAAAAAAGCATTCCCTGCTGGCACTTACATATTTTAATGTGTTTGCACTTTATTTATATCTCTCTCTCTTTTTTTTGTTTTTTTTTTAAATATATAAATCTGAAGATGTGAGACGTACTAGTTGCTGATGAGCGACGCAGAGTAGATCTGCTGCACCAGAGAGTTGTTGTTGCAGCCCACGCCGCCACACACTGCGTTCTGGCCCTCCAGGCTGCTGTAGTTCAGGCCGTCCTCCACTACAAAATAGACCGGAGCTCCCGTGTGGAGATACTGGTTCAGGTTCTTGAAGTACTCCAACACGTACGAGTCCTGGTTGAGGACACAGACCGTCAGAGGTGATGAAGTGCAGTCGTAGAATTGGGAGAAAAAAGTAGAAATATTACAATCAACAGTTTGATGTGGATGAAAGAGATTAACTGTATTCTCCTCTCTTTTTAGCGATCAAAAAGTAGAAATAACAAATACTTAAGGTACTCCCCGATTAATAGACAATAATCGAGAGATATTAAAATTACAAATATTTTCGTAATTGAATTTTCCTTGAAAAAAATACAACTTCATTCTCGTAATATTGCAGTATAATAATATATTTGTGCGCAAATGTTTTACTTTATTCCTGGAAAATTAAAAGACGTTAAATTTAAAGCTTAATTCTCATAACATTTTTTAAATAATTTTCTTTATTCGAAATACATACTCGATTTTCATGGTATAAGAACTTATTTTGATAATATTACAACTTTATTATCCTTACACTCTGCTGACTTTATTCTCATAAAAATTAGAACTTTTTATTATCACTTAATTCCAATACCATTATAACTTATTTTTGCATTGAGATTAATTTTGAATTTATTCCTGGGAAATTAAGACTACAGCATTTTAATTTTTTTTTTAATACTTTCTATTTATTCTTGCTATATTTACAACTTTTTTCTGACTCTTAATTTACAGATTTATTCTTAATATTACAAATGTATTCTCATCACAGTAAGCCTTTACACTGCTAATATGAACACTATTTGTTGAAATTACAACTTTATTTTCATAATAAAACAAATACCTGGTATTCTTTATTATACTCCAACTTTATTCACATTAAAATGTTTATTTGTGGGAAACATGATTCTAATAATAGAAATGCTTTTCACATTGAAATGATGATTGAATAATGACAATTCTCAGAAAAGTACAAGACATTTTGCACAAGGGTTTTGTATTTATTCTTGCAATTTTATTCACATTGTATTCTGTTTTTTTTCCTAGTAATATATTTTTTGTTAATTTAGAAGTTTTAGTTTCCTTAAATTCTCATTACACTCAAATTTGATTCTTATGTCACAGTATCATAACACAAAAGTTTTTGTTCTTGTTAAAATTAATACGACTTGTAAATTTTCTTTAATACGTCTTTATTCTCATAAAATTAAAAACAATTTCTTGAAGAAAAAAAACGACTTTTCCCTCATCATTTGACCATTTTTACTCCATTATATTCCTGGGTGAGAAGAAAAGAAAGGAAAGAAAAAAAAAAAAAGCTTGCCGTGTATGGTAGGTAGCGCGTGTTGTTGCTATCGTCAGGCTTGGAGCGGAATAATATCAGCATTAGTAATATTTTTTCAGTGTCAATCTAATTTTAACACTACTTTTGTTGTGCTTGCATGGTAGCTTCTTCTAAGTTCCAGTTTGTGACATTAATGTCCTCTATATTCACAGGGTGACTTACATCAGGCATGGAGAGCTGCTGATCCAGTCCGATCTCAACTTTATTCACCACAGCTATACTGAAGGAGAGTGCTCCCACAAACACAGCCACCTGCACAGAGATGCTTTTTAAACAACTTATGTTTAAAAGCGAAAAGTACAAAAGAAAGGCTGGTGTTGCAGACATGTGCCGCTGACACACTTACAACAATGGGCCGCACCCACTCTTTGAGGATGAATGGTGCGTAGAACTTCTTGAAAAAGCGGAAGAGGATGCTGTCCGTCTTGGCTTCCTGACCTTCGGGCAGCTTCACGCAGCAGATGATATCCAGACGATTCGCCTTTCGTGACAGCACAATTGAGGACTTTCTGCTATAATCATTCACAATGTGTTCAGGCTCACCTCCTGTCTCTTCAGGTCCAAGCCCAGAAGGCTCACAAAGCAGCTGATCTGCAACAGGAAATCAATAAAAACAGCCAGGCCAGCAAAGAGGGAGAAGGTCCTAACTGCAGGCATGTTGGACAGCGCTCCTGCAGAAGAACAACATTATGGAATGAGAAGACACGCCGCCATTGAGAACATATATTCGCTTATACATCGGATTCATTGTCATATGTGTTCTATTTGTATACCAAGGAAGAAGGCCACCGTCTCAGAGAAGGAGGACAGGAACATGCTGGGTGCGACGTCGCCGAGGATGCGACCGATCTGCTGGTGAAGTTCCTCCTGGGGCATCCGCTCATCTCGCTGACACACACACACACACAAAAGATTATTTAGGCCATGATCGAAATGACCAGGTGATGGATTCAACCAGGTGCACATACCTGATACGTCTGCACGATGATGAATATGTTGTCCACGCCGACAGCCAGCACCAGGAAGGGGATGACCTCGATGACGATGAGGGTGAGCGGGATGCCAAAGTAGCTGAAGATGCCCAGCGAGGATGCCACCGAGCTCAGCACGATCAGGATGCCGGCTATGCCCAGAGAAATCTTGGAGTCCACCTATATGTGTGCATGCAAAAAAAAAATAATAATAATAATAATGATGATGATGCTCATTAATGTCAATGAACAACAGTGATGTAGACCTACAACATTGTATTACTACTACTACTGTTAGGTACATTATTCTCCGTCTATATTCTTTGTCTCGCTCAAGGAAAAATTATTCCAGTCAGTTTCTAGAAACTATCCATGAATTATGGAAATAATCCAAATTTGACAGAGTTGTATTCATATGACAAGTGTAATTCCTCATTTTATACAATCAACTTTATTATACAAATGACACATTTTAATGCTTGTATGTAATATAGTTAATATATATTGTTTTTGAGAAATAATATTTTTGAAGTTTTGAATGGTGTTTTGGTCTTTTGCAAATTCTCTTATTTTGCTGCCATTCCTGAAAATTATTTCATTTCTATGTTCAGTTTTTAAATTACATGTATTTATTCTCAAAATCCCCATGACTATTTAATTGTTTTGTTATATTCTCAAAAATTCCCCATCAACTCCTATTTAAGTTTGAAAACTTCCAAAACATTTTTTGGGAACTTTGCAACCCTTATCTCTATCCGCTGTATCTATATAACTGGCCGCCTCAAGTCCTGGCTGTGCCGGATGCTTTTTCCTGATCCTGTTTTTCTTTTTTTCGGGTCATTTTATTTACCTGCTTCATATGACAAGTGCCTTGAGATCACAAAAGTAGTGAATCGGTGCTATTCACATGAAACTGGACTGCCTCTTTTCCCTCCTCTGCTGCTCCCTTTTGCGAGCCACGCCGCAAGTCATGCGGCAGCAGGTCGAGCCGGTTTTATTGAACCTGCGCTGCTTGATGTGAACTCCTGACACAGCGGCCGCTTACCGGCAGCCTCCTGCAGCTGTGGATGTGTCCCAGCGCCAGCGAGATGTAGACGAACATGATGGCGTAGCTGAGGACGACGGTGCTGATGTCGCTGTTGCTCTCCCGGTTAATTTCATCCTCGACGCTCCTCTCGGCGCTGAAGGCGATGGTCAGGTTGGGGTTGTGGAACTCCTTCATGAAGCGGATGAATCTGGAGTACACGCACGCGTTAATCAGATTAAAGGCAACAATAAGAACATTTTTGCTTGCAACACAAAAGGAAAAAAAAAAAAAAAAAAAAAAATGCCCAAATGACAGTTAATTACTTGAAAATAAAAAAAAAAAAAAAAAAAAAATGGGGCACTCGTAAATCATGGTACCACTGTGGTATGCTTGTTTTTTACAATTTAAAACAGTTCTCGTGTTTTAATGAAACATCTCCGACTTGTTCATCAAAATACAACAAAGAACAAGAATTACAAGACATTACACACAATTTTTCAGTCTCACTGAAACTAAACCTGCTCTGTTGTCAACAACGTGACTGAATATTCAAGTATGTGCCGCTTATCAGAAGCTAACACTGTTAGCTAATGTTAATCTGCACTTCCAATACTGCATCTCTGCCTAGAATTTGGCTTTGACAGGGCTAGTCTTATTTAAAATATATATATTAATACAAAGATAAATCAATTAATTAATTTTAAAAAAAATTACATTTTCATAATATATCCCCTTTAAAAATAAAAATTCTTACTCGTTTTCCCATGCCAGAGCTTTGCCCCGCCTGGCCATGTCGTTGAGGTAGTTGTTGATTGGGAAGGTGATGACGAGAGCGCTGGCGTTGTTGTAGTTGGTGGCTGGCGTGGGGGAACAAAACATTTAAAAAAATGTAATTTTAAATCGCAAAAAGAAAAACCATCTGCTTCCTTGACAAATAAGTTTCTCATAACCAGCTCTCAATACAGGAAACACATGGATGAAGCACATCATCAGGAAAGGGAGGGTTGGTCCTACAGACTTACAAGAAACACTAGGTCAGGTCATTATAAAATCATACAAAGGGACTTTTTTTCAATACATTTTTCATTTTCATTAGGTACCCAACAGAATAGTAACCAATACTTTGGCTATTGTATTGAGCTACACATAAGCTGCACTGCAAACTAACATTACAGACAAATATAAACTATTATTATTACTACATTAACACCTTTTGGACAGTGCCAATCAAAACTATTATCTTTCTAAAGGCCGAACTTTTGATACCACTCTCATGTCGGATCTCATGAGATGAGCCCGTTTATCAAAATTGTTTCCCCAACATTGGTGCAGTTTTGAGGTGAGACGACACGACACGAACAGATCTTTGACCAACATAGCACAGCATTTTTGCGAGAGGAAAAAAAACAACAACTGCTGTTTAAGGCGTGATTATCCAACTTTATAGGCGCCACGGAAAAGGCTGTCCCTGCACTTCATTTAGTGCGTATAAAGCTTACAGTCGTAGCCACCCAGGGCCAGCCAAGGGAAGATGGGACCTCCAAAAGTGCCAAGACAAGGATCGTGGAGGAGAGTGGTGTCGTTGAGGGATGCCGGTGCGCTGTAACACAAAAATAAATTTGGTATACACTAATTCTGATCAATTTTCTTTTTGTTTTACATTATACCATTACATTAATACTGTTCGTGATACCACAAGCTTCATACATCTCCCTGGCAATGTAAAAGAAAGAAAAAGGAAGGGGATGTGAACCTGACACAGTAGAGGAAATGGCTGTGAAAGTCGGCGTAGATGAAGAACTGGTCACCAAGCATGTGATCTAGCACAGCGTGGCTATTCTGGAAGTAGTTGAGGATGCTCAGGATGGTGCAGTTGTCGTTGTACGGGGCCAGCGGGGCCAGGCATATGTCCTTCAGCGTGATGTTTTGGCCATCGTACGGGGCGACGAGCGCCTCGATGGCAAGCTGCAGATCCAGCACCTGGTGGGTTTGAGGGGAAGAATTTTGTTGCTCATCCCCTGTCTCTCACATTGTTTTTGTGGAAATAATGAAAGAAGATTTTTGAGAAATAAAAGAAAAATGTGAAACGAAAATTGTAATGATAACAAAAAATAGAAAAATTTAATAACAGCTTAAATAATGATAGCAAATTAAATGCATCCTTCCTTGGATAAGTACCCGTTCCTTGACAAATTGTTGTCAAAAACAACTAAATTGTCAGTATTGAGAAATGATGGTAAATTAGATCAAATAGAAGGGAAAAAAAAGCAAAGCAAAAAATAAGACAACAAAATAGAATACAAAAATCTAATCACACAAAAAAAATATTTCAAACTAAACTAGAACTAAAATACAATTCTGGACTTTAATCGCTGGCTGTGGAAAATAGACAGCAAAGAAAAAAAAAAAGGTTTCCCTTTGAGCACCTCGTGAAAAAACTGCAAACATCTGTATTGGTTTGAGAGCAGCAACAGAAATGAATGTTGTTTATTGACAACATATTCAATATTCATCCCACTCGCCAACTCACCTGATGAAGGATGTCCTTATCCAAGATGGCTCCAAAGGGGACAGACGAACCTCCAAAGTAGGGATCGTAGGTGAAGGTCTCGTTGAGCGGCGTGGTGATGATGAGCTGAGCCGTCCTGTAGAAAGGCCCGAAGTGGCTGTCGAAGTAGTCCTTCTCTTGGCGCGCCTGGCTGCCGGGAGACGACCACAGCTCCACTGGGTCGGTGGTGATGCGCATGTACACCAGACCGCCCGAGGAGGCCACCACCAGGAGCAGGCTGGCCAGGATGACCAGACCCGGGTAGCGCACGCAGAACGAACCCCAAGAGCTGAAGCCCACCCGCATCATGTTCTCGAAACGCTCGCCCAGCGTCTCGCAGCATGACGCGTGGACTACGGACACGAATGGAATGTTACTTTGTTTATGTGTCATTTCACATCCACTCAAAGGACACTTTATTAGGTTAATTGAATGAAATCCAATTACCTGCTTCAGGATTATCGCTGTTGAGAGACAACGGGTTATTGCTATCCAATATGGGCCCGTATTCCGACATGATTGTCCTTTTCCTAAACAAAAGTACAAATAAGCTATAATTCAATTCTCAGGCAAAGGGTATCTCCTCTTCTTAAAAACAAAATTTCCCCATTCATTCACTTCACTTGAGTGACGCAAGCAATTTAACTCATCTTTCCGAAACTAAGAACATTACCGGTACATGAATTGCTCCTTTATCCAAAAATGAATAAATGACATAATCTGGTGGAAAAAAAAAAAAAAAAAAAAAAATTTGTGCTCAGTCTAGAATTAAAGAATGATTCAATCTAGGAAATAACAAGGATCTTTTAAAAAATGAGTTTTCACGGATTTCATGAGTTGAGTGCAAATCTATGCCGCAGGGCCAACTTATATTGTCTCCAAAGTATAATACATATACTGCGCACCCGTAGCCATGTTAGAGCCCAAAGATACAATTTGATGTTAACAGTATATCTCTGATATATCTGAAGCGCTCAAATTGGAAAATTGTAAATCATACAAAAGCCCACACAGTGACAAGTTTCAACACATTTGCATTAAAACTGCTAAATGGCTCAAAAAGGAAGCAAGATGGCCACAAATGGCCAGCATAGAGCCCAGAGGGTTCAAAAGACAATTAGGACATTGTAAAGATCTGGATATTTTTTTTTTTTACCTGTAACACCACGCTGCGAGCACTGTGCCGACAAACACGAAAAGGAAGGCCATGTAAAAGATCCACATGATGACGGTCATGGCGTCAATACCAATGATTGTCCAGGGAGGCGGGGTCGGCGGCGGAACGGGTTTGGGCCCGCATGTTGTGGTACAATCCTGGCAGGAGCAAGGACCGGAACCATCCTCCAGGCCTTCGGAGCAGCCATACGTCTTGTTGTTCATGGGTGTGTAGCCAGACACCGGCACATCTAGTGTACATTTTAAAAGACGATAATTGACATATTGATGACTGAATTAAATAAACAGTATATTCAAAGTAATGCTTACCAGAGAATATTGGTATGATAGGAAACGGCGACTGCCCATTGTTTATGTCAAACATGTACTCGATCCAGTTGGTGGCGTTGCAGTCCTTGGCATCTTTGCCACACAGCAGCGACAAGGCTTTCACGTTGCTGGATGGTGCTTGTACGTCCCGGCAGGCGTTGTACATGGCTGCCAAAAAGTGACAGGAGCCATTAAACTGACAATTTACCAACACACGGCTATGTTGACAACAACATTCTCAATCTGCAACATTTGTCAAAAAGGGCAACAAATTTGTTTAGGTTCTAGCTGGGAGTTTTGAAAACTAAAATAATGACGAAGTGTAATTTTTACAATAAAATAAAATACAAAAATAAAAAAGAAATATTTTTTTAAAAATAAGATTTGTAAGAAAATCATAAATTAGTAGAAAAATATTGAGTCAACAACAACAAGTGAGCATCAAAAAGTATTGCGTTCATCTGAGAAATCACAGGAAATGTTGAAATATAAAAATTCAATGACAATGATAATGAAAAGAGCAACATCTGGATTGGTAAAAAAAAAAATAAATGAAGTTTTTGAGAAATTGTCCCCAGTTATTTTCTTATTGTAAATTATGAATATTCCAATTAAAATAAAATAAAAAATCTTATAAAACTAAAGAAAATCTCAGCAATTTAAAATTAAGGAAAATGGAAACAAATAAATTAACATCACTATTTAGTGACAAGAAACAATTCTGGATTGGTACTAAAATGTAATGTTTACATTTCTCCACATAGCTTTTGATAAATTAAAAAATTAAGTGTAAAAATTTGTAATCAGCGAATTTAAAAAAAAAAAAAACGATAACCAATCACCAATCCGATCACAAGATGGAGGAATGTGTCGATTTAAATGACCTGTTCATTTACTGTATATACTTGTGTACTTAATCGCTCCAAAAACTATATTTACAATAAATAATGTATCTTTGTTCCGCTATTTATGCCAGTGAGGCATAGTGACAGACAGAACAAATGAATGGTCTTCTATTAGATGGCAGGAAGTACATACAGTAATTAATGCATCCACTTTTTGTGACATTTTTGTTTGTTGGTGTGCCGTGAGATCTGTCAATTGTTGTTGTCGCCACGGTAACGAGTGTATCTGGTCGCATTTGAGTTGACAAGATAAAGCCCAATGATTGTAAAAAACGGGATGCGGTGGTATCGGAATACAAGATTTTATTGCAGTAGTCTGACATAGTGCAATCGTGAAAGAGCAAATTTGTCTTGTAGTCTGACCCGGCGAGGCATTACGTGTTGTCTGTCTCAGACGTGTTGTCTGTTCCACGCCGCCTTTTTTTTTTTTTCTTCTTTAAATAACTTTATTGGCCGTCAGATATTTCCAATACTACGTCAAAGGACACGCGACAAGGCTAAAAATAAACTAGGTTTTGGATTCAAGTATACTGTGCACGCGGCGACGCGGAGTAAAGGTCTTTTGCAGAGCCAATCAATGACGTCATTGATCGGATCGGCGAATTGTGACATTAAAGCCGATCAGCACAAAATGCTAAATATCGGCAGATACCGATCAGCCCGATAAAAATGGGTGTAAAGTCTACTAATAATCTGTCATAATAAAAAAGTGGAACAAAAAAAAAAAAAAAATCATCATCAGCAACTTTAACCAAATCATCACCAAAATCATCTCCAAGTAGAGTTATGAGAAATAAAATGGGAAAAATAATAATGGGTTCCCTTCCAGAAAGGTTTGTGGAAGAAATGAAGAGTAGATTTACATCGTCACAATTAACACAAATTCCTTTGTTCGTGAATAGAATGTTTAGTGTGAAGCCTATTACTTTGTTTGTTTCTAGGCTGCTCAGATAAGCGTGCTTAATACTCGGGTGACAGTCATACGCGTCTGTGCAAACTCACCGTTGGAGAATGCTTTTCCGATGTAGTACTGAACCTCCACCACGCTGGAGCTGTTGAACTCTGTGGAATTTGTGCTTTTGAACTTGGTGGCATTCAAGAATTGACTCTGGTGGGGGCTGCACGTCAGCTCGCAGAAGAGGTTCATCAAGTTAAAGAAACACGAAGGACACCTGCCAACGCCCACACAGAATGATATGCAGTATAAAACATGCCACGACATGTGCCCGGTTAGGTTGGTGTTGGAAGCAAAAATGTCATACCGGGACAGAAACTGGAGGGGCAGCTGGAGACTCCCCTTGAGAGTACGCAACTGGTCCACATTGCAGCATAGTTCGCGAGTTCCATAGTCATAACCGGGACACAGTTCCTGTATCGTATGTAAACACAGAGTTAATAAAAAATAAATAAATAAATAAAACAAAATGAGAAAATACAAATTACTAAATAAAAAAAGTTATAAATACAAAATCTAAATATTAAAATCAAACAAAATGAAAAAGCACTGGGAAATATAAAAAGATTAATATTAAAATTAAAATAAAAGACAAGGAATTAATTATCAAACAAAATGAACTACTAAAATACAAGAAAAATATTCAAAGCATTATAATCAAATTAAGGCAATTAATATAACTATAAGATGAAATATCAATTAAAAACACAACATATTAAACATTTAAAATGCAATAAGACAAAAATAATACAATTACCTATAAACATCAATATAAAATACCAACAAATATTTATTTAAATTAAACTATGAAATTGAATTAAAATAAAACTAAACAAAAAGGAAACAAAAAAAATCACTAATATTATGTATAAATAAAACTAAAATAAAATACCACTTTAAAAAATACCATCCATCCACCCATTTTCTTTTACCGCTTATCCTCACTAGGGTTCCGGGGTTTTTAAAAAATACAATTAAAAATTCAAATAAAACAGTAAGATAAATTGTAAAACATAAGTAATTAATTATAAAACTAAAACAAGATGAACTAGTAAAATATAAAAAATTTAATTTTAAAATCATTATAATGAAATTAAGCCAATTAATATAACTATAAGATGAAATATCACAATTAAAAAAACAACATAATAAACATTAGAATACAACAAGACAAAAAGAATAGAATTACCTATAAACAATATAAAACACCAGCAAATATTAAATATTAAAATAAAGCTATAAAATTGAATAAAAAAATCAAACTAAACAAAAGATAAAATAAAAAATAAAAACAGTAAAATCACTAATATGTATGAATAAAACTAAACTAAAATACCATTTTTAAAAAATACAATTAAACATTCAAATAAAACAGTAAGATACAATTGTAAAATACAATAAAACTAAATAATATCCCTAAAAATATTCAATACTACAATAAAATTATGTACATTAAAAATGAAATCAAAATAAAACTAAATAAAATGCAATAAAAAATCATTAAAATAAAACAACAAGGTAAAAGAAATGAAATACAAAAATATTAGAAGAAAAAAGAAAAATCAAAACAAAACTAATAAAATAATGTAACTAAAAATCAGTGTTAAAACAAAAAAATCATTCAAATTATCCAAGACGTTTTACTTTTAAAAAATACATTTTAGAGATTGGTTTAATAATAAGGAAAAATACCTTGAGGAGGTCATCACCCTCTGGGTCCAGAGGAATAGGAGGTCCAGTGTAGTTACAGTTATATTTCTTTCCGGCGACCGTTTCAGACTCTGCGCACTCCCCGTACCACACGCAGCTTTGGGCCTGCGCCTGCTAATACAACACAACATAAACTTGGAAACTGCTAGTCTTTACTACTGCCACTACTCCAAAGACACCACACATCTTTGACGCGCTACCCATTTGCACGTTACACTGGCTTTGCCGGTGTCATGTGGCTTTTGTCTGAAAATACTACTATTTCACTTCTGTTTCCACATTGGTATTTAAGGGTTGTACATTTTGAATGAAGACATGGCACTGGTTTAGTCACGTCAGAGCCACTGACTCAAACAGCAGTCGTCGGTGACAACGGCAAACAACACACAGTCTTAAGAGGGAATATAGACGTCACCGTGTCATAGGCTGGATTTACACTACATGGGTCAAGTTGCACAATATTATTATTAAAAAGGGGATAAAATATACAGCCATGGGAATTCACGGGATGTGTTAAAAAAAATAAATAATAAAAATAAAAAATAAAATAAAATCTATATTAAATGGCTTTTGGGCACATGGAGCGGAAATCCAACCTTAAACAGAGTCCAGTGTGTGCTTCTTTCTACAGCTGTTAAGTCTTACTCTTCCTGTCTATTCAGCATCACGTGCTTCGTTAGACGCAATGGCTTGGGGGAAGTAAATTCACTTACTCCACAAAGTGGTTTTTGTTTTTTTAATGACAATGAACCGTGGGCCATACACTCTGGCCTCCTTGTGTCTTTCAAGCGTGGCGTGGAAATGTTACGTCCCCCGACTAAACAGTTGGTGTAAGAAAATAATGGGTTTGTTAAGAATCAGTCATACTGTTGATTAATCAGGGTAATGTGGGACATTGGAGCATGGATGAGTAGTGGACAGAAGAAAAATGACAAAGCACGTCAATGAAGTTGATCAAGATCTGATTGACTCACATCATTGTTTTGAAGTGTGTGACGGACATGCTAGTTTTTTTGGGAGGTGTCTTTATCATGTTTGCATCATCCGCTACTAGATTTCTGACACCGGGGCAGCGTTTGATAGTCTTGAAATTTCACCGTACCGCACACAGATTTAAGAAGCCCCGTCCGTGCCAGATGTATCAAACCAACCCCAGAAGATAACGCAGCCTCCTCCATTTTTTGCAGTAGGTAATCTTTTTGTTCCACAGGTAAAATTATTGATACCTTGTGTTAACAAAAAACACCAAGGTCACTGAAATCACTGGAAATCGACGAGACTGGAATGTGCCAAAATGCATATTGACGAAGCGTCTGGGAGAATGCCCTTTAAACAGATATGACAAAACCGGAGCTTGTGGGATGTCATATCAGCTCTGATTTTCCAGATAAAGGAACAAACACTCCACGTAAACTGGGAAACATGGAGGCCCAATTATGATCTGGGGCGGCTTGTTACATCCAGCACTGGGTACAGTGAAATTTAACTCAAGGCATTCCCCACGACTTTTATTTTTTTAAGATGAACAATTCTGTTGGGAGCACAAAAATCACACGATGCCTGGTTTCCATGATTTCATTTTTTCTCCTATTACTACTTTTGCCAGTTTCGAGTTATATCAGCGAGACCATTGCAGGTTTTCGTTTATGCTACAATCGGAACTGTACCAACATTTGTACGGCCATGTGTATAGCTGTGTGTTAAGAGTCTTTATCTTGTAGGGAGCACCAATGACTTAAGCTTTTTGACTCTCAGCGCATTTTTGTTCCAGAATGCTTCGATATTTTTGCGGTTTCATTGTGCCCTTCACAGACTGAAAACACACCGTGCCGGATGTAGAAAAGCAGCCCCAGAGCATAACAGAGCCTCTCCCATGTTTCACAATCAGCACTGTGTTCATTTACTGGGCAAAAAGTGCCTTTTGAGCAGCAAAAACTGCCCCGAAAACTACTGTACACTTAAAAGCCTCTTTGGCCCACACACTACTCGGTAATAGTCGATCAGCCCACCCCCCAAAAAAGATTGTGTTTCAACCCCATAGTCGATCATCACCCCTCACCGCCCATCAGTTGGTTTTTGAAGGGGCAATTAGTGCCCTCGAATACTGGCAAGTGAAAAATTCCCCCAGAAATACTGCACCCTCCACTTTCAAAAGGTGTTCTGTCGGCCCTGGGTGGCCGAGTTATCATTTCTTAATTACTTTTTTTTTTTTTTATTATTATTATTATTTTTTTTAAACAAAATATTTCAATTGTACCACCTAAAAATAAAGCAATGCCTGATTGCCAATTTTCAGTGATTGGCAATTTATCACCACTTTTCACCACAGTGGCAACAAAATGGAACATTCTGTTCCTCCAAAGGCAAACTTGTTGGTCACTAAAATGATATTTTTGAGATCTACCATGACGTGCTGTGATGTATAACTTATGCTTGAGTCGTGTCTTTCGTGGTTTGCTTTTTTTGTGATTTAAGAGTATTGTTAAATGCACTCCATTTGTATGTGTACATTTGCCAATTCAAACGGAATCAAATTCCAAGAGTTACATCAGTAACATTAAGTAAAACTCCCGAGGCATGTCATCAACTTAAAACAACGACAAGACTATCGAAGCCACTTCTTATATGGCGCGTTTATTGACAAACATCAACGCCGCCATAGACATTTATGAAGAACGTGGTTAAATAAAAGCAGATAGCATGGGCTCACTTTTCGCCATCATTCTAGTTAACCCGCTGACCGGACGAATTTTCACGTCGAAGCAAAGAAGCTTTAGGAGCTGAGTCATGTTTTAATGTCAAGCGATAAAAGCACGCGCGCGCGCACACACACACACACACACACACACACACACACACACACACACACACACACACACACAAAATAAATGCGACATACCCATCGAAAATGTGCCTCCGAGAGAAATATAAGGAGCATGAGTAGACAGAAGCCGCCTCTGTCCGGTTGGGAGCCCATCTTTGGCGTCAGAGAAAAGACAGGAATGCGAGGACAGCAGCGGCACCGCAGGGAAACTTTGACATATTTTGTTGTGGAGCTTGAGCTCTTCTTCTCCGTCGTTTATTTGCTCAGGGGCGGGGACAAGCACAAACAGCTGCTGCCACCAAGAGGCAATATTGTGAACTACATCCTATGAATCGAATACCATAAAATACAGTACACCAAATTTACTGTGCTCGCATGTAAACACTCAATAAAACAATAAGTAAAACAATAAAATTCTAATAAAATATCGATTCAAATGTTTACAGTAAAACAGTTAATGAAAGATACTGCAACAATATGAACGATGTATATATAATATACTTTGTTTGTATTTAAAACTGTGTACATTCTTAAACCCCACTTATTTTACATGTAATTTATCCAACCAACCTTACGTATAATAAAACATTTCTTTCCAAGTATACAACTGCATATTCATAGTATTTTGACTCATGGAAATGAATGCACACAAAGGGGTTTTGGATTTTTTTTCCCCCCTCCCCCTCAGTTAAGAGGAATTTCTTGCTGTCACTTTCGCCTGTCAGACTAAAGAAGAGGACAAGATAAACGTTCCAGACCTATTACAATGAATGTACACAGTTTTGTAAGCAAAACAAAGCTCATTTATTTATACAAAGTATTTCATACACAAGGTAACTCCATGTGCTTTACGTGATTAAAATCATTTCAAAACAAAGACGAAAAAAGACTAACAGGGCTTTAAAACTAGCAGTATGTCACTTTATAGCTGCTTTTCTTTTTGAGATCAATTTAAGGCATTCTACGCACACACAATGACAAGATGTTGCTTTATCAAATCCCGTGTGAGTGATGGATTTAAGTCACTCATCAAACATTGAGTGAGACATCATGAACACACATGCCGATCTAATCTACAGTGTGTCGTCATTGACTCGGAGTGCCGCACTCGTGACCGATAATGTGAGTGAATCATCACCTTTTTTTTTTTTTTTTTTTAGATAAAGCACTCCATTTTAACTGGGGAGGAGAAAAAAAAAAAAAAAAGAGAGAGACAATGGTGTTTATTTCCATCGGGAATTTTTTTTATTTTTATTCATATATACTTTTAAATGATCACAATTCAGGTGAGGATTTGCATACAGTATGGCGCTATATATTACATCGGACTATATTCATATTGTGTATATCTATCACAGCATCGTGGATACACTGCTATACCTGTACATGTACCTGTATCACATCTGCAAAAGTAGGCTGAACAGGCTGCTACATTGAATGCATTTCTTTAAAACTGGGAATTTCATAGTTAATACTCTCACAGGGAGGAGGAAAAAGACTGGAGCGCTACAGTGTCGACAAGTCTGGGAAGAACTGCTAGACTGTATATAAATTTTAAATTTTTTATTTTTTCTCCCCTCTCTTTTTCCTGCAACCACAGGGGAAATACTATAATGCACACACGCATACAGGGACTGACCTGACCTGGAATTTTCGCTCCGCAAAAGGGGAAACAGGAATGTGTTTGGAAGTTGTTTTGTTTTTCGTAAATCAATGTTTTTGTTTGTTTGTTTTTACCCAGGCAAAAGCAGACAAACAAGAAATGTATGGTCCTTGATGACCACATTGAATGCATCACCAAACACACCAATAAACGAAAACATGCGAGGAGAACTAGGTTCTCCTGTTTTTACTTTTCAACATTTTCGCCGTGATACCAATTATTTTTATTTTTTTTCCTCAGAGGAGACTGAGGGTGGCAAAAAAAAGTGTAGTGCTGCAGCAAACTGGAGAGTGTGGAGTATACTAATGCACCGCATGTTTGCATAGTATGCATTTGACCAGATTCACACATTCTATGATTCCTCATTCGGGGAGGAACGTCACCGAGAGTCCATCCAGCATTCTGATCCCAAGAAAGGTGGGTAAGCCCCCTACGACACAGGAGGTCCATGGAACGTCTTGAGTGGTTGTAGGATGTCATACCAAAAGACTTTTGGCTTCAGCTGCTCATTTCAGTTCCCCGTTTTTGCGCCCGCTGTGGACGGATCACTTCCTCATTGTCGTCGAGAGAGGTTTTCACTTTCCCGCGTGGCCTTCTCGGTCTTTAGAGGTGACAGATAGTCGATGGTACCGCTAAGAAATGGCATTGTTCCGGTTCTAGGAGCCATCAGTCCGGGCCCAGGTACTGCGCGTTCGTCGCAGCCGGCAAATTGCCGTTCATGCGGGCCTTGAAGGTGGGCGTGAAGCTCTGCTGGTAGTCGGGGTTGTCTATGCTGTTCTGGGGCTCGTACTTGTGGACGGCGTGAATCGTGCCGTTGGGGCGGCACGGGAACTCGTTCAGGTACTCGGGTCCGTTGAGCCCATTCTTGAAGCAGTTAAGGTACTCTGACTCATCGGCGTCGTCCGAGGAGATGGTGGGTAGAAGCGTGCGCGGAGGGCCGGGGTGCTTGTACACGGGATTCATCATGTCCGAGGCCGTGTTCTGGTTCATGTAGTCTGTCGGAAAACAGGTGAGGAGGATAGATTATGTTTTTGCAGATAAATCAAATCAAGCATCAGGTCCAGATTTGCGCAACCTTTGGGGGCTATACATTAGTAGTTTTATAATTTTTACAGCTGCAACTTTTGATGCAAGCCCCGCTATATCGCGGTTTATCATTTACTCCCCTTGCGATAGTGCAGAATTTTTGGTGGCTCTGCCTGTCGTGGAAACTTCTGCTTCTTCATCATCATTCATTCGCTTTTATTGTATTGTAATATGTATAATAATCCATCATTTATTGCAGGGGTTAGGTTCCGGAGCACTCTCGCAATATCTGAAATCTGCGAAGTAGCAACCACATATACAGTATTTCTTTTTTTTATTATTTATACACTTTAAAGCTTTATGAACCCAAACTCCCCAGTCTCTAAATGTTCCATTTCTGTCCAACTTTTTTTTCAGTTCGTTTATTTTTTTACCCCCCAGTTTTAGCTTGCATATTTTCACATTAAAAAAAAAATTTCACTTTCAAATTGATGCCATTGTTTTGGTTGTACAGGAAGGGGGGGGGGGCTAGCCGTGTGCGATATGTTCAATATACAGTATAACCTAATGGTAGTGCTCTGCCTCCTTTAATGTTTTTGCAGAAAGAAATCAGATATATCAAAGTTTTGCTCACTTGTGCACATTTTTCCAGTCCAAACACATGATCAATTGCCAAAATACAGTTGGAGGTGAAAAAACGAAAATTTAATGAGAAAACCAGCATGTTGGTACACAAACAAATGAGACGCACAGGTAACGTTTGTAAACAACAGGCTCCAGGGTACTTCTGGGAAATTCAGTGACTGACTAGTGCTGAGCGCTGACTTGAACTGAAAACGACAAACACGTGTTGCTGGAACCTGCAATGTGCTTTTTGACCGCTAGATGTCACCATTATTCACTGAATCCAACAGAGGCGGCGCTGTTGAGGTCACCTGGGTGACAAGTGCTTCTAAAAGGAGGACACATACCTGAAGCAGGCTGGAAAGCGTCATCTAATAGTTTATCTGTGGGATCAGGAATATAGCGAAGAACTATGCTTCCATCCCTGCTGGGTAATCCGTTCTGTAAGCAAAAAAACAAAACAAAAAAAAAGCAAAAAAAAAGCTTATTTTGTCTGTTTATGAGACAAGAAGATATGAAATGGCTATTTTGCGCTTACCAGTAATCCATTTCTGCCATTGCACGTCCCAGTGCTGCTGTTCAGGCTCTGTCGGAAAAAGAAGAGGGTCGGTTAATGACAACATTTTCCATTTGAGCCATTACTGAGTCTTGTTTTGGAACCGAAAGGAACCACACGGCTGTCACGGACAGCGTGAGAAGCAGCCGGCTGCACCGCTGCCGACGTGACAAGCTCTGTCGCGTCTGTCGTCGTCGTCGTGGGGAAACCAATTACTTTTAACAAGAAGAGCAAATTAAAACACGGCGACGGAACGAGCATCTGTAAAACATTTCACGACCCACGCCGGGCCTGGCCGCAGCCACCCCGCCCCCCCCGCCCCCCCGAGCCCTGCTAAGATATTACAAAAACAGAGAGCTTCTGCAAAAGAAATCGCACTTGATGTTCCCAGGTAGAGGAGCCAGACTGACACATAGCCAACACTGAACCTGAGGAAGATGAGCTCCACCAGGGAGGAAACGTGGGAGAGGGGAGGATGATGAGGCCTACTTGTTGCGGTTGGACAGAGGTGGGGAACGGTGGCGATTGTAATAGAAATAGGGCAACAGTTTCATAACTATAAATCAAAGTCAGGGACAAACCTCTTTAATCCATTTCTTTTTCTATTCATTTAAACACCTTTGGGATGAAGAATAAAGAGGATGCTTTCTGTCAGCCATGCCTCCCAACACTTTGTCCGTGTAGTGTGTATAACTGGACCTTCAAATTGAAATTGGACACACGGAAGCACTCAAAAATTCAATAACCCAAAAGTGAAATATCCCAAAACTCAAATGCAGCAAAAGCCCCATACCTCAAAAGCCCCAAGAATCCAATATCTCAAAAGTCAAATGCCCCTAAAGTCAAACAGCACTCGTCAAATGCCTCAAAAGTCAAACGGCTCAAGTCAAACACTCTCAAAACTCAACTCAAGTCAAATGCCTCAAAAATCAAACACTTCAAGAGTTAAAACCCCAAAGGTCAAAGGTCTCGAAAAATCATACACTTCAAAAGTCAAGTGCCTCAAAAGTCCAATGCGCTAAGTCAAATGCCTCAAGTTAAAACACACTCAAATGCTTAAAAAAACGAAACACCCCAAAGTTTCACACCTCAAAAGTCAAACTTCCCAAAGTTTCACACCCCTATGTCAAATGTTCCAAAAGTAAAAAAAAAAAGTCAAAGACCCCCAAGTCAATGCCCCTGAGGTCGAACATCTCAAAAGTCCAATGCGTGTATATATACACAAAGTATATAACCCAAGTCAAATGCCCTAATAATCCCAAACAACCAGACTCTGGCCATCGCTTGAAAGTGGCTCTGGATCTTTGCCCAGCCTAGCGGCTCATGTCAAGGGGCAGACAAACTGTTGGTGCAGTTATGTAAATTTGCACCACTGGTAGACTATACCGAATGGCTCACTCACAGGCGCAGTTTCAGAAATAGGCAGATAACAAAAGACTTTACTTGGTTGTTTCAATTCACAGGTGATGTCTGGGCAGGCATTGCAGACACCCAACTATTTGTATACAAGCTTTCAAAAACACTTTTTTCCGTAGTTTATTCCGCACTAGCGTTCTGTACAGAACAGCAAAACGGTGGTTTTGACAAGCAGCGTGAACGCTTACGGTGGAGTGGAGCAGCGGCGTCTGCGACGTGCTCGGGCTGGCGAAGAAGCCGTGCTGCGGTACCAGGTACTCGTCGGCGTCCACGGCGTCCTCCATGTCCCCGCCGCTCACCAGGGTGCGGTAGAACTTGTTACTGGGAGGATTCTGCAAATGCAAGCTATCGTCGCCCTGTAACAATGGCGTGACCAGAGTTAGCGTCACAAACTGTAGCCAGATGATTAGTACATTATTAAAGGTCAATACCTGGATGACGAGGTAACGGGGAGGATCCCGCGCCATTTTTGTGAACTCTGCTATTAGTTCTCGGAAACGTGGTCGACTATCTGCGTCGATCATCCAACCTGTGCACACGGCAATATTAACACTATGAAAATCAATAGGGTCAAAGCATTTATGTAAAGCAGTTACCAATAAAAGTGTGACAAAGACATGTTTAGGACGACGCCCTACGGGTTCACCACTTGTCACGGGCGCGTGTGTTAGGGTTGTTGTCTTCCCCCGGTCTCGTACACACCTGCTCCCGAGAGCATCTTCCCGACCTGTGCCTCCTTTACCCTAATTACCCCTGGCATTTAGCCTCCTGTCTCATTCTCTCGGGGCGCCAGTTCGTTTTACCTTGTTGTCACGTTGTCCAGCATTCCTTGTTTGCATTTGCATTGGAGTCGTGCATTTTGGGTCCTGTCCTCTGTTCCGTTCACGACACCGCTTTTATTCTTCGTATTCTGTTTTTATTCACATTTTACACAACGTCCCAACTTCATTGAAATTGGTATTTGTACTATTACTATATTTAAGTGTAGTGAACATTTGTTGATATTTGGCCATATTTCCCCAATAGGCACTTACATTTAACCATGATCATATAGACGTCGATGGTGCAGATGGGAGGCTGAGGAAGACGCTCGCCTTTCTCCAGCACACCGGCTATGTCGCTGGCCGGAATGCTGTCGTACGGCTTGGTCCCGAATGTCATCAGCTCCCACACGGTCACGCCTGCGTGGAAAAGGAGAAGTCACTTGGCTTCTCGCGTGCGATACAGCTGTGGAAATGCGAGTGACAGGATGTGAGCAAAAATGGCCCGCGGCTTGCAAATGTTGACAAATGGGATGTGGGAGTTAGCAGGATGTATCAGGGGAGCTGAGAAAGGGAGAAAGGCTGTCATTTGTGCCAGGTCTTGCTGATGGCTTAGACAGAAAAGGTATGATCAAACCCCGAGGGGGTAGAGGAAGATTTGAAAGCACACAAGAAAGAACGAACGAACGAAAGCAGCGTTGTGTTATGTTTCCATGACTCGGCAGTTTAGTACACGAGTGTTTGCAAGCTGTTTGTGTGGGTTGATGCGATATTGTCCAGGTGGGAGAGCTGGCGTGTCTGGGAAAAAAAAAAAGCACGATGTTCTCCCATCTCATGTTGTGTTCTTAAATGCTGACAACATCCAAAGACAATATTCCATTTGCAAATGTCCTCGCCTCCTGCCGCTCATGTGCAAAAGCTGTTTTTGCAATTGGAAGCTACACAAGTCGATGTGCGGGACCCACCGTAACTCCATACGTCGCTCTGGTGTGTGTACGTCCTGTTTAGAATGGACTCGAGAGCCATCCACTTGATGGGCACCTGGAAAGTACAAAAAAAAAAACAATAAATAAACAAATCTGTATTTGAAATGAAAATTTAAAAACAGAATAATTGGTGACTATGCCTCAATTTCCCCAGATTAACCAGTTGTCTCTGTTCACACACAGCCATAACACAAACTAAAACCTAACCAAACTTAATAATTTGACTGCACTGCCACCTCATGCATCAGAATGTCGATTTTCACAGACTCGTCACTTGGATGGCAATTAATAAGATTAATTACAAAACTTCTGCCTTTACAAGCACAATGATGGTCAGTTTTGAGAGGCACCTTGTGTTTATTGTTGCGGTTGTAAGGGCATTTTTTTGAAACATAAAAGTCATTGGAATGAAATTTACAGGTGATTAGTACCCATATTACATTGCACAGCAGCCGGAGGATTTTTTTTTTCCCCCTCATGTATTTCCGATTAGACTCTTCAAGAGGGAACGCAGGAGCGACTCATCTTTCTGTAATTGTGGCGAGAATCTGATAAAAGAATGTTTTCATCTGATTTGTCATCTTTCTCTGAGCAACCGGGAACTATTTATATATCCCTTATGCAACACTTAAGCCGAAAACAAAAGGACGGCACGAAAATAGCACCTTTCGTGACAAATTGCCTGCGAAAGTAGCAAGGTGTCTATCACACAGGCCCGAATGTCAAAACAATGAAATAAAAACTCAAATGGAGTTTTATGCCAGACCTTTCCTCCGTCTGCGCGGTACTCTTTCTCGTCGGCATTCAGCAGCTTGGCCAGGCCGAAGTCAGTGATCTTGACGTGCTGGGGGGTCTTCACCAGGACGTTCCTGGCAGCCAAGTCCCGGTGGACCAAGTGGCGCTCCTCCAGGTAGTTCATCCCCTTGAGTCAGAATGGCGAGGTTTGTAAAAAAAACGATGACGTCATCCTGTGGCGATTTTAAACCTACAACGCAACAAGCTGGCCGAGCAGGTTCTTTATCTTCCGATCCGTCAGCAAAGGCCCGATTAGGCGATGTCTCTAAACCGAGGTACTCACGTCATGACAATCGGGGCAAACTTTTATGTTTAAAAATGTGTTTACGTGTACAGTGAAACCCCGCATGTTCACAGTTCAGAATTCGCAAATTTGATTTGCATCTATTCATTGTTTTCGTGCCAAAGCCATGACTAATAAAAGAAACATTGCTTTGGCTCCATCTTGTGGCCAAGGAACTATGTTGAAGTCAGGAGAGGATCTTCATTTAGTCAGGCGATACCATAACCTTGTCTTGTAGAAGAAAAATGCTTTGCTGCTATTCTGTGGCATCTGTAGGCAATTACAGTGGAATCTCAGTTTTTGTATTCTACGATGGTTATTTTTAGTTTTTTTATGATTAAAGACATGTTTCTACATGTTACCAATTAATCACTAGTGTTTTTTCCCGCAATATTGTGCAATCGCTGTATTACTGGTCATGGTAATATTGTGTTTTAAGAATTTTCAGTGATTCCCATCTCAAATAAGTCAGCAGTCATGACCTAACTTCGCGCTTTGAGTGCTTGGCAGAGGCAAAGTAAATTCCGTCGGGGCTCACCTTCGCGATCTGCACGCACCAGTTGAGCAAGTACTGCGAGCCGATGTTGTCCTTGTTCTCCTTGACGTAGTGCAGCAGGCAGCCGAAGGGCATCAACTGGGTGACGAGCTGCACGGTGGACGTCAGGCAGATGCCCAGCAGGCGGCACACGTGCGGGTGCTCCACGCTGGCCATCACGTAGGCCTCCTGCAGCGCCAACATAGGGTTAGTTGATGAAAACCAGGTTTTACTTCATCCAACCGTCCGTTCATTTTCTATGGCTCTCGTCTTCATTAGGGTCAAAAAAAAAGGGTTAAAAACCTTATTTCATGTACAAATATGTAAAATAGACAACTTTCATTGGAAATGTTGATTATACTTAAGCCCAGCAGAAGTTTAATACCAAAAACTATTTTTTTTTTAACTTAAAAATGGGTCAATTTGACCCGTAACATAACATAGAGGGTAAATTAAAATAATGATCACTTCACTTCATCATCACACAATACAGATAAAATGTATTACTATGCAAAGGCCTTCCTGACCCTCTCAATTACATCAGGCATCGTCAACTTTACATTTGTATGACAGTAAGAAGAAGTATGTAAAAATGTCACATTCAACATTGCCTGTAGAATGAATAACTGCTTTATGATGTAGACTGTTTGAGTCTGGAACAAATTCACTCACTTGAAATGATTTCCGAGGGGAACATTTTGAAATTGGAACAACTCATGCAGTTTGAACAGGTTCCACTCATTTTCCAAAAGGCCTTGAATCACACCAACGCCCACGCAGCCCCCATCTGGATTTATCATGGATTCCCTCCAGTGAGAAGGTTTCTCCGTTTACAGTGAAAACAAGTGCTCGTGGTGACTTTTTAAATGGGAGTCGACTTACGTCTAAGATCTCTTTGTTGGCTTTCGGCGCTGTGGCCTCTCGCAAAACCTTGATGGCCACTGGGATCTTCACGTCCTCTCCCTCCGGCACCCAAAGGCCCTGCACCGACACACAATCCAAATAAGATATATATATATATTTTTTTTTTTTTCTCAAATTACCTCCAAAAGTATTGGAACAGTAAAGCTAATTTCTTTAGTTTTGCTGCACACTTAAAACACATGGTGTTGACCTCAAACAGCACATTTTCTGGTGAGCAAAAGTATTAGTAGTACAGCGTGGTATAGTAGGGTATTGCATGCCTGTCACCCATATACAACTCTCTGGTTTTCATGTTGGTTACACCTCTAACGACTTTGAATGCAGTCTTCATGGGGAAAAACTAAAATTACTACAAAAAAAAAAAACATTTCATTCTTAAAGGAGTAATATTCTGCATATGAGAGTCCAATAAGAAGTTAACACCAGCAATAAAATGCTACCCCATCAGAAAACAAATAGCAAGAGCATTACGTCAGACATTTAAACCGAAAGCCGCCAAGTGTGTGCTTAATTCGCACGGGAAGCCAACGTGGAGTCAGTGGTGTGTGTGACCGCGCGAGTTAAAAATGTGCCTTTTAATTGAAAAATTGACAACAGATGCGACACGCATGGAACATGCCAATGCTGCTGTTTTAAGCAAAAAGAGGCCTGTTATTTACCTTGTAGACTGTACCAAAAGCCCCAGATCCCAAAACTTTGATTTTCCTGAATTCGGGTTCCTTCAGGATGCGCAGCAGAGCTTGGTTGGGCGCCTCGCCGCTTGGAGTCAGCGGTTCGACCAACTGGAATGATAACGCTCAGACGTTACTCCCACCAAAACAAAATGCTCCTATTAAAATATCTCGCCGGCGGTGCGGCACGGCGGCCTCATCCTACTTCTTTTTCCTGGAGGAGTCGCCGCATGGTCCTTTTCCTCTTGATGTGCCGTCGGCGGAGAAAGATGACGACGGACAGGCCGGCCACCAGAACCGCCAGAAGGCCGCCCACCACACCCGCCGCGATCATGGACAGACCTGAAGGACTAAAAGTGGGGTACATGCTTACTGATTATCGGGTCAAATTTAGGCAAAATAAAAATGCAAATATGTGAATTTGTGAAGAGCGAGTTGCGAATAAGCAGGGGTTCACTGTGCACTACACACTGTAAGTGCAGTTGGCACACGCTTTTTGCCCCCCCCCCTCATCATCTGCGGGGTCTCTCCATTTAAAAAAAATTATTATTTTAGAAATCGGTACACTGTAGACACACAGCAAGTTGAGCATATACAGAAAGGTACGATTAAGGATCAAATCAGGAATGCAAATCTGTGTTGTTTTTTTTTAAACTCACCTTTTACCATGGCAGTCTTGGCGACCGGGCCCCATGCACCTGTAAACAAAAATGGATCACATTCACACCTATGGACAACTCTCAATCTTCAATGAACCCTCCATGGCTGTTTCTGGGATGTGGGAGGAAGCTACAGTCCCCTGGGACAACATGCAAACTCCCCACAGGAAGGCCTGAGCCGAGATTCGAACCCAGAACCTCAGAACTGCGAGCCAGGCGCGCTAACCACCCGCTCTCAAACAGGGCCCCGTTCATTATACAGTATGTAGTTTCATAATACGGCTCAAAAAGCGAGCATTATTACCCATGTCAAAAGACGATACGGATAGTGACATCACAAAATAAAAATAGCGCTAGACGAGACAAGAGCCACTATGTTTTTGGTCAACAGAAAATGATGATGAAGAAAAAGTAGTAATTTTCATCATCAAACACTAAATAACACCAGTTTTCAAAATCAAACCCAGGAAGGGATGACTTGGACCCATATTTGGTAACTTCAAATTAAGCTGCACGCCTTATTATAAGGCAGTAAAACCATGTGAAATCACACGAGCCAATCAATAAACTAAGGTGGTGATTAAAGTGAAAATATCCATATACTTAAATATGAGGAAAGAAAAGCATGTCATCATTCTAAATGTAATGATAATGATTACAAATTGCAAAATAAAGTCTACGCTGTTACCCTTGGGTGCAGTTGGGGTGACACAGCCGGCACACTTTGGTTTGGTCGGCATATTTCCACACGAGCGCGTCGTCCTCGCCGGGCACGCCTTGCGGACAGCGGGCCACGCAGAAGAGTCCGTCCTTGAAGTTGGCGCACTTGGTGCAGTTGGCGGAACCCTGAAAGCGTGTACGACCAAAACGTGCGATGTTAGACAACACGCATGGAGCCGTAATCTTTGAAGAATTTGCAGTGCAGCCGTTTTGTATTTTAATACCAATAAGTTACTTGTTGTGATATGGAGGAAATATGAAGATGAAAAATGGTGTCCTCAAGACTAACAAGGAAATTTTACGTAAACTTAGTCGGTGTGGATGTCAAAATTGGCAACAATAGCATCAATAACAGCAATAGTAATACACTATTAAAATGGTATTAAAATAAATAATACCGTATGAATAATTACATCTACTAAGAATGACTTTATTAGTTAAACTAAAATAAAGAATAAAATGAGCTCAGTTATATAGTATAATAAAGCTGCTTTAGATTCAAAAATATAGAATTGTAATAAAATGCAGATTTCAATAACACAAGATGAAAATATTTGAAATACAAAAAAATGCTCTTATTTTATTAAAAGAAGTTAACTTACAAATTTAAATACAAATATTGTAATTACATTCAATTATTAATTACAAATTAGCTACATTAAAATAACCGCAATACAAAATAAATTGGGTAGTCAGAGAAAAAAGGCTGCTTTAGACAAAACTCTGTATCTGTATTAATAATACAGGATAAAGTAAAAAAAAAAACTAAAATAATTGAACAATACCATACAAATAAATCCAACATGAATTATTTTTGTTAAAAAACATAGATAAAATAATAAGATCAGTTATAAAGTTAGAAAAAAGCAGGTTTCATATTTTTTAAAATTACATGATAAATAATTTGTATAATACAAATAATTACATTTTATAATTAGGTACAAGATGTGCTACATTTAAAAATATACAAACAAATAAATATACTAAAAATATGAAGTTAGTAATAAAAAGGCTGCTTTAGGCAAAATAATTGCAATTTTTAAATAATAATGTCAATAAGAATGCACAACAGAAAATAATTCAATAGTACTGGATAATATTGATAATTGAGTGTGTTGTTTAATACAAATAATAAATCCAATAAAATAATTACAATTATTAAATATATTAGTTAAATCAACACAAATGATACAATAAAAACAAAATGAAGGAGGAGCAATTGGAGGAGAATAAGAGCAAGACGATGTTATAAAGTTAGTGATAAAAAGGTTGTTTACAAATGCTGACTTTTCCCCCCTTAGACTTGTATTAGTCAGCCATCTTGAGTCAATTATATTTTCAACAAGATGTCAACACATTATCGGACATCCAGCAGCCATCATTGCATTTTTTGATGCATGGCTGAGCTTTGCAACCAGTGCAGAGGTGACAAGGAATGTGTAGCAGATATAGAATGTGTTCCAACCACAAGTGTTCTTGCTCTGATGTAGGTAAATAATTGCTTTTAGTTGGAAGAAGTGGGCTTGGGAAGTGTGAGTTAAAAAAAAAAAAAAAAAAAAAAAAAAAAAAAAAAAAAAAAAACCCACAGACTTTTTTTTTTTGCAATCAGGTGTCGGAACACTTTGTGTAATAGTTTGTTTCTCAACATGTCTGCTTTGTCACGCAACCATTGCGCAGGGCGGGAGCCCCAACGTTCGGTTTGCGGCCTCACGAGCGTCGACGAGAAGGAAAGGAATCAAGTGGAACATGCGTTGCTCCACCTCTTATTCCAATACACCTTGTCCTCAGGCCACGCTGATTAAATTATCAAGCTGCTCTCCAAGAAGTTGACACAGATTTCACGCTCAAGAGCTGTTTTTTTTTTTTTTTTCTTTAATTTGTTTGATGTCGTTTGGCTCGTTTTATCACATAAAAACAAAACAATGTGTAAATGGTTCATCCTCTCCAATGTACAGTATTTTTAACGTACGTGTTGTTTGCCTAATGCAATCGCTCCTTGCTAAATAGAAACAAAGCCTCGAGTGAGGTGAGAATGCCCTTAATAATGCTGTGTTCAGGGACCTCTAGTGTTTTGATATAAAGGCTTCACATACTGGAGCGCTGCAAGTCACCGTCCCGTTCGTATGATGACACTCCGGGTGACAAGCCACACAGGTTTTTTTCACCACGGCCTCCCGCGGCTCCCTACACAAAAGAAGAGGGTTAATGTTTGACAAACAAACTGATGGGAGAATGTTTGTCCTATTTCTACAGGACATTTAACTGGCTTGCTTTATAATAACAAATCGTTCATTAAACATTACGCCGGGAAGGGAGTACACTTCAGGGCACGGCACGTTCGCTTCCCTTACCCGTCCAGGATGTTGCAGGAGTCTACGCAGCTGCCGTCGCGACTGTGGTCCCTGCAGGCGATGCACATGTTGGGGCCGGGACCCCAGCAACCGTCCGCCGTGCACTTCCGATCGCATGTATTGTTTCTCGCAGCTGCACACAGAAACACAAAAAGAAGACCATCAATCAATTTAACCAAAAACATTCTTCGCTAGCTCCCGGGGACACAAACTTGATACAGACGCTTCATGTTTTGTCACTGCACGAACATTCATTCATTCATTTGATCATTGTGTAGACTACACAACGCTTAAATGAACAAAACAGACGTGAGTTTATTACAATTAACATAAATCAAAGCAATTTCAATTGGGGGCCCATTTAGAGGACCAGAAACTAGAAATGCATGGTAGCAGCTACAACTCATAGAAACCCTAGTTTGCGATTTTTTTTTGTTATTATCATTTACTTATTTTGAATACAAAAAAAAAAACAAAAAAAAAACAACAACAACAAAAAAAAAAGAAAATCAGCAGGCTACCGCAAGTACTATAAACTATGAATGGTGGACTGTAATGACAAATACACTAGATAAATATCAAATGTACAACTTTCAAATAGAATTTCAACGCCATATGCTTTGCACATATTTAAGCTATAAAATATAATTAAAAAAAAACAGATCTTACATTTTATAGAAATAAAAAAAATAATTTATTGTTAGTAAAGTTTAAATAGTGGCAAGATTACATTTTTAAAATGTGTAAAAAAAAAAATCACTATTGTGTTTTGTTAGGAAAAAAAGAGTATATTGCATTTTATCGTAGAAAAAAAAAGGTAAGATAGACAATATTGAATTTCATTGTTAAAATTGGAAATAGAGATTGCATTTTATTGGTTAAAAATGTAATGCAGAGAATAATATTAAATACTATAAAATACCCTGTATTGCATTTTGTGGATTACAAATTGTAACACAGAAGAGTACTGTGTATTATTTACAAAAGTTTATTTCTTTATTAAAAAAATGTCCCCAAAAAGTTCAGAACATTGCATTTTATTACAGGAAAAATATTTTGGAAAGAAGAAAATATGGTCCTTTATTATTGTTAAAAAAAACAAAAAAAATGGGAATGTACTGTATGTGTCAAATCAGACACAAAAGGCAATGTTGGGAAATTACGATGCTTTTTTTTTGTCTTACCACATTTGGCAGAGTCTGCGTTCTCGACGACGGTCGTGGTCTGGCTGGCGGACTTGAAGAGCGTCTTCCAGTGGCTGTCGTCGGTGTAGCAGAGGTTCTGGTTCTTCATGATGACCACGTCGCCGTCGCTGATCTCTGTGAGGGAGCGCAGGCCCAGGTAGCTGATGTCCAGCTGGATCACAACCATGCTGCGGGTTCCACTAACATATGAAAACAACAACTTTTATAAATACATTTAGGAAAAACAATCAATGTTTTAAAAAAGATAATTGTGTCTTCTTTACCGCTTGGTTCGTCCTCGAATGATTTCCAGGTTCTCGAAGGGACAGAGGGCGCTCATGCTCTTGGGCCACATTTGAATCCACAAGTATCCTGAAGCGGCCGCAGTCTTGTCAAGCATGAACTTAGTGAGTGGATCTTACAACTGAAAATCTCTTACCGGTTATTTCTTTAACTGTCTTGAACACGTTCAGCTGGGCGGGATCCATCTTTGGTGTTTTGGTGAATGCATCCCTGCAAACAAACATCAGACATGTTAACGCTGTCTGCGTTGCGTGCATGGATGCTGTTGAGGTCCCCGGACTTACCCGTAAATGGACGTGCGGATGAAAGCGATGTTGCCGTTGATTTTGGTGCAGTTTTTAAACGAGTCAATGTTGGTGGCGTTGATGGAGAGCGTGTGCATCAGGTGGCCGGTGCCCAGACCGTCACACACTGTCGACAATCGAGACAATAGGGAAGTCTTAAAAGCGAGACAAACTCATGTGGTGAGCCAAATCTGTCTCAGTACACTGCCGCTAAAAATGACAACCATCATAAACAGACTGTGCACATCGAGCAAGAGTCCGACTTCCTTTCGACAGTCATGATAACTGCCAATTTGCACAATAGAAAGAGTAGAAATAATCCAGTTTAAAAAAAAAAAAAAGAAAAAGTCCACAGGCTGAAGAAAAAAAACAGAGACGCATTTTAAAATCATTAATGCAATCATTCATTGCAAATGATTCATGATAACTTCTACCTTGCACAGTAGAAATAAACAAAACAACTTCAAATAATCCACAAAATCCACGGCACGCGTGGCCACATGCATGCGCAATGCACGTGCCATGTACTGTAATTAATGCGATTGTTCCTTTTAACAGTTATTCCTGATCGCTTCCACCTTGCACAATAGAAATAAGCTGAACAAATAGAAACAATCCACATAGTATAAAAAAAACTACAACCCACAGTTCGCCAGACAACAACTGCAGCCCAATTACAATTTCTGTAGCGCGATCGGTCCACGCAAGTCATTCATGATGACCTCCATGTTACACAATAGAAATAAACAAAACAACTCGAAATAACCCACAGTGGGGAAAAAATGAAGTCTACAGCACAGATCTGACTGTATGTGGGCAGTATCTTATATAATGAACGTAAGTGCTTTTCTCACCAGTTATTGATGACCTTGCACAATAGAAATGATCCTCAGTCAAAAATAGTTTCAATAAATTAAATCATGAGTTACATTCATGATCATGCGAATTGGGTGTTTGTGTGTAAAACTTAATTCAGCGTTTTTCGATGGATGTTAGAGGCTTTTAAAAATATCTATATATTTAAAGGGCCTCTTCATCTTACAAAGCTTTTATGTAATATCCACACAGAATAATGCAATCATTTATGATAAATAAAGTAATGGCACTGTATAGTGGAATATGTGCGTTGGAATGCAGCACACACCCACCGGAGAGAATGTAATGATTGACACGTGCTGTGGATGAAACGAGAGGACGTCCCCGCCTGAGTTGCACAGTGAAAGTTGGGCACCTCACCTTTGGGGCATAGCCCATCGCATTTGGCACACTTCCTGACGCCGCCCTCCTCCACCTCGTAAGTGTTGCCGCTGCACGTCCGCACGCACGCGCCATGGTCCGTCACCACATAGTTATCTGAACGTAAATACATCAAAAACACTCTTACTCTTGTTGTTATGGACAATGGAATGGAAAATCCATTTTATTTATTAAGATTTTATTTCTTTCCAAAAAAAATCATGACAATGACTGAAAAAAATATTCAGAGAAGTTCCTTTTTTTTTTTAGAGACTTACCAGTAAGTCATACTTTGTCCAAAAAAGTAACTTGTTTCTGATTATTTTTTTTATTTTTATTTTATTATTTTTTGTAAACATACTTTATGTGCTCCTACAAGGTAAAAAAATTGAGAAGCGGTTATACTCGTAGGAGAAAGGAAGTCTTACTTTGAAAAAAAAAAAAGTTGTACTCTTATTGGTTTTTTTTCCAGCCAAAAAAGCACTTTTTTCAAGATGGTTAAAGTGATAATCTTTAAATTTAAAAAAGCTTGTATTTTTTGACAAAAAAAGCCAAATGTTTGACAAAAACAATTTAAATAATAAAAAAATAAATCCGGCGGCACGGTGGACGACTGGTTAGAGCGTCAGCCTCACAGTTCTGAGGACCCGGGTTCAATGCCCGGCCTCGCCTGTGTGGAGTTTGCATGTTCTCCCCGTGCCTGCGTGGGTTTTCTCCGGGCACTCCGGTTTCCTCCCACATCCCCAAAAAAAACATGCATGAATTGGAGACTCTAAATTGCCCGTAGGTGTGAATGTGTGTGCGAATGGTTGTTTGTTTGTATGTGCCCTGCGATTGGCTGGCAACCGGTTCAGAGTGTACCCCGCCTCCTGCCCGATGACAGCTGGGATAGGCTCCAGCACGCCCGCGACCCTAGTGAGGAGAAGCGGCTCAGAAAATGGATGGATGGATGGAAAAAATAAATCCTACCATTACGAATCTTAATGTTTCTACAAAACGTTAAAAAAAACAAAAGTTTCATTTTTTTTGGTAGCTTTTCAGCGTAGCCTTGCGAGAAAACAGTAATATTCTTAGAAGAAGAAAAAAATTTCAATTTTGTACTTTCAAATCAGACAATGTTGACTGTTTACAGGTTGACGTGGAAGTTAAAGTGAGAAAGAGCAGACGTGACATTAACACGCACAGAAACTCAATCATTTTCTTTGCACGTCTGTAAGGTTTATCATTAAACTGGGATGCACAATGTCTAACAGCCACAAAGTGTTGACGGCAAGTGAAGTTGGACAGGAACCTTACGCGGGCAGCTCTTGACACAAGTGGCGCCGAAGTTGTACTTCCCGAGCGGGTTGGGTACCAGCTGGTGCTGGTTGGGGTCGTAGCGCATGAGGCCCGGGCAGGAATCCTTGCACACCCCGTCGTCCTGGAAGTCCCGACAGGCCTGCAGCGCAAACATAGCAGAGGGTTAATGAAAACACGACATTCCTCTGTGGCGGACTGTACAGCGGCCTCGGCGCTCTCACGGGTTGCAGAGGCTGCTGCTAAATATACAAGCTAATAATGCATTCAATATCCCAGGACGGGAGTTTTCAAAGAATTAGCCTCCCATCAGGGAACATAAAACATCTCGGGCCTCACCGAAAAATTTGTCATTAATACGCACAGTGCTGCTTGTCTTATTGACATCTCGACATCGTGTGTAAATCCTTTTAATAACTGCTGCCACTCTAAAACTGCAGGGAGTATTTAATAGTACAATTTTGAGAGAAAATTTGTTTTGGAGAGCACGGTGGATAAAGTAGTCAAATTTTTCCCCATTTTCTCCCCAAAAGGTTTGATGTTAAAGTAATAAACATTTTTTTTTTTCAAGAAAAAAGTATTTTGTTTGAACCCTCCCAATTTTTAATGTAAGCAGTTTCAGATTATTTATTTCTCCCCATGAAGACTAGAAGTGTAACCAACAAAAAAAAAAAAAAAAAAAAAAAAAAAAAAAAAGCCGTGTTCAGGTGTAAAAACTGGCAGTTGAGAAGCTGAGAGATGACAAATTATCAACCAGGGCCATTGCACAAACATTGGCCGTAGCCAATACAACCGTTTGGAATGTCCTAAGAAAGAAAGAAATCACTGGTGTACTAAGTAACAGACATCTAACAGGTGGCGCTCGAAATACAAAAGCAGTTGCTGAAGGATAACAATATTATCACTCTAAAGAAAGGCAAAATGAATTGTTTGTGAGATCAGCAACAACGTCCAGAGGCCAGGAGTGGAAGTCATGAACAGAGGTAGAGAAGCTACACAAGGTGATGCAAACCATTCCTGAGCAAGAAGAATTGACTAGAATTGGCCACCCCAAAAAAGTACGGACACGAGGAAGTGATGGAAAGGCTAAAAAAATCACCAGCGTAAGATCCCAGACATACAAGCTCATTTGTGGAACTCAGTGGACGGGGTTTAGGGCTCTGTGTCTTATTCTGGGGCGGGCGGATGAATCTTCAGTGATGACGCAACACACGATGGTAGCAACAAACTGAATTCAGAAGTCTGCCGATTTAATGAATGACGCAAACAAATTTGGGAGATCCTCGACATGCAGCAATGCATGCACAACAAGAGGAAACAAACTGGAAAATTCACAAAAGAAGAATGCTAATGTTTGGTGATGTCAATCCAGATACCTGGAAATGAAAGCTGAAATGTTTCGTCGTACATTCAAATTAAAGCAATGATCCCCACTGTTGTTTAATGTAGCTAAACTTAGTTAAGCAGATTTCTGACATTTTTTTCAATGTCAGTTTTCCCAAGTTTCTTGGTTCACCTTTCAATTAGAAAAACGCTCCCCTAATAAAAATGTAACGTAGCCCTCTCATCTTCTCACCAGACAGTCGGTGGGCCGGGGTCCAGTGCAACCCGCAGCGCAGTGTTCGTTGCAGCAATCGCTGGGCGAGGGTCCTTTGCACCTCTTTGAGCACTGCTGTGCGCAGTTCAGCTTGGTTACTGTACGAGAGAGAGAACAGCAAAGAAAATCTAATGAGAAGTTGTAAATCTTGATATTGTACACTTGTTTAAAGGGAATACATTTTTGCGCAATTCACAGGTGCAACGGCCAAGCTAATCACATCACAGCCAAAGGGTAAGTAAGCAGAGCTGCATTGAGTTTTGTTCAATGCACAAATTAGCATTAGCTAGTAGCGTTAGCTTCTGATACGCAGTTGTCGACACGGTGCTGGGCTATTTGTGGTTGGTGATGTGTCCATCAGCCACATACACACAGTGTAGCATATGCAGGGGTGCCTCCAAGACGAAAATGGATTTTCTTTTCTTTATGGGTGCTTCCCATTCCCCCTCCCAACATACACACTAAGCTCTACTCCCGCAATGAGAACTCATTCTATTCCAACATTTAGGCTCCACCCCCAGTCGACATGGTAACAAAAGCCAGACTCGCTATTGGCCCAGCAGTAAATGGGGCGGGGTATTAACTCGATCATATGCAAGAAACAGATACTCGCCCCCCACAAAACGGGCTAATCTTTAATTCTTGATGTCACAGACATGTTATTAAAAATCATGAGTACTGTTATTAAAAAAATGCATAATATGTTTCCTTTAAAAAAAAATTGCAATATATTTTGTCATAAATCACAAATATCATCTTACAAGTCTGACAGTTTTGAGGTCCGGGTGCCCAGCAGGAACCGTTGAAGCAGCTTTTGTCACATTTTTTACCTGTAAGAAGAAACGAAAACGTGTTTAATGCCTTCATTGACAATTCATAATATTGCTCAGTGAATCTCTCACAAAGCGTTGCGTTGCTAGCCGCGGGTGGCAGCTCCATTTTGGGTTTATTGTCCTCGTTAACGATGTCGTACCACTGGATGGTATCCACATTGCACAGCTGGTTGTTCCCAAACTTCACACCTCCTTTGAGGATTTCTGGGAAAGACAAACACATCCCGACTTAGCTTGAATTGATTATTCTCTAAAATGAAGAGGTAATATGTTGGCACGGACCCGTGAGGCTGGTCAGAAGGAGCTGGCTGGTGCCCCGACTGGTGGCTTTGTCGTAATTGGCCAGCACTGTGAACGCGAAGTCGCCCTCGTATAGCGAGTGACCACGAATGATGCGCAGGTTGTCCAGCGGGATCGTAGGTGCGGTGTTGAGGGCGATGAGTACGTAGCCGCCCACTTCCTCTATCGTCTAGAAACGCAAAAATAGCAAATGTGCATTTAGAGTACCAAAACCGGTTGGTACGTTTTAAAAAAATGTAATGGTTTCTCTTTTAATTACTGGAATATTATCAGAAAATAAGATTTTATTCAATAAAAAGTCGTATTTTTGGTGGAAAAACAATTCCTATAGCAATCTTTTTTTTTAGGAGGAGTCAAATTTTTCTAATTCAGAATCTCACTAGAAAAAAGCTGCATTTAAGTGAAAAAAGTTGTTTTTAAATGCATTGTAAAATAAAATTTTATAAATAAAAAATGTCTTTCAGCAGTCTTACAACAAAATAACTATCACTTTGATGAGAAAAAAAATAAAATATCCTTTTGAGGCAATCTTTTTTTGTTGTTGTTGAGAAAACGACATACTCAGTGACTGTTTTTGTCAACTTCTTTCGGTCTCAAAGGTGTTCTCTGTCAATTGACTGTCTCTTGTCGTACTAGAGCGGCTCCAACTACCGGAGACAAATTTTTGGACATACTTGGCACATAAAGATGATTCTGATTCTGATTCTATTACGAGAAAAGTTGTAACCTTACCTTACATTTTCAGAAAAGAAACTTCCAAGAAGTGGTAATCTTGAAAATAAAGTCATAAACTTTGAGGAAAAAGTAGTATTCACAGGAAAAAATAATGTTTATATTTTTTAGTTATATATTTTTGAAAATTAAGGTTTTTTTTGTTTTTGTTTTTTGCACTCAAAAAAGAAAAAAATATATACTGTATATATTTTGAGAGTAAAAAAACTTTACAATGGAAGAAAAAACTTTGTAATATTAAAAAAAAAAAAAAAAGTAGTTTGCATAAGAAAAAAAAATATATATTTTTTGAGTAAAGGTTCTACTCGTCCAAGAAAAATTGTTGCAATCTTATGAGAATAAAATAATGTTAAGTTTTTTTTTTCTGGGGGAAAAAAAAGGTGGATTTTACAAGAACAGTCCTATTTTTGTGTTGGGCAGGTTCAAACAAGAAAAAACAAAAAACAAAAAAAACAAAAAAAGTGAGCTACTTGACACAGAGGAGTAATGTCCTTTTACCCTGAGGAAGGACAAGTCGCGATGCTCCTCCATGTAGGTGATTTCCAGGTTTTCCAGGACCACAGTGCAATTGCTGTAGGTATTCACCATGTTCTGGTAGTGGTCCTCTTTGGAGCCCAGCAGGTTTAAGCGGTTGGTGATGCTTTGGCACACTGCCGGGAAAACACAAACAAACATCTGTAACTACGGGGCAATGTCACAAATGATTAAGACCTGCAATGCTATCAGTCACTGCCATTACACAACACACACACACACACACACACACGTGTGCATTTCCTCCATCTAGTCATAACTTGGCCTGCTTTCATGTAAAAATAGCCAACGTGGGTTGCTTCTACAATTGGAATTAAATCTCCACAACAAAGCGCCAAATCCTGCTGGTGGGTGAAAATGAGATGGCCGCATTCGTACTGGTAGCGGACGGAAAACTTCCCGTCGCTACGCAGAATGGCTTAAAGGCACCACCAAACAAACCTCGGCGTCGCCGTCACCAGGCCTGCCGTTGTCATTGTGGAGGATATGCTCCTCGTGTCAAAGAACTAAATGTCCCGAACTTAAAGGGCACATAAGGAAAATTGACCTTTAAACGGCTTGTATACAAATACAGCAGTTGCGTCTCTGGAGTGCCTGTCAGCACATCAAGTAAAATCTTTATATTTGGCGATGTGTCCATGCGTCACGTAGCCACAGTGCAGTGTAAGGCAGAAACGATTAATCGAATTACTCAATTACAAAAAAAAAAATGTCAAAGCATAAGCTCTCCCTCGAAGCTTCGCAGGGATCATTTTTCCACACAGACTAATATTAGCCTACTGCAGAAGCACATACCAGTCCGCGTTGGAATAAGTGGCGAGCCAGGAGGGAAGAGTCAGTAAAAGACAGAATGTCCAAAGTTTGAGATCATCCATCCATCCATCCATTTTCTGAGCCGCTTCTCCTCACTAGGGTCGCGGGGGTGCTGGAGCCTATCCCAGCTGTCATCGGGCAGGAGGCGGGGTACACCCTGAACTGGTTGCCAGCCAATCGCAGGGCACATAGGAACAAACAACCATTCGCACTCACAGTCATGCCTACGGGCAATTTAGAGTCTCCAATTCATGCATGTTTTTTGGGATGTGGGAGGAAACCGGAGTGCCCGGAGAAAACCCACGCAGGCACGGGGAGAACATGCAAACTCCACACAGGCGGGGACGGGGATTGAACCCCGCACCTCAGAACTGTGAGGCTGACGCTCTAACCAGTCGGCCACCGTGCCGCCGTTTGAGATCATTTCACACTTAAAAAAGATGATAAAGTGCCGTGCGTCTACTGCAAAGCAGAGATTGCGTACGGCAACGGGACATCTACCATCACAAGGTAAATGTATCGATGTCATGTGTGTGCTAATTTATCGACTATAGCCTAGCACGGTTAGTTAGAAAATATTGGAATGCCCCCGCAAGTGGTCGAGGTGCACTTTCAAACTCGTCTAAGTCTGCGAGAGCAGCAGCAAATGTAATCTAATGTAGCATTAGTGTTTGAATAAGTTAATAAGTGGTGACTCAACAAAAATGGGGACTTGAGGCTTCCATTGAAGCGGGAGCTGGTCTGACCGCTTCTGACCGGCACCCTGCAGGAGTCATCCATATTGTGCTCCGCCAGCAGCACACGCCGCCATACATTCACTCATATTACCAGCACATTTATTGACTGTACAATGGAGTTTTTGCTTCTTTTTTTTTTTTTTTTTTTTGCCGGTTCTTTTTAAAGTAGAGATTTACGGCTTTGCAATAAGAGCCAGCAAGCAAATAGTCTTCCAGATGTTTCGTCCAAATCACGGTGCCGCTGTACTGTACAATCTCCTGAGCTGCATTCCACGACAGGTTAGCGCTTGACTGCCAAACAGACCAAACCATAGACTCAGCAATTCTTATGCAAAGCAAAGTACACTTGAGTATTCAATTAGGTTATACAGTGGGGGGGGGGGGGAGAATTATTGTACACTACTAGAACGAAGTCACAGTGTTATGGGAAAAAGGCATCATATTACCATTAAAAAAAAAAAGTTCTAATGAGAATAAACTCACAATATTACAAAAGTTGCCTCATTATCTTCTGAGAATAAAATACAATTTCTTATGAGAATAAAGCTGCATTATTACTAAAGAGTTGTACTTTAAAAAAAAGTCGGAATTTTATGAGAATTAACTGATAATTTTTCACCCCAAAATATAATACTCCTAATAAAGTGCGTGTATTTTGAGTTATATATATTTCAAAAATAAAAACATTGGATGAGAATAGTCACCACTTTACAGGACTTATCGTATGTAACATTCTAAAAATAAAAAAAAATAAAAATTGTGGTGCGACAATAAAATAAAATACAAATTTTTAAGTAAACTGACAGGTGAAAAGTTGGATGGGCCGCGTTTTCATCACATGTAGCGTGCACGCCCACAGTGTCTGTGAAGGATCTTTCTATTTTTCACAATATTGGTGCGTTGTTTTATGCACTTGGCAATTCTTTTTATTCATTCTTGTTAACAACACTCTTCTCTGTGCTGCGTCAAAATTATAAGACTGCTATTTTACCTGACAGGGGTTTTAATAAAAACATTGATACACAAGCTGCCGACGGCTACTATTCACGCAACACGCAGACTGGTTAACCAGTTAACAGCCAACAAACTCTATGCTCTCATTCGCCGACGCCCACGTCACTCACCAGGCCGGGCCCTGACTTTTAAAGACATACACACATGCAAAGTCACATAACGACAGTAAACGTGAGGATGGGTTGCGCAAGTGGACAAAAATGCCTGCACCGCATATCTGCATGCTATCGTGATTATTATTCCAAAATCCTTTTTTTATGCGATTACTGGTTTTAGCAATCGGGTAATCTGTATCATAGTCGATTCTAAAAATGTTCGATAGCCGCAGGCGTCAGCTGCTGACTTGGACCAGAAAGAAGGAAAAATGCTGAAATTCGGCCCGATTGTCGGGATGTCTTTACCCCATTTTAGATGATCTAAAACCATAGATGATATTCAAACCACTGCACTGAATGATTATGACGCAACCATCTGCCTGCCGCCGTCCTCCCTCTCCTTCCTCATTAGTTTTTCCCCTCAGGGTTCTCGCTGACATGAACCGAGCCAACCGTCCACGACAACTGAAGGCAGACTAGCGAGCTTTAAATTAATTAGAGGAGCCACACGAGATGCAATTAGCATTGTAATTATTCCTCAAGGCAAAACATAATAAGCAAACGGCGTGTACGGTAAATATGAACACATCGCGCAGCTGCTTCCTCCTGTTACTATTTTACTGATTTGCAACAAAAGGCGGGGCGAGACGGGTGACGTCAACAAACCAACCCCGACCGACGACCAGGTTAACTACGCATGAAGTGTGGGGGGGAACAAAACAACAAGAAACAAGCAAAGCCACAGAGCAGCTTCTGCTCTGAGTGCCTGATTTCATAACGGGCCCCGCAGGTGGTAAATGGCCTGATAGCCCGCGACCATAAAGTCACTTCCTTATTAGGCCGCGACGCACAAAACAAGGTCAGGCTGACGCAACGCACGAGCCACGGCAAGCTCGGCTCACTGGGCTAGTTAGAATTTTCCCAACTGAACCCAACAGCTGCATCATCTAATGACACCCAAGAATTCTGACCTAATGATTATAGTAAGAAGGCTGAGTTTGAAAAGGCACCAGTTATTATATTTGTAAAGGCTGAATTATTATTATTATTATTTTTTTAATATATATAGTTCTTCTATTGTGTCTCATTAAGAGACAGTAGGTGTGTGTGTGGTGGGGGTGGAATCACCTGTGGACCATATACTGGCTAGCCCTCGAGATATTTTTTTATAAATATTTTTTTTTTTTCATAATTGTAATTTTACAAAATAAGATTTACTGTATAGTAATTATTATACAATTCTTCAAGAAAAAATAAGTGTATAATCTTGAGAGAAAAAAATTTGAACAAAAAACAAATGAGAATAAAGCCTCAATTTTAAAAGTCTTTTTTAATGAGAATAAACTACAAAAAGTTGTAATTGGATTAATAAAAAAACAAAAATGAAGCCAAACAAATTGACAAATAAAATATGGATTTAAATTCTTAAATTGTCCATGAATCTGTGAAATATAATTATTATATTAAACCTCCATGATTTAGTTCATGACCAAAATATATGTATATATTTTTTTATAATTCCTAAAGACTTCTTTTTCACTTTTTAACTACTGAATGGCATATAAATTGAGTGAATGGATTTTTATTTTACTGGATTAAAAAAAACAATTATTACAACAATTGTAAAATGTATTCATCCAACTTTTTTTATTTAAAGATCTACACATTTATTGAATTGCCTTTTATTTCACAATGCTTACGTGCTTTGGAGAGCAAGCAAAAAAAAAAAAAAAAAAAAAAACATTGTGAAATTCATGGCGGGATGCAAGCGTACTTAATAATGTGGTGAGTGCGTGTACAGTACATGTGGAAGGGTACAGTTTGCCCAATTACAGGCTAGTAGAAGGAAAGAAAAAAATCCACTTTGGTGTTTTCCATTACACCTGAGTCACTTTCCACTGAACATTACCTGTCGCACAGCACATTGGCGGGGCTTTTACTGGCGTCAGAGAGACTGTAATGAAAACCAACTAGCTATTGCTTCACTTCTTGCTGCTGCCTTCAAATGAAGCAAGGAGTGGCTCTGGGTACAGTGTATGTGCATGTAAATACACTCAGTCCGTGTAGTAATAGCCAGTATAAGAGTTGTAACAAACATGGGGCCTTTGCAAAGATAATATCAAATATAACATGTAGACTATCTGTATTATAAAATGAGAATAATGTCTCAATTTTATGGGAATGAAGCTGTAATAACCACAAAACGCAGGGGGGGGACAAAACAAAAAAATGACAAAGATGTGTGTGTTTTCTGTAAAATGATTGACAATTTTAGGAGCTAAACTTAATTTTAAAGTTTTTCCAAGAAAATAGTTGGCATATATCAAAGGGGGGAAAATGTTATCTCATGAGGACAAAGCTATCATTTTCCGATAATACAACAATAGTACAAAAAATATATATATTTTGACACAGTCATAATTTTATGAGAATATAGTTTGGATGAAGGACCATTTTAAAAAAAGTTCTATTTTATGAACAAAAAGATGTCTATGATTAGTTATAAGAATAAAATTGTAATATCAAAAAAGTTCCATTTGTGAGAAAAAAATCTTGAGGATAAAGTAATTTTTAAGTGAATAAAATTGGAAAAAAATATATATAAAAAAGTCAGTCTTCTGAAGGTAGTTGTCATGTTCTGAAAATAAAGCATTATTCCAAAAAAAGATTCAAACAGATGCTATTTGTTCGAGAATAAATTCATTATTATATGAAAATTGAGTTGCACTATTAGGTAATGAATGAATATTATAAGAGAAAAAAAAGTCAGGTTACAAGGTTAACCTTGTCATAATTATGCAGCCAACGGTTTTCTTTTCGGGACGAAGATGAAGTCATCATTTACATTATGTATATATACACACACGATGACATGATTTACCACTTAAGAGTAGAGTAGTACTACAAAAAGCATTGTAAATATATTTAAATGTCATTGTATTATAATGTATTTCAATATTTTTGTGTTTAAGGAAAAACCAAAATAAAAAAATAAAAAGTCACTCAACTGGCAAGCAGCAAGCTTTCCCAATGTCACCAAGAAGGTTATTGCGCAGGGTTGCGTGCTAGTTCTCGTTATAATGCAAGCGGTGCCGATTTATCTGATCTTCTTCCATCTGTGCTACAAATCTTATTCAGGAGGTTGAAACTACCCCAAGCAAAATGGAATTGCGATAACTGGAAGATTTAGCACAAACACTGCAGACCGCCAGATAACTAAAAAGCTCAATTGCAAAGCAGCCTGAGTGGGACGATACTGTCAATGCAAGATTTGTATCTTTCAATGAGTTTGTGTTCTCTGACAAAATAAGAAAAGTCCACAAATTGCAACCCTGACTTTCCTGGGATCCGAGCAATAACCCGCCATAAGCCATCTAATGGTTTCTTTTGGACATCCAATACACGTTTAAAGGCGCGAGCGAGCCGCTTCCTCTCGTCCGCTAGCTGCAATTGAATTACGCTGCATCCAGAGGCTGCTCATTCAATTATGTGACAGCGTATACATAATCAAAGGAGGATGCTAACTGCCATTCTTGTTGATTTCCCAGTCAACAGCATTAGGTTGAAGCAGCTTATGTAACCTGTGCCTTCAAGTCTGATAGAAAATCATTGTGGAGTTGTCACATTTAAGGGTGAATGATCACGCCATCCTCCACTTGTCTCTTATCAGATATCCTGTGTATAAGAGTACATAAACAAAATGTTTGATTGGGTTAGGCAAGAGGTTATGCTGTATGCCCTCTGCTCAAATACGCCTATTTTACACAGAGAGCCCGCAAAGTCGCAGCATTTTGGATAAATGGATGGGTAAATGGCTGGATGAGTTTACATAATAGCTGCATCAGAGATCCGGAACAAAAGATCTGGGGTTTGTCCACTTTTGCCTTTTTCATGCAGAACCCAACAAAAGGAAGGAAACTGTGCACATTCTCCCGCGGCAATACGGCATTCCGCAATATCAGATCATTTGATGAGGTCAGCGCCAGCATCTGGTTTGACGTGTAAAATACTTGTCTGACAAAAACAATTAGTTTCAACACAACAGGGCGGGAGAAGTGACCGTCAGGTTTGACATATTTCCCAGGAACGCAACACTATAAGCTCTCTGTAGTGGGAAATAAAAAAAAAAATACAAAGTTAATTTAAGAAAAATTAGCCCAAGAGCACAGTCATGTTAAAATTACATAAATAAAAGCAAGGGTTAGTTAGAAAACATTTTTAAAAATTAAAAGTTTGAGACAATAAAAGCTCAATAATTAAAAAAAAAAAGATTTTTTAAAAGTTAACAGTAAGAGGACATGAGAATATGAGGTTAAAATCCCATAAATATGCAAGAACAGTTAAACAGTGTTAGGGTCTTTAGAGAAAATCAGATCAGCTATGGGATCTTGAGTTGAAAGAGAAAGTGTAGCTGTATGCAACATTATTTGTGGAACATTTTAACAAATCTCTCTACCCCAATAAATGCAGACTACAAACTGACACCAGCCTTGAGGATATACGGTATGTGCATTTCACTGATGGAATTCGCTGTTTTGTTTTTTTAACTGAGCATGATTTCAAAAAGGTATCGATATCCTGCTCGCTTTAAAAGGGGAAATACATTCTTCCTTTATGTGGAAGATGCCTCAGGCCCCGACATCAACCGTCTCAGGGCCTCGCGGAGGGAAGCAAAAAGAGGGGACTGGAGGATTTAAAAGAAGAAGAAAAAAGAAACACAAGCCTCCTCTGACATGTCAGGAAGTTGCTCTTTGCACTGGATCCGCTCCAGGCAGCTACCCTGTGATGCTGGACCAGATGGTAGCTGATTCTCGTCTCCGGGGGAAGAGGAGGATGGACGGAATCTAACATAATGTACTACTGACGACGGGAAGTAATGGAAATGGAGGGGGAGAAAAGGCCTCGAAACTAGAAAAGAGGGGTCGAAGATGGCCACGATGTGTCCCGCCTGGCATCCTCCAATTGTTTATTGCTCTTGTACGGCACAGTCATCAAGGTCATGAAAATTGAATGCGAATGGGAATGAGAATTTAAACTCTCTCTCCTCACCTACAAAGCAAGCTAACAATCCTCAAAACTATATATGTTTTTTGTATGTGTAGCACAAAACAATCGATTATCGAATAATAAGGTGGGCTGAAATGAAACTGTCATTTGAATGAAACGAAATCTGGGAGGGGAAAAAAAAATTATCTAAAATGAAGGCTGAAAAACTATTGGAACTCTCTAGACCGCTCCTGTGAGTCACGAAAGACGGTCCATCTGGTCCAAAATGCTGTTGCCCGAGAGCCGACTAGAACAAGGAAAAGAGATCATTTTTCTAATCCTGGGTTCACGTAACTGCAAAATTCGGAATGTCCTTCTTATTTCAAATCTCGAGAAAACATCGCATTGAATGCTGATAAACTGTCGTTAACGCTCTATTAGTGAGCTGCTCCAGCGAGTCTAGAACAGGAGATCCTTTTCCCCCCCCCCCCCCCACTGCATATACAATTCAGAATTCAATTCATTTAAAAAATATTTTACCTAGCGATTAAAAAACCACAATCGCCCAAACTATTTTGGCATTATGTTGAGACCTCAAGTGCTGTTAAACAAACTGCATTTGAACAAATTTAAAATGGGACGTGTGTTCTGTTCTGCACAATAATGACTATGAGGCCAGTACGTTCCTGGTTGCCCTCTCGGAATGGAACGAAGGGGGGGGGGGGGGAAGAGAGAGAAAAAAAAAAAGAGAGAGTCAGGAGTGGTTTGTGGTTAAGCTAACAGAGATGATGGCCAAAAAGGGGGCTGAAGCTGTTGGTTGTGGGGTCAAACTGTGGAAATGACACGTAACCTATGAACACCACTGGCCTTTCCCCTGGAGACTACCGACGGTTCAACCCATCTGGAACACACGAGCTCACTGAACGCGTCTGTCAAGTTTAGTCCGCTAAAAGCTCTACAAGGCCAAAAAAAGATGACGTGTTTAAAAGAGTGCGAGACACGACTGATAACTCTTGGCGGAGCTAATTCAATGGTGGGTGTCCACCTCAGCATGAGGGAACTGGATTTCAAAGGGGCTCCAAAATGTATCACAATGGGAAATCTTTTCCGTGCATGTGCAGGTACACAATCTAACAAGATCCAAGTGCTTTATCAATACAATTCTAGCTACCTTGTTTTTTCTGATATGAGGACACACATGGGAGTAATCATTTTGTCTGCAGGCTGGAGTTGGCTGTTGACGAGGGCTTCACTATTGAATATTTTGGGATTTTGGAATTGGATCGTGAATTTGCCGGAAAGACGGGATGAACGCATCTCTGTAATTTGCATGACGGCCCCATGCAGCCTCAACCGCAATTTTCATTTGGTGGAGGGAATATACTGGTATTACTGTTCCGTCTTAATGGAGGTCTGTGACTTTTGGACACAGAAAATACAATTTATTCTCCTAGTTCTAGTCAGTACTCAGACAAAGGCATTTTAGGACAACTGGAGAATCTTTCGAGACTTCCCGGAGCAGCCTGCTGATAGAGAGCTAAAATAATCCAGCACAGAGGTCCCAAAAGCATGCACTAATGCAAAGCATTACTAACAGAACTGGTAAAAACATACCCGTTACAAATTCCAGTATCAGGCAAAGTCCGGCCTCACTGTCATCTCATTGTTGATTCATTGACTGGCTTTTTTTTACAATCTAACCAATTGGGCATTATTGTGTAGCCTTGGTGGAGGTCTGCAAGTTTTAGACACGGAAACAAAACCTCTTGTCCTAGTTCACGTCAGTAGTTGGGCAGTGGCATTTTGAACTAGCTGGTGAGTGAGTCTTTTGAGACCTGCCGAAGCAGCCTGCTAAGAGAGTTACAATAATCCAGTCGAAAGGTTACAAAAGCATGGACTCGTGTAAGGCATTGCTAATAAAATCAGCAATATTATACCCGTTACAAAAGTCCTGCCTTCTCCTAGGTCTAGCGTCATCGGCCGGCTTTTCAGAATCTAATCAATTTGGCGTTATTGTTCAGCCTTGGATTTCTGCAGACCTTGTATTGCTTTTACAACTATAGGCATTCTTGCACTTAAAATACAATAATCAATTATTTTTCTCACCTGCTAGATGAATTATTGTAACATTGTCAAGTTGCGTTGGTTTCTCCGTCTCTAGAGAAGCTTCCCCTTCATTAATCAAATCATCAACAAGAACAACTGTAAACGCAAGTTGACCGTAACAGCAGATGCGACCCAAAAAATTATAAAATATTGACTGCGAGATCATTTAACAGTTTAAGAGCCAGATATGTTCCACAGGACTTCCTGCATCTACTCAATGTGAAAAAAAGAAACTGCAAGGCAAGTGAGTGAGGAAGAAAAAAAATATATATATATTTATTTTCGATGATTAATGCCACAGTTACTGACTCACCGGATGCTCTTTTCTTGGTTATCATTCGAGCTGCTGCGGTGAATTATCAACACACAATATGTAACTATGGATTCGCTGCTTCAATGGCAGAGGGGGACAAACACGCCTCATTGTGAGTGGACCGGGCCCCAAAATTCATTTATTGGGATTATGTATACACAGCTGGGCTCCGGCATGGCTCAAGTCATCAGTGTAGGATATCATCAGTCAGATAAATCTCCCACAAGTCCATTAGTCGGGCATGAAGCCCCCCCACTCCAAACGATCCCTCCCCTGTGTTATTCAAAACTAAGAGCCCCCCCCCCCCACCCCCCCATTTTAAAATTCCAATAAAGCGCCTACCATTCTCTTAAAAACAGCCAGCTTCCTCCCCAACATCCACACATTCTCCCGGCCAAGAACCCCCACCCCATCCACCTTTCCCTGTTAAAGCCATACTCCTCTTCATTCCCACAGGAAGCAGGAGAGGAAGGCCAGGAGAGGGAGTGGGCGGCCAGCACGCTTCTGCTAACTCACTCCTCAACACCCCCCCCCCCCCCCCCTTCAAAAAAATAAAAACAATTTTAAAAACTCCCTTAAACTGTCACAGAGACGTGAGCAGGGAAGGAAGAACAACAACCACAGGCAAAAACGGGACGGGTATATTTCGCGCACACAATTCCGGCAGCTGTGATTTGGGAATCCCCTGTTGGTTTGCTTCAAGCATTCCTGGTCTGAGGCCCAGGTTGGAGCACATCAACACAACGGGAGGGACAGATAACTCCTCACAAAAAGAGATAATCAGCCTTTTCGACTTAAGAGCTTTCTTATTTTTAGAGCGAGCGCTGACGGGCTCATTTCTGCCGACAGCTCCGTCGGTGCGTCGGTGCTTCGGCGACTCATCCTCATCACGAGAGACCCCATAAAAGGAACATTCCACAAAAAGCCCCCGGGAAGGTTGGAGAGAGCGAGCTTTACTCAGCCCTTACTCACCATCTCAACCTCTGCTTTACGCATCAGCGGGCCGTTAAATCCCCTGATGCTTCGTTGCTATCGGGAGAATGGCTCTAAACACCCGAGGAGCGGGCATCTTTTTTTGTTCCCTCCCTCCCCAACATAGTTTTTGTTCTCACCAAAAGGTGTGACTGATTTCAATTGCAGGAGAAAGCAAAGGAGAGACTTTCTCGCAAGCGCCCTCCTCATGACACATCGAACTGATATGTTTGATATGCAGCAGCATGCCACTGCCAAGGCTCAGGGGCCCCCCCCTCTCTGTTCAATAAGTATTTTCCACCAGGGCCGTGTGAAGAACAGCAATGCCGGATGGACAATCAAAGCTGGGAGGAGTTGAAGTCAAGCAATTATAGTCATTATTGCCGTAACAAAAAATATAATCTATTCTCGGTCACCATTGTTGTTGCTTTTGGAAGAAACTTGCCCAATATACTATGGCCAATGCATGCCGCAGCTCCTTTCCCCAAGGGTTGTGAGCGGCAGGGGGGGTGTTATCCTCCCCCTGACGCGTCAAAACAAAAGCACATCACGGTTGACATAGCCCAGCAAAATAACACGGAAGCTTGTTTAAGATGACTGAGGAGGGAGGTTGTTTCAAGGCCGCTCCCTCATACGGGAACACACAGAGGGTCTTTTGCTCTGCTACTTCATATCAGTCATCACGGCTACCAGACGTTTGTTTTTCCCTTATTTGTGAAGGTACTGAACTTAAGTGATCAAGTTAGAGTGGCGAAGTTTGAAAACACCCATTGAAAACATTGTGTTGACCCTTCTAAACCTATTCAGCATCTTTTGTTATGGTCATTATTATATCGCCATACTGTCCAACAGTACGATTCTCACCAGAGATGTGGGACCCTTCTTTGCAGGGCTTGGCTCTACTCTACATTGAAACCTTTTCCAGATACAATGAGGTACTCTTTCTAGTACCTCATGAGCTGGGATTTTAATCACGCCGAGACAAAAACTGCTGCTCGCCACACACGCTAACGTTAGCTTACCCTGCTAGGCCTTAGCTTAGCTCAGTTTATAATCATGTCACATTCCCCACTTTGCTGCAGCGGTTCATTTTCCTGCTGCCCTTAGTATAAAATTAGTCTCCAACAGCCACATGACAAGTAAATACAGGACACCCTAGACCTCCTTAAAACAGTGTACTTATAGAATAGATTAGCCTTGACAACATGCACCGTTATCACGCACATAAAAAGTCAATAGCACGCAGTTAGCATCTGACTAGTAAAAATCGTATCAAAGAATAAATTAACTAATTTAGTGGGTTGTCCGCAGTTCTATTGACCCAATAACCCAATTAGATTTTTTTTATGATTATTTTTTTTTAATCTCGTGGAAATTGTCTGGGTGCCGATTACTGATATTAATATTAAGCTCAGTACCTCACAAAGGGATTGATATATTAAAAAATAAATAAAGAAATCACCGCTGAGCGATTAACGTGAAGTGGTTTGTCGTGGTCATGAAAGGACGCAGAGTAGAGACATTGCTCATTCGTCAAGAGTTTGCTTTAAGAGTCAAGCAGCTGTAAGACAAATGGAGTCCATGTGCATATTATGTCATGCGAGAGTTGGCTCAAGCTTCTTTATGGAGCGAAACACTACAAGGACTCTTTTTTTTTTTTTCCCCCCTGCAGGTCTTTGAATTTAATCATGAAAGCATGTGGTAATGGAGATTTTGCACCACCAGGAAATTAATTTTGAGTGCAATGAAGCATCGGTGTTTTAGCCTACGGGGGAATTAAAAAAAAGCTACAAAATGATAACTTTAGAGCACAATAGATTTTAGCGCTGTGGGAATTTATAAATCTCTACAAATACTAAGCGACATTTTCCATCAGCTTGTCTTAAAATAGCAGGGAAGAAAAGAAAAAAGAAAAAAAAAACATTTCACAATGCTGATGAAACACCCAGGAGGTGATGTTGAGCTCTTAATGTGCTGGAACCACTGCGAGAGATGAGATGACATCTTGTTTTCCTCCCCCGCAACACCCAGTCAAATTATACCGCCACCAGCCCCTATCACTGTAATTCAGAACTCAAGAAATTATACTTTACAAGTGCATGACAAGATAATTTGTTGGTGTATTTTTGTATCACGTCGGATTAAGACTAAGCTTTAGGCGTACACAGAACTACCCAATTAAGTATTTTTCAAAGCCCTTACAAGAACACAGGGGGTTATTGTCTTGCTCTGGTGGGTAACTTTGCTTTTATCAACGAGCCATAAAGTAACCAACCACAGATAACCTGCATTATTATTGCTGACCACATCCAACACTTTATCATAACGTTTATGGCTCCCGTACCACGGGCTTATCAATGTGACAATGAGCTCAGTAGGGTCTCCCCTGCTGGAAAGATTACACAGCTCCTCTTGCCTCGGCTCGCGTGGAATAGATGGCATCCACAGACATCAAGCCACGACTCCAAAGACCACATTTTGAGATAAAAAAAACATCAAGTCACTGGCCACAGCAGCATGATGATAGGACGTTAACAAGGCTTTCACCACCTGGCTGAGTCTTTCGATACGCCAGAACTGTGGATATTTACGACCGGCCACAATGATATCTTTCCCCGTCTACAGGACCCGCTAATGCATGGCAGCATGCTAAACTGCAGAGAATTTTCTAAAGGTCAAACACAGTCCGGGATGCCGGTTAGCCACCGATTTGTTTGTGTTCCCATGGGAATGAATGGAAATAATCTGATCCATGGTCAGCCTGTCATCATTTTTAACCTTTATTAACTGTACAAGAGGCCATGATTTAAGTCTTAACTGCCATAACAAGCGAAAAATGAACCACCATTAAGACTAACACGTACAGTATACACAAAGCACTTAACTTCTAATGGACGAGACTTTTTACCATTTTAAATGTTCATACAAGTGTAAAAACGTAATATTGATCAAGCGTGTACAATGACGTTGGAATTTCTTAACACCATTTTTGGGGCAGGGCAAGGGAGATGGAATTTTTAAAAAAATCATTGAATTGAGGTCCAGTGAGGTACACTGAGGATCACAATAGTGACGATTCACAGCTTTTCATGCATTGGCTGTTGAATGAAGCTCCAAAAAGGGGGGAAAACGGTCTTTGGCGGCATGAAAGCTGTTGAGTCAACTGGGATGCCTTTCTCCTCAGTGTTGACACAGGGTTGTAAAGTCATGTCTACATGGCAAGAAGGTCACGCAGAAGACAGATAACTCTGTTAAAAAAGGCAACAAAGTCCTGAATAAACCCTTTGTCTGTCTTGAATTGGGGCGGGGGGGGGGGGGGGGGGGGGGGGCTCTGCAGGGACACGTTTTGTCTGCATATTGGAGGAATTTGAGGACATTTTTGCCTATTGACAACACCTCTTCATCACAATCCCAGTTTGAAGAATCAACACTTTGACTCGTTACATTGTCAATGCCAAGCCTTCTCAAAAGAAGTGACAGGGTGTCGTCTGTACATTTAATCTGCTAATTGAGAGTTCTGTGAATGTACTTTTTTTTTTTTTTTTTTTTTTTAAATGTGAAGAAAAAAAATAGAGTCTCAATTTAAAGCAGTTCCCAGAGGTCTTAATTAGATGTCTGTGACATTATTTTGTGAAAATACCCCAAGGATCAAGAATTGGAGCAGACTATGCACAACCTTATACAGCCCCCACTAAATTTGCCAATTGATGTGTGGGCAGGCACTCCAGAGACCTATCAACCTGTACACAAACAATTAAAAAGTTAGTTTTCTATAACAAGTCCCTTTAATCAATCACAAGTCAGAAAATATGCACCCATAGGTTTTTTTGGGGGACTTATCTACAGTTTCAACAGAACTGCAAACAAACACATCTTGACTGATATCCCAACACACCCTTTTAATGTACCATGTAATACTATAACAACACAAATGGTGGTAAGGGTGGGAGAAAACACTCTTTCAAAGCCAGTCTAGCGATTAAACCCGAGACAGGCCTGATCAGGCAGGGTATAATTCAGACAGGACTTTATGTTAACACATCCACCCTTGCTGCAAAGTCAGGCTGAACCTGTCTATATATACAAACGAGACGGTAAAGGGAAAAAAATGTGATTTAAAACGCTGGAGCAGAGCCAAGGCGTTTTAAACGCCCTCAAGGATGAAGCTTCAAGATGTAATTCGCATCCAGGAACACCGTTGACAAACGTGGGAATTCACGTAGAAACTTTAGATTCGTTAACAACGATATAAACCGGTGAATCAGACCGTTTCATTTACAAGCCTGTGGGCCACACAGGAAGAGGCGAGAAGTTTCAGAGATCAGCTGCTCTGCCTTGAAAAAGCTTCTGAGATGTTTGGTGAGCCATTGTTCCCCTCGCTGCAGGAGATTCCTCTTCAGAACCAGCAGTTGTGAAGAGATACTGTCACAGACCCTAAAGGGAAGTAGTCAACACTAACAGTGGACCACAAATAGCTATTGTGGAACCTAGTTGTAGACCTTTGGGCTTCCATTTCTGACCTCAACTTTAAGCACCGAGGTTCAATTTGACATAGAGACTGACCATCTGAGCAGATTATATTCAAGCAGTCGAGTAGCTTAAAGTTGTAAAAGGGTAGGCAAAAATCCCCGTTCGGTACGTACCTTGGTTTTAAGGTCACAGCACAAACAGCTTGAATTTGAAACTCTGCATCGCTAAGAGGAAGGTTTGTGGAGGCCTTATTCTGCTTTTTGTTGCGCCACACTACACCTGATGAGCTAGAATGAGAAACAGCTTTTTTTTCCACCTTAAATCCCTTGCTTTCCACTGAGACCAATGCTGGAAATCATGGAAAGGCCATAAAATGGAGCAGGTGGCTTTGTTACTACCACATATAAACAAAAGACACCAATCTGTTCAATGAGTAACCACGACTTACTCCATGTATACACAAACTAAATAGTGTCTGTTTTTGTGTGTGTTTCCACTGCACGACAAGCAGATATGCTCAACCGTAACAGACTGGAAGTGCTTTATCTATGCAAATGACGCATTGTTATCGACTGTATTTCGGCAAATAGTAGCCATCTCTAAAATAGCCACGAGTGTCCCAATTGATCGAGACAAATAAACAGTTCCCTCAAATAGGAGGCTCACATTTCCCATCAGGACAAAAAAATTAAAATAAAAATAAAAACAATTGAGTGGACATAAGTCTACACACGTGGATATAATTGTTCAAAGGTGCGCGTCAGGAGAAGGGTACAAAAGAATTTCCAGTAGAACAAATTTACCATGAACACAGTGAAGACAGTCATCATCAAGTGGAGAAAATAACAGTGACTTTAATCAAGAATTGGACAGCCCAAAAAAGAACGAGAAAAAAATGGTCAAGGAGGCTGCCAAGAGGCTGCCTGCAACATTGAAGGAGCTGCAGGAATTTCTGGCAAGTACTGGCTGTTTAGTACGTGAGACAACAATCTCCCGTCTTCTTCATATCTCTGGGCTATGGGATAATGTGGCAAAACTGAAGCCTTTTCCTACAAAGGAAAAAATACATTTAAAAATTTAAAAAATGAAGAAAATGTGTTTTGATGAAACCAAGGTTGAACTTTTGGGCCATAATTCCAAAAGATACATTTGGTGCAAACATAACAGAAGCATCATGCTTTTGGGCTTTTTTTTTTTCCTTCAGCTGGAACTGGGGCCTCATTCAAGGTGGAGGGAATTATAAACACTAACTTAAAAAAAATATATATATATGACACCATGATCACAAAACCTTCAGGCTTCTGATAGAAAGCAAAAAAAAAAAAAAAAAAAGTCAAGAAACATCTTCTAGAACCGCTTACGTTGATTTGGGGTCAATGAGAAGTACTTTAAATGGTGGCAGGTGTGTGCTGACTCCAATTTAACTTGAGTAATTTGTTCCACCCAGTCTCTCTCTGTTCTAGCCGTTTCACTTCCATTTTCTTTTTAAAACGTCAACTTTTACTGAGCACTTCCAAAAACACATTTGTTCAAATGAAGATGACAAATTTCACTTCTTCACTTCCCTTTTGATGGGATACATAAGCGTGTCGGCGATCCGGCAGATACGCTACAAAAAGTACGCAAAGCTGCTCAGCACAGAGCCACCATTGTCCACGAGTGACACCGCAGTCCTTCACCTGCACTTGAGGCTCTTTAACGTTTCTGAACCTTCAGCGTTTTGGAAGCTGAGAGGGGGTGGCAGTGAGAAATGATCATCCAACGCCCGCTGGCTCAAAGCACAATGCCACATTTTCTACGTCTGTAGCATATGGGCGTCTGGCAAGTTCATCAGGAGAAGCGGCGGTGGCGCAACGCAGACGGCAGCTTCTCCGATTACATGAGATCGCAACCTTTATTTAACGACAGACATCCATCTTTTTACCCCAGAGAGAGTCCTTTAATGATAAGCAAAGGCCAGGTTTTTCATCATGAAGAGATTTGTGAGTGACGAAGAATAGTTTTTTTTGGGGGCGGGGGGAGTCTCTGAAGTGAACTGCCTGCGGGGTGAACTTCTGTCATGAAAGGTTTGCACTCGAATTCCAAAGGGATGGTGCTGAACTTCACCTTTTTCATCTTCTGGCTTCAAATGTGAGAGATTTGGAGTACGCACAGGGAACCGAAGGCAAAACCGAGCCCTGAGGCAAATAGCAGAATTTTACGTGTAACCGACATACCCTATAGATGCCACTAAGTGGCGGAAAAAATACTACTTTTGTCTACATGAAGCTCCTCAACTCACGTCAACATAGATTCTTGGCACCAAAATGCCACAGATTGGTAGTAAGCCACTATTTGTGTCTAAACTAATTCCTCAACTCATTCCAACACAGTTACTTTGCACCAAGATGACGCAAGATGGTGCTTACAGGGGTTCACTTTACTGCATTTTGTTAGTTTTGCTGGGGAATTATTAGAGTTTTGCATTTGGTAATTTATTGAGCTTCACCACCATGCTCCGCCCACACGCAAGGACAAAAACTAAAATTCGTCACAATTTTGCCTGGCCCATATGTCTAGTATTTCATGCATGGTTTGAACTCGGAGGCAATTGGGCAAAATCTGTTGGACAAGTTTTTTTGTTGAAGAACCCCTCGATTTGGGTGAAATGACCCTAAAATGGTGGCGCCCAAAAAACCAAGATGGCTGACAAATGATTGGCTCTGTTTTCAGGTCAGGGAAAAAAGGGTGATAACTATAATTACCGTAGTTCATTGGTGCGGTTGTCGAAGAAATGAACTGCTGAAACCATTTGAACTCTGTCGCGAACCAAAACAGCAGCACAACAACAGTCTCTCGGAGGAATTCAAGCGTGGAGTCATACTGCAAACGAGTTCCCTGCTCAGAATCAAGGATGATTTGATTTTATGTGGAGACAATAATTAACACGTTCATCACGCAACGTTGTGTGCATCCATGTTGATCAGATGAATTCATGTTCGGAGACTTAAATGTTGTAAACGAGATTCAATTGTTTTTTGTTTTTTTTAAATTTAAACCTTTATGTGGCCAGGAAAACCTCACTGAGATAAAAAAAAAAAAAAATCTCTTGTACAAGATTGTCCTGGTAATGTGGAGACAATGATTAGCATTTGAGTAAACTCGTTTTTAGCCGATATCGTTTTGAACTCCATTTTCCACATGGTGATAATATACTTGATGATTATTCCAAAAAAAAAAAAAAAAAGGTCTGGAAAATTCAGAAAACATAAAAACAATGACAAATGAATCGATGATATGAGCAGGTTATCCTGTACTAAACTGATTAGGGGAGCCTCGCTTTGAGAGATTAAGGATTTAGCCACCAACATGGCCCGCAGATTACTTTCACCTTTGACAGATTATCCAGCCGATCACTCGGTCAGACTCTCAGCAGGTTCACCTTGTGCCTGCGCTTTTCAGGGACCATAAAACGAAGCGTTTTTACATCTGGGGAAATAACCGCTGCAGTTATAACCCGCGGTGAAGCGGCGGGTCACTGACCGGTTTACCGCAAATGATGGCGGTTCATATAAATGGGCACGTGTTCGTGAAAAGAGCCTGATGGGGTCCGAGGGCATCGATCTTTCGAATTTTTCCACCCCAAACTCATGCAAGAAAGCCTTCGCTGACCGTGCTTTGTCCACTGGAAAAAAGAAAAAGGCCTTTACCGAACCGTTCCCACAAAGTCTTCCTTCTCGTTCGGCAGTAAATGCAATTTGGATGCCAAAAATGTTTCAGTCTGACATCTTGTTGCAATAACATCTTTGGGGGGGGGGAAAACCTTGACAAAGCACATTAAAACATCTGCTCAGTGCTAAAAAATTGACCGCGAGCAAACCCGAGGATTTCTTCACAAATGGAAATTAGGCCCGATTGTGCTTCTCTGCACACAAACATTGCAGTCCTTTTTGTTTAGAAGTGCAGATATATTTAGGAGCACTGTCCTTTTTGGTTACCGAGCACGTTGGATTGGTGTAGCGCACGTGCGGAGAGAAGAACAAGAGCCGGATGATTCATCCTAATAGGAACTTGTCATTAGGAAGTACGGTAACACTCCTGGTCACTTTCTCGACTGACATCTGGAATCTGAGTCACCCAATGAACATAAAGCTCCACTTTAAAACAAAACAATGAAAAAGGGGAGCAACTCAGGATTCTAATCCGGTGAGAAATCATAATGGGAAAAAAAAATGTAAATGTAAAATATAGCTACAATATCATTTAAACCTTTTACTGTGCAAATTTCAAACTTATTTTAATCAAAACCAGTACAAAAAGGAAAGCAATAATTACACTTTGAGTTCACGTTCAAGCCCAGGTACATTACAAAGCTCGGGGGGGGAAGGAAAAAAAAAAAAAAAAAAAAGGGAATGTGTGGCTTGGTGATGAGACAATTTGCATTCAAATTGGCTTTGTTGTCGTACTCGAGCGGCTCCAACTACCGGAGACAAATTCCTTGTGTGGTTTTTTTTTTTTTTTTGGACATACTTGGCAAATAAAGATGATTCTGATTCTGATAAACTAAAAAAGAAAGACGACAACTGAGTGGACATGTCGATCGTGACATCATGAGCACGCACGAGAAACTCTCAAGGACCCATGCCCGAAATTTGAAAAGGAAGTCGGCCATTTTGGTTTAAAGAGGCCATTTTCGGGTCAATTCCAGCGTTTGTACTTCGACAAACTTCTACAAGGAAATTCGCCCCGAAAATGAGCCCCCAGGCGGAAGAAGCCATGGCAGAGAGATGGGCGACGCCAACTTGTGACGCGTTCTTGCCTACGTCGTCTTACGCGTGCAGGGCTTGGTGTCAAAGTTTGATCATTTCGAGGATTCGCCATGAAAGCGGGCGGGCGCGTTCATGCGCTCTCAGCTTTAATTGCAGTTGTAACTGAACATGAAAATGTATCAGCTGTTTTTTTTTTTTTTTTTTAAATATTGATAATAATTGATAAGTTAAATTGTAGAAAAGAGAAACTTTTTTTTTGATACAGCTCCTGTAGGACTGCATTAGATTGGACAGGTGTATCTATAATGCAGTAGTAGGTCAGCATAAATATTAATTTATCCATCCTAATGTGTCAGGAAAGTAGGGTAAAAGGTGGATTAATTGGATGTGACAGCATGAGTATTTTGCATCTTTTTTTTTTTTTTTTTTGCATTCCCATTGTGTTTGCATTCAGGCCAAGCAGGAAAACTGATTTAAAAAGATAATCAAAGCAAAACAATACACAATTGCACAATCCTTCATGGCAGTTAGAATGTTGTTTTGTTTTTGTTTTTTTTAAAGAAAAAGACTTGTGCCACATGTTAAACTGACACTGGACGCCAAAAACGACCCTCATTGAAGCAAGCTTTACCGGAACCGAACTTCAGCCTCAGCAGCAGCGAGACTGTGAGAAACTTTCTCAGGCTGAAACTTCCCAGCCGTTCCTTCCCTCCTCCCCCCCTTTCTTCCCCCCGCACAGGCATACCTTTCTTTTCGGCGGCCGCAAGCGAGGAGCAGAGCAGCGAGGTGACGGTGAGCCACTCCAGCAGGCGGCGAGCCATCGTCCTTTTCGCACCGCGGACGCCGCTACCGAGAAGCTGCCATTCCATGCTCCGGACACAAGTAGCTCCACCGTGTCCGACGTACTTCTTTTGCTTTTCTCTGGTGGGAAGGGAGTCTCTCGGACAACTTTTTTTTTTTTTTTTTTTTTTTTTTTTTGACAGCTCCTCCTCTCAGCAGAGAGGAGGACGACTCGCGGTGACGTCACAAGAGGCAGGCACGCTCACAGGTACTCGCGCGCATATGCGCCCCTCCCCTCCCAAATCAGGACACTTCATTAGGTACACACGTTGACCAGTTTGTCAATCGAGGACAAATGGTTGTGCAACGGTACACGTGGCGAGCGTCAAACAGCAACAAGAACTTTTTCTGTTTCCAACCACATTCGCACAGGGTGAAAATTATTATTAGGATTTTTCTTTTCTTTGTTTTCTTTTGTGTGATCTAACTCCCTTGGATGCTCATTTACAACAGTGTAGTTCTACTGTCTACTTTTTTGGGGGGGGAGGGGGGGGGGGGTTCAGATTGATGAAAATGTTGTCAGTGGCTTTAAATGAACATTTCATTGTCAAGAATCCTCAATTATTTTTTTGAAATGGTCGTTAAAGCTGTTTTTTCAGGCTTCAAAAAAAAAAAAAAAAAAAAAAAAAAAAGGCTCAGAGTGCTGGAGAACAAACTGTCAAGTTGCAATTAATTAGGTTGAATTAGAGAAGACCACCATCTGCCCGCCGCTAAAGGAAATGACTCTCCAGATCCTGCTCCAGGCAAATATTTGAAAAGCAGTGATGGGTTTTAATTCTGAGTACACACACACACACACACACGCACAAGTGAGGCCACACACTCTTTGTTAACTCTTACTTCTCTTAATGATACACACTCACGTTTTATTGTTTTAGATTGAAAATTATTTGAGTCTTGAAAAAAAAAAAAATTCGTTCTTTTGATGCATAGTTCTTTTTTTGGGCTTGAAATTGTCTGACCTTTTTGTTGCAATTTCTCGACTAGTTGACGTCACACTCTAAACGTCATTGTGGAGGAGTAAAGTCGACAAGTAGACTAGTCGACTAGTTTGTACAACCCTTTGGTTTGAGGCACATTTTGCCCAAATATCCTGGATTAAATCATTTGGTTTTGGATGCACATTTTCCCTGAATATTTTGGATTAAAATATTTGACTCTTGATGCATATTTCCCCCAAGAGATTAAGAGTGAAATTATTTGAGTCTTGACGCACCCCGCACCCCCCGACTTTTGCTGCATATTTTACCCCTTTTTTTGGGTGAACTTGTTTGATTTTTGGTTGCAATTTTACAATCATTTCAGTTAAAATTGTTTCATTTTTGAGGCACATTAGGGTCAAAATGTTTTACTTTGAAGCATTTTTCCCCACCAATGCTGTCAAACCAAAGTTTCAATTGTGCTGGGTTGATGGCATTCTGGGAATATTATGTAAGAGGAAAGGAAAACTAACAGCAGGGGGGAAAAAATAAATAAATTAAAGCTGCCCAAAAGTCAACCACTAACGACCATCAGTCATGCGCTTGTAGCTTCTGAGTTCCCAAGACTAGTGCCAGCCTCTTCCAGTAAACGGCCTGTCCTCTCCCTGTCTCAATATACAATAACCACATGAAATGACAATCAAACGTCGGACCGTCAAGGGGACCGTGAACGCATCATGACATCTTGATGGTGTGAAACGATCCAGCTTCCTTCTGCTCTGTGTGTTCCTTCCAATGCAGTTAAGATCAGGTTCCAGTGTGCTCTGGGGCCCTTTGGGGTTCACAAACGGGCAATGGCTTGCGGGCAAAATGCTGCAGGAAACACCTCCATCGTGTGGCCACTTTGCTGGTTGCAGGCTATTGTACATAGAGAAGCGTCCGCAAACAGAAGGGAGAAAGAATGCTTACGTGCAGAAAAGCAACGATGATGCCCTGGCATTGCCGGAAATCATAAAAGCTCCCTTAGCATCCAATCGGATTGCTCTGATGCAAATATACCACAACATATCACAGCAATCTGTGAATCTCATGCAAATGTGACCGCTAGGTGGCAGTAAAGATGATGGCTATGCTGTTCACGGCCACTAGGGGGGGGGGGGGGGGGCACAGTGACACGATCTCAAGGGATTGCTGTGATATGCTGTGAGCTATTTACCAGCATTATCGTTCTTGAATCGTGTTTTTATTCTGTTTCCGCTAAATTACTACTACTATTACTAATAATAAATCAAAGTTAGATCAATTGCGTGCCTGACAAGAAAAAACTCATTTGAAACATATAATCAGAATAACAATGTTGCATAAAATGCTAAAAATTTGAATAACTTTTTAGTTTAATATTTATTGATCCTGTTCCTAATCTGTTTGACTCTGAGACATATGCTGAAAATTCTGGTTGAAATAATTGGATGTACGTAATTATTATTTTGTTTTTTTTTAAGCAAATCTTTCCAAATTTATATGTCACAATCGTTTTGGTTTGGCTTTTGAAGACGTTTTCTCCATAATTTCACGCATCAGACATTTTCTCGGCTAATCTTGATGGCATTGTTTGACTTTTGAGTTGGAGTTGGGAGTGTTTCCCCTCCCCAAAAACAAGATCAAACTGTCTGACTTCAAGACATCCTTTTCCAGCAATTTTTGGTTTCACTATTAGGAATACACAAATTGAACATGTACATCAGTTGCACACGATGAAATGATATTATTAACATCTGCTATTTGATTATAGTCTAGAAAAAGAAGGGGAAAATTCAAAATCAGTTTACCACATTTTTTTCAGTGTAGGTCAAGTGAAACATTGTAAATTGGATCTTAATATAGTAAAAAAAAAAAAACAATTCTGTGAGGTTTTATGAGCAAAAAATGTACAAATACAGCAGAGCTGCTTTCCTATATGCATTTTCATATTTGATAAACAGTAGCCTGTTAATTGCAAAATTAATACAATGCTATTTTTGCCATATGCATTACAGCTATGCACACGCCACCAGTTTTCATTCAAAGGCTTACCTGCGTGTACTACTCTACCAATTCTGCCTGGCAACGAGAGGCGGGGTAGTCGTGTGACGTCACACGAGCGTTTGTGTTGATCTGCTTACTGTACGTTGCGGCTGCGTTTTCAATAGGTAGAAAAAATCAATGAAAAAAAAATTCAATAGAAAAATAGAAAATGAAAATGGAAAATCAATTAGTGTAGTTTTATGATTTATTAAATTTTCATTATTTTAGTGACTGATAACAAAATAAAAAAAAAGGTTAATAACAACATGGCTGTTGCATTGTTTTAATATGGGAATTGCACCTTTTTTCATGCAATGAAAAGCGTTTTTTAATTTGCAGACGCCGTGCACGTTTTGTCATGCAAGAAATCAAAGCGCAGGCGTGAATGGTGATAAGCGCGTGTGTGTGTGTGTTTGTAGAGGGGGGGGGGGGGGGGGGGGGGGGGTCAGCCAATCTTGCGCAGACTGCCTGCCTGCAACCCCCAGTGCTGCTGCTGGTGCTGCTGCTGCCACCTAAATGGAGCCCGTGATGTAAATACAAGCATGGCGAGGGCAGCGGATGGAACACGCCGCCTCACGTGTGCTTGACATCGGATCATTTCTTCCCGACGTCGACGCGTCTCGCGGACGAAGCGCCTTCACGCCTCCATGCCTTTGACTTGATGCTAAGAGACGCCAAAGCGAGACGCGACGCGAGAGGCTTCTCCCTGAAAAGCGAGACAACAACAACAACAAAATAGAGACTCGGGATTAAAGCGGGTCATTATGACCTTAGTCGCCTCCAGCGCAAGGAAACCATCGGATTGCGTTCAGGCGGCCGCGTTGTGCTTGCATCTCTTGCTTTGGATTGCGTGTGCAGTGTCCGGAGAGGAGCACCAGCACTTCAGCGTCGAGGTAGGATGCACATAAATATATCATCTCATTTATGCACGGCCCTTCCCTGCTGTTTGGCTCCATCCGTGATCGTGCACTCTCCTCCAGCGGACCCCCCCCCCCCACCACACACACAAAAAAAACAATTTTTTTTTAAAGATCCAAATCTGGAGCACCAATTGCAAAACATGGCCACTCAAGGCTCATTTGTGTGTGTGCATGTAATCCAGATATGGTTGCAAGCTTTGTCGGGGCCTGCAATGCATTCATTGATGATGAAAAGGTGATAGGCCTCAGCATCAAGCTGATGGAGCGGATTAGCTATTCACACATGCCAGTTGCATAATGGGATTTGTTAACACCCCCCCCCCCCCCTCATTATTATTTGTTTTAATCATAAATATCATTTCAGGTCAGATCCATAATCCCCCCCCCCCCTTCCCAGATTCCAACATCCCCCGCCCCCCCAAAAAAAATCAATTTTACGCCTCGCTGCCATACATGTGGGAGACGTGTGCCTCGGAATGGACACAGGGAGAAAAAAGCGGGCACACGGCAGCAAAAGGGGATCATAAACAAGGCGGTCGGGAAACGAGGAGGGACGGACAGATTATAGGTGGCATATCGGGGGAACATTTCTGATTGGCCGCCCCCGCGGCGAGGCTGCCGGTTGCCGTGTGAATGGATGCGAGAATTGACGGCAGGGCGGGTGGATGGAGGGATGGAGGGATGGAGGAATGGATGGAGCGGACACCAATAAGATGCATATACAGTATTGTGCTCTGATCCAAAAATGAAGAAGCGTCCTCCTCCGTATCCCGCATGCTCGTGTGTTCCAAAGTGCTGGGGCTCCATTTTGATCTACTTTGGAATTTGTCCCCATTGAAAAGCTACTATTAGTTACATCTATCTATCTATCTATCTATCTATCTATCTATCTATCTATCTATCTATCTATCTATCTATCTATCTATCTATCTATCTATCTATCTAGCTAGCTAGTGAGCTAGTTAGCTGAATGCTAAATGGAATAGACTCCTAATCAATTGGGTATTTATTCATTTATTGCCGTAAATTGCTGGAAAAACGGATTTATTGTTTGTGTATCCAGCTTTACCAGCTACTGTATCTGAAAACAACAAAAGCCATTGGTAGCTAATGACTTTAGCACAATACTGTCTGTCTATCCTATACAAATCAATATGATTTTTTGCCTCTCGTCAGGGATGGCTACAAAGGTACGGCTACCTCCCACGCACAGAACCCAAAATGTCCGTCCTGCGCTCGGCCCAAACCATGCACTCGGCCATCGCCGCCATGCAGCGCACCTACGGCCTCAATGTCACCGGGACGCTGGATGAGAGGACCAAGGAGTGAGTAGACCCACGTGTTGTGGACGTGCAAATGTGTGTGTGTGTGTGAGAATAAGAGAAATGAAAGACATGTTGTCCTCACCCGCCCCTCATCGCGCAGGTGACCCTTTTAACACGTGTCCTTCTTCTCATTTTGCACGATGATGCAGTGATATCACGCTGAGGTGAGACTCGACGCTATTTATTGCCTTCGTCTTGTGTTTGTCACTCATGAGTGGTAGCGTAGTTTGCACAGAACTTGTCATAGCTGGGCACTTGGCGACATGCACAATCATTATTTCGTGAGCGAGCGAGCGAAAAAGAATTGTTGTCACTTGTGATATAATAGCGATAAGGCTGCTTCAGAAATCGCTATTTATATTAAAGATGCAAGCGCACCAAGTGAGCTTTATTGCCATATCCAGGTCTCATACTTATTTATTTTTTTGTAATGTTTTGATCATGGCACAATCATCATTGAAAACTTGCTATCACAATATTGTACTGGAAGTTCCTCTGTTCATCATTACTTTTGATGCAATATCAATTGCATGGAGGCGCACGACACTAAATGCGTTTCATTGTCAGGTTAACATGCTACTTTTTTTGTTTTTTGCAATGTTAAAAAAAAATGCTATTTATATAAAAACACCTTTTAATACATGTCAACATGTATCTGACTTTGTTTTTGATCATGGCACAGTTATTGTATAGTTAAACAATTGTTATTAGGATATTTTGACAATATCGTATTGGGAGTCAGTTACTCTGTGATTCCCACCCCTAAAATTTAGATGCACTACAATAGCGATACAAGTCAAATATTTATATTTTTACTGAAAATGCAGGCATGTCAACATGCATACGTTGTTTTTTTTTTGCAATGTTTTGATCATGGCAAAGTCACTGTATACCATTGCCACCTCGAAAAGAAAGATTGTTATCGCTTGTGATACAAAATCAAAACAGCCGCTTATAAAATGTATGTGTATATTAAATATGCACAGGCACAGAACCATTGTTATCCTGACAATATCGTACTGGGAGTTACGCTGTGATTCCTACTCCTAACTGATAGATATATTGATTGTTATATCTTACATTGATGCCCGTCGATACTGTATTTTAACAAAAGAGTTCTATCGATCTGTATCATCCTTTGTTTTCTCACAATGTTTTTTTGCTCTCGGCACCGTGACTGCACCCCGATGCTATTGTTATTATGTTGCTGCGATAATATCAGGAGTTGAAGTATAATTGCGCATTCGTCGGCAATGGAGTGAATGTCAAGTTCACCTCACACAAAGTGAAGACCTGTCGTATGAATGCCTTGAAGGGTGACCTAAAATCATCTTCTCTTCTCCTTTCGTCTGTTTCCAGTTGGATGCAGAAGCCCCGCTGCGGCGTTCCAGACACGCTCAAGAGTGCTTCGAGGTCACGGAGGCGGAGATACGCGCTGACAGGACAGAAGTGGCAGCGTACGCACATCACCTACAGGTGAGGGGAGGCAAGATGAGGCGGGGGGTGTCAGTTGCCATGGAGACCATTCAGGTTTCGCCGCACTTATCCGTGAAGGAGGAGGAGGAGGAATCATGTGTGCCAGTGAACCCTTTTTTTTTCTCATCAGCACCAATGGTGATCACATGCTCTGTGTTGCCACGGCGACTGCTTCAAAACGTCACATCAGCATCACACTCGCACTAACAAATGATTTAACACATATATTTGTGTCTGTGTGTGTGTGTGTATAAGATCTATTATTCTAGTGACTTTTTGCTTAAACTAATACAACAAACAATTATATGTTTATATGTTTTATGTCCAATCAATGAGATTAGATTGGAGATGTGGGTCAAAGCTGCTGCGGCCACTAGAAAACGCATACCAGTTTAGAATTGTCTCTTGTCCAAGAAGCATTGCCTGATGTGTACCATGCTTTGCTCAAAAGAGCTCTCAGAATACGTACGATTAAGGATCGTTGACTTGTACAGAGCTGGAAAAGGTTACAAAAGTATCGTTAAAAGTCTTTATGTTCCAAGGAGTGGCTTTCCTGTAAAGCTAACTGCAAAAGCACAGTGCAGAATGCTCAGAGGTAAAAACAAAAAAAAACACACAAAAAAAAGAACCCTAGAGTATCAGCTGAAGACTGACAGAAATCAATGGCACATGCCAACATCTCTGGTGTCAAATCTACCATATGTCAAACATTAAGAACAGGGTTCATGGGAGTATACCAAGGAGGAAGCTGTTGCTGTCTAAAAAATGTTTGCTAAATATTTTGTGGAGAGATGAAACCAAAGTTAAATTGTTTGGAACACACAACGCCATGTGTGGAGGAAAAATGGCACAACACAGCACCATAAAAACCTTATCCCAACTCTGAAGCATGGTGGAGGGAGCATCATGGGATGGGCGTGCTTTTCCACCTCAGGGCCTGGACAGCTTGCTATCATCAATGGAAAAATGAATTCACAAGTTTATTAAGACATTTTGTCGAAGAACTTGAGGCCATCTGTCCAACAGTTGAAGATCATAAAGAGGATGGGTGTTGCAACAGGACAATAATCCAAAACACAGAAGCAAATCAACAACGGAATAACTTCTGAAGACCAAAATATGTGTTCAGTAGCGGCCCAGTCAAAGTCCTGAGCTCAACCCGATTAAATGCTGTGGAATGAGATCAAGAGAGCTATTCAAACCAGACATACCAGGAATCTTGCTGAGGTGCAACAAATGTGGAAGGAGGAATGGTCCAAAATTCCCTCTGACCTTTTTGCACATCTGATCTGCATCTACAAGAAATGTTTGGTTGAGGTTATTGCCGCCAAAGGAGGGTCAACCAGTTATTAAATCTAAGAGTTGACTTATTTTCTCCTCACTGTCCTGTGAATGCTTCCACATTATGCTCTTTAAAGATATGAAAACAGATAATTGTTCATGTGATCTCAGTTTCAGCGGATTGTGTGTGTTTAATCGTGTGATTTAGATGAAGATCAGACTCCATTTTATGGCCAATTTGTGCTGAAATGTAAGAAATTCCAGAGGATTCACATTCACTTTGTCCTCTCACTGTGAATAAAGTAATCACTCCCTCCACCTTTAGTCTTTTTTTCCCGTAACTATCATGTACTGTATATATGTACTGTACTTCTACTTAAAGAGTGTGAGTACTTTTGGCACTTTTGTGTGTGTGTGAGTGCGCAGCCATTATGTTCTATTTCGAGCGGACAAAATAGCTAGTGGCTCTCTTTTTGCCAAACAATTTCCACTCTGGTTCCTGACTACAGAATCCCTCATTTCAGCAGAAAATATTCCCGCTCTCATTTTATCTCGTCCACTGATTTTTTTTTTTTTTTTTTTAATGGCTTCTGAGAAGGGGCGATAAACGGGTCCGCGGCGGCGCGGCGGCAAAAAAAATTGACAGGTTTCAGCCGTTGTCGCCGATAATACCGTCAATGTATTCAAATCCTTCCCTCCCCTAATTTGAACTGATGAGAACACTCTTCAAATAGAATGTCAATCAGGGCTGAGCCAGTGACTGCGTGTTATTCATAAAGATGGGAGGCGAGAGAGAAGATTCCCAATTCCTCTCTGCCTGCCAGGCACTGATAAAGAGAGCTGTGTAAAAGTTCAGTGAATGCTGCCAGCCTTGAAATAGTTGTATCAACTTATTTTCTCGCTGGCTAAGTAAAAAAATGTCTCTGTACGCTGACCTGTGGCGGTACAATGGTTTGTCAATGCATTTGGTTTCCATCAAGTTCGCCGTACGGTTTGGAACAATTCATCCGATATCTGTGGGGTTATGGTAATGTGACATCATAGCAGCGCAAATGATAAAGCTTTTCAATATTGACGATGGCATTTGGCCAAGACAAGAGTTAGGCCAAGCCACGGATTTCGTGATTGGGACAAGAGTCATTTTAAAAATGAGTTCAAGACCCACAAATAACTACGTCTTGTAAAGTGAATACATCGAGAAGAGTGTCGTTAAAAGAAAAAAGAAATTGACAAGTATATAAAGTGAGGCTTCATAATCGTGAAAAATCAAGCCATTGTCTCCACTCTCAAACGCAGCGGGTTTTATCCGCTGAATGCGTTGAAACCAACTGTCAATCAAATACCACGACTGGAGATAGCAGTGTATGCGTGCCCTAGGAAGACAATGGTAAAACCAGCTCCATTTGTGAAAATAGTGGAATTTGAAGAGTACAGTTTCTCCCGTAGACAGCTCTCTGGTCTTCATGTTTGCTTAACAGCAAATGCATTTTTGACAGGTGAAACCCAAAGCCAAACACAAGCACTATCTAATGTTTAAGCAATAAATCTAAAAGGCAACACCTGAGCAAGTAGAAACATCCATCAGTCACATGTTCCAATACTTTTGTTCACTTGAAAAGGGTGTGGGTTCAAACAAAAGGTGCTCTGTCCTGAGTTGTTTAACACATCTAGATGTAGTTACCATAAAATAAAAGTTGCGATTCTGAACTTTGGTATCATATTCATCTCCTGATCTGAAACCCAAATGTCTTCAGTATACGAGAAAAACAAAGGAACTGACCTTGCCGTTCCAATACTTTTGGAGGGGACTGTGTATGCTTTTAACACTATTTGAACAATGCTTGCTATGTTAGCAATTACAGTCCCTGCTCTACTAGTAGTTCAATTCAACCAATCAGTAGACTGCTGTATGTCTATAGCGCCACCCTTCAGGTATTAAACCGCTAAAATCGGTATGGCAGGGTGGCAACCAGTTTCAGGGTGTACCCCGCCTCCTGCTCGATGATTGCTGGGATAGGCTCCAGCATTCCCGCGACCCTTGTGAGGATAAGCGGCTCAGAAAATGGATGGGTGCTCCAAACAAGCATGGATCCAATCTTTTTTTCGTCTTTACGTGTTGAAAGGATGCATCATGGTGGAAACAAGCAATTTGAGAAGAAAGGTACCAGGGTTGGCGTTACAGCAATAACATCTGTGGCGTCTGTAGTTTGTGGTCAAAATTCATGAGTTTATTTATGTGAAATTTATTATTTGTGTTAATGAGATTCATAAGAAACACACTATTTTTATATGTGCATTTTGTTTCTGGCTATGCGTGGACATCTCTGTCTTCCCCCCCCCCCCCCCCCTCCCGCCACAGCATAAAAAATGTCACGCCAAAGGTGGGCGCCCGCGAGACCCACGACGCCATCCGCCGGGCGTTCGACGTGTGGCAGGGAGTGACGCCGCTGCGCTTCGAGGCCGTCCCCTACAGCGCCTTGGAGACGGGCCGGCGCGATGTGGACATCACCATCATCTTCGCCTCGGGTTTCCACGGCGACAGCTCGCCCTTCGACGGAGAGGGCGGCTTCCTCGCCCACGCCTACTTCCCTGGGCCCGGCATAGGGGGCGACACCCACTTTGACTCGGATGAGCCTTGGACCCTGGGGAACCCCAACCATGATGGTGAGTGCACGAGCTGGGTGGCGACTTTAAAATACAACCTACTCCCTTGCTATTTGCGAATCAACCTATTCACATTATTTTTATTTTTTTTCACAAGATGGCAGTAAAGCCCTGGAAGTAATAATTGGTGCCAAGGAAGTATGTTCCAGTACTAGATCTTAACTGAGAGACAAACATCTTTGTGTGTCTGGGAGGAGCTAAGTTTAGCCCGGGTTATTAGTGGAGGTTACATGTGCATGTATTGCCATTTATTTTTAAAGGGTCACAATACAAGATCATTTTTGAAATATTGAAGGCTTTTGGGGTCCTAATTTGTGATATATTTCCAGTTCACACTCATAATATAGGCAATTTTAAACATTTGCGTTTTTTTGTTTTTTTTTTGGGTGTTCAACAAGTAGCCAGCAAGCTAACATTTCTTTGATATTTCATTTTTTTTTTTTTTTTACTGAACAGCACGGTGTTGAGGTGGTTAGTTCATCTGCCTCACAATTCTGAGCTTCGGGGTTCGAATGTCGGTTCCGGCCTCAACTCCTGCGTGGAGTTGGCATGTTCTCTCCGTGCTCGCGTGTGCTTTCTGTGTGTACTCTGACTTCCTCCCGCAAACAACAGAAGGGGGGTAATTATTGGGGAAAAATAAAAGAAATGCTGAGTGTGGGATGCTGAATTTGATGTCGACAAGGGAAGAGCGAGCATAGAAAGAAAAAAAAAAGAGAACAAGAAAACAACAGAACAAAAGTGAGCGTCTCAGGAAGACAAAGACATTATGACAGCAGGAGATGGTCCGGCAGGATAGAATGTCTTAAAGAGAATAAAAACAAAACAGTATGCGGAAACGTTTTTCATCATCGGTAGGGTAGGGCTGTACTTTGTAAAGACGCATCGGCCCCTCTGTCACTTGTTTTTTTTTTTATCCTGCGAATGACAGGAGGGAAACAACAGCTATTTGTTGTGCAGGCCTGCAGAACAGTATTAACTTTTCAGAAGTGTAACACTTTGTAATGATTGTATGAGTTGTTTTTTGTACGGAGGAGTATTAGACCCACCCTGGAACAAAAAAATAATACGGGAAAAAGTCAGGTTTTATGGGGGGGAATAAAGTCATGTTTTAGAAACAAAGGCATAATATTATGATGCTAAAGTTGTATTTTTATGATATTAAAGTCATAATTTTCAAGAAAAAATTCTTTTTCTTTTTCTTCTCTTTTTTTTTTTAAACAAGGAAAGTCTGTTTTTCCATTAAAAAAACAACGACACAGTTACTTAGTTTGGCACTGCGACCTTGCAGGTGGACATCAAACACGCTGAGTTGTTGTTTTTTTGTTTTGTTTTTAAATCTCACGAAAGCATCACCTTCGATTTCAGACGCTTTATAGTTTGCCTGCGTAACCTGCGTTTTATTGTTCGCTGTTGCCTCGAGATAGCAGCTGGGATTATCACCTTCTGCATTTCACATAATGTTCAGATCATGTACACAGCTATTTCTAAATACAAATGTTCTCAATGTTTTGGTCCAGTGTGCATATTATGTAAAATTGACATTTGTATGCAAATATTTGGTTCTCTGGAATTCCTGCCCATCCATCAACTGTGAAGTTAAAGTAAATGTTTTGTGAACTAAGTACATTTCCCCCAAAATTTGCTGGATTGTTCAGCTAGTTTACATCGCGGTGCCCCCAACACAGAGTGACTTGGCAACTAGGCTGGTTGAAGATCCGCCATTTTCCAAGCGGGCACAAAACTAAAGGTATATTTGTTTTTGGCGACGCATCAGCACGATAACTGACAAGTGTAATTTGACAACTTGATGCTGCGTCCATGAGTGAAAGCACAAAACACAAAAAGGGACGGAGCCCACCCGCAAATAGGAAACCGCGACTAATTGACGCCCCAATACATTTTTTTTTTTTTTTTTTTTTTTAAAGAATTGCCTATATTAAAACATCAATAAACCACAAATTATGATCCCAAGACACTTTATACATCAATGCTAACTCATATTACATACAACATTAGCGTTCAAAATAAATGGTCAGTACAGTGAAAGCGTTCTTGCGTCATCCTGCTACAAGCCGTCCAATCGATAACTCAATTCCGTGTCGACTCCTCTTACGAGGCACGGCGGACGCGTTGGCTTGTTCGGACTAACATCGCGCACTTACAAAGTGTACTGTTTATCTCGCGCACTCACACGCTCGCGTTGTCGTGTTGTCTGTGTGTGTGTGTGTGTGTGTGTGTGTGTATGACATATTATCATAAATTGTCATTCGCAGTGACAGGAGGAACACACTGACCCAATTCGGGTAATTATGGGCCTACAGTCGCACCATCCCTCGTCGTGTTTGCACCTTCAAACCACACTTTTTTTTTCCTCTGTTGTGAAAAACAACAACAAAAGAATCCAACACGACGCAAGCTGTGAACGCGTTTGTGTTCATCCAGGCGGACACAAGTCGGCTTGAGGGCTTTCCATAATACATCAAATAAAGGATGGGTTTGATAGCATACAACAGAGAGACTCATTCATTTGTGATTCTGATTCGGGGTCACCGAAAGCTTCCACGGGCATTCAAAATGATGTGACTCATACAATGTAGAGTGTTAAACCTTTCCGTCCTTCTTTCTAAATGTATAATCGATCCAGCAGTTTGTCCTCGTTCCCCCCGTCTCTAGGGAACGACCTGTTCTTGGTCGCCGTTCACGAGCTGGGCCACGCCCTCGGCCTGGAGCACTCCAATGATCCCACTGCCATCATGGCTCCTTTCTACCAGTACATGGACACGGAGAACTTTAAACTACCTCACGACGACCTGCAGGGCATCCAGAAGATCTACGGTAACAATTTAGTTTGAATGAAAACATTTGAGGAACGCTGCCTGGATGTATTTCGCCCGCATATAAGGAGAAAATAAATTAATGTGTGGCTAATATTATTCTCAATTTTATTGCACATATTAATAAATGACAAGACCTCTTCCAAACTGTTTCTCTTTTAATTTAATTTCATTTAATTTTTGTGATATACCTCAAAGCTATTTTACAATAGTTGAAAAACCTGTATTTGAATATGACTATAATATAAAATAATTGAAATAATGTGTTTAATACATATATTATAGTATTTAATGTAAGCTAATTTATTCAAATAAATCTGGACTATTATTACGTTTTGATGTATTTCTTTTTTAATACTTTGTATACTTTTTCAATTCTTAGTACTTTTATTATTAGTGCTTTATGTGAAGTTTTCCAATTATTTCAGTTTTTAATTTAGTTTTGATTTGTTTATTTTTTGAAACTGTATAATTGGTTATTATCATAGACAAAGCAGTATGACAAAATAAAATTCCTTAGATAAATCAATAAATAAGTAGATATATAAATAAATGAGATCGTATTTAAATACATAAATTGTATAATGTTATCGTGATGAAATGTTATAATTTTTTATACTTATATTTATTATTTTTAAATATTTAAAACTGTATTTTAAAGATTGCATTTTTTTGTTTTCAATTTCGAGTACCTTTATTGATCGATTGATTGATTTATATATCTGTAATTTAATAGCATTCAGAGCAAAACCCAAATTCCTTTCCAACTGTTTTTTTTTTCTTTAGGTCCACCCGACAGAGCCCCGCAGCCGACCAGGCCTCCGCCCACGGCGCCCCCCCCTCGCTTCCACCTCCCCTCGGACCCCCGCAAGCACGACCGCCACGCCAGGCCACATCGCCCTCCGCAGGGGGCCAAGCCGTCCAACCCCAACTCCAAGCCCAACATCTGCGACGGCGGCTTCAACACGCTGGCCATCCTGCGCCAGGAACTCTTTGTCTTCAAGGTAAAAGCAGCGCAGCGATGAGCGACGCTGATGACGATCAGAATGATGATGATGACGATGATGATTATCCAAATGTTTTGGCCGTAGGACCAATGGTTTTGGAGGGTGCGGGACAACTCTGTGGTCCCTGGATACCCCATGCAGATCAATTACTTCTGGAAAGGCTTGCCTGCCAAAATTGACACCGTCTATGAAAACAGCGAAGGAAAATTTGTATTTTTCAAAGGTAATAAAAGACTACTGATTGATTTTAATCAACCGCGGACAAATGGTGGTCTCAGTGTGCCACAAAAGAAAAAAAGTGTCAGTAAAGCAAAGTTTTACGGTTTGGTTAAATACACACTTTGTAATTCTGTTTAATTTATGTATAGTTTCAACTTTCAACTTTCAAATTTTCGCTCGCCGGTACGAGCAAAAAAATAAATACATTTCAAAATCGGCCCAACGGCAGCTCGTCGCTGGGAAAATTCGCAAAATCGGCTCACTCGTATCTCAAGGGACCACTGCACAGCACCATCTGGTGGAGTTCTGCACTGCGAAGAAGCCTTTTCGACTTTGAGACATTTCACGCTACTGTTGCGTGCAAGTGTCATGGCCGTGAACATGCGCTAATGTTCCGTAGATGTGTAAAACAAAAAAAATTGGAAAAAAGAATGGAAAAATGCGCATCACTTACCGAACATAACACTTGCAGGTCTAGCACAGTCGCACATCCATCAGGCAGATTAACATGACATCTGTCGCCCAGTTGGATCAGAGCGTGCATTTATTCAGTCTACGCATGCATGCATGCATGCATCGGCTCGAACGAGGTCATATTCATAGCGGCGACAATGACGAGGTGTCAATAACCTTTGCCACCGTCGTCCTCAGGTAACCGCTTCTGGGTGTTCAAGGACACCACTCTGCAGCCGTCATACCCTCAGGACATCTCGCTGTTCGGCAGCGGCATGCCCACGCAGAGCATTGAGACGGCCGTGTGGTGGGAGGACGTGGCCAAGACTTACTTCTTCAAAGGAGACAGGTCTGAGTCATGCAAGGGGGTGGAAATGGGGACATTTGTCCAGCTTGCTTTACAGGACATATTTGGTCAATTCAGAAATGTTTATTTAGGAGCCCAAAATGAGCTCTTTGTTACATTTTCTATTCAATTCTCATGATTTTTTTTTTTTTTTTTTTTTCCCCCCCCAAAACGTCCACCAATGTACATAATCAAAAACAAATTTGTGAGTTACTGGCAATGAACTGGTAATTCTGAATATAAAACCAACAATTAAACCATTATTTTTTTTATACTATTTCCTACTAGATTTATCAATTAAAAATATTCTTTGGCTTAACAGTAAAATAAAAATTAAACAACACTATTTATGAGGCAAAAAAAATATTTTTTTGTTCAAAGATCCACTAAACTTCACGAGCGATGTCAAACAACAACAAATTTGCAGCTTCGGCTGGTCGCAACTTTATATAAAATACAAAAACAAACCAAAACATTATCCGACTAGAAGCCACGATAGACTTTTGTATGACTATTTCCTGCTAAATTTGTAATAAATAAACAATCCTCATTCTTTTTGTTTGTTTGTGTTTGTTGCCGTTTGATATTTAGTTTTTCCTTAACGGCTGGAAAATTCTTGTTAAAAGGTCGACTGCGAGAGATGTTAGGTTGCGTTCGGAGAATCTGTGGCGAGCGCACAAGGATTTGTGACTATCGAATGAGTTTAACGTTTAGGATCGTCTGCCCTGACTATCTTCTGAGAAAATGGGCGCGGGAAAATCCCTCTTGATACACCTCACGCTGCAGGATCATCGCCGCAGATAATCTATACGAGACGGCCGATAAGCCCTGCGCCGACTCTGATTGCAAGTGACGAAAAATGCTCAGATTAGGCCCAATTATGGATATGTGGGCACCCTGCTTAATTGTTCCCTTTTCACATCACTATCAGTCTGCGGCTCGGCTGAAGAATTCCTCAGCATGTGCATCAGGTTCTCCCGGAGGTACGCTTCTCCCTTGGAGTTGAACACGAACGGCGGCGAGTTGCCTTCCGAAATGTGAATGTCAGAGCTCGCCAGCACGGCGGTCTAACATGTTTGTGGAGCCGTCACCATAAATCATCTCCGGTGTGGGTCAACTAGAGGGAAGAGACAAATTGCTTTGTCACGATTATTGTTGCGGCGGCCACACTGCGTCCAACTTTTATTTATCTGCTCACACGTGACGGGATGACGTTACCATATCAGTCTTTGCTGGTGTCTGCTGCTTCTTTTGATCACATGTCCTGATGTATAATTATTTGATTTGACGAGTGTAAAACCAAGCTTGCAAATCAATTTTGCCATGCCAAAATCGACTCTTGATATGTGGCGCCGCGGTCTGCTCCACATACCATACGCTGCACTGTATTTTATCTTATTCGATTTTATTTATTTTACCGCAAAAACATGGCACGCTTGTCAAGGAAGAAGCAGATGGCTGCGAAGAATAGAAAACCGGGGAGATTCTGGCATATTTACATGCAAATGTTCATGAATATAGACTGTCCCTTTTTAAATAAACAAAATAAAAATGCAGTTGAAAATATTTATACTGTATCTACTGCAGTGGTACCTACCGCCCATTATTCAGGATCTCAGTAAATCAGGCCTGTAGTATAAAGAGATGAAACCGTGTGCTTGTATTGAGTGTTGTGTTTGCGTGCCTTTTCCCAGATACTGGCGGTACAATGAAGACATGAGAACCATGGATCCAGGTTATCCCAAGCCCATCACCATCTGGAAGGGCATCCCCGACTCTCCGCAGGGGGCCTTTGTGGACAAAGCCAACGGTACCGTGGCCGGCTCAACTCTGTGCCGTAAATCCCATTAAAGAGAGATCGGAGCGGCGTACGGTCGCCGCCGCCGCCGTCGTTTCAAAGCCGCTTTGAGAGCGCGACGGCAACCGCCCGCCATTAAGCTGCTTGGCTTCTTTGCACTGAAGTCAACAAAGACACTGCGGCATCAGCGTGTGATTATTGCGCGTCTTGTAAGCTTTGACCGGACGTGGCCCGTCGACAACAACTAGTTTACGACAGCATAACCGTAGTGGGAACATCCATTTTTGAAATGGACACTGAACGTCTCACGATGAGGCGGCACAACGATGTGATTCCCTGAAGCCAATCAGCAAAAATAAACAGATTTGATGTGTCATTTTTACAAATTGGATTGGATTTTTAATTAAATTTACCCGCCCCAAAAGACGGTAACGGAAATAGAAATAGTCCGTGTTATAGATCTGTAACTATAATACTGTAAATATTGTAATTGCAACACATTTTAAGTGATTAGTTCCGTTTTTTTGGGTGTTTTTTTTTCAAATTTCTGAAAACAGTCCTTATGACTTGACAGTATCACGTTTGTAAAAAAGATCTGTGAAAAAAGTCAGCTGTCTTAGGTCACATCTTTGTGCCTCTAATTGAATTTACAAAAAAACAAACAAACAAACAAACAAAAAGCGTGTTCGAGGAAAACCTAAATAACTGCTCCCTCTGTCTGTCCAGGTTTCACGTACTTTTACAAGGGTAAGGAGTACTGGAAGTTCAACAACCAGCTGCTCCGCGTGGAGCCGGGCTACCCGCGCTCCATCCTGCGCGACTTCATGGGCTGCGACGGCCTCCCCCCGGACCCCGACTGGGACTGGAGCCCGCCGGCGGCCGAGGAGCGCCACTACGACAGCGGCGACGCCGACGTGGTCATCAAACTGGACAGCGCGGGCGGCACGGAGAAGGCGGTGGCCATCGCCATCCCTTGCGTCCTGGCGCTGTGCATGATGGTCCTGCTGTACACCGTGTTCCAGTTCCGCCGGAAGAGCACGCAGCGCCACATACTGTACTGCAAGCGCTCCATGCAGGAGTGGGTGTGAGCTCGGATGGAAAGGTCTCAAAATTGCCGCGTTCCGTGATGCCCGGCAGAACTGCACAAAAAGGAGACTGAAGGCAGTGAGGGAGCCATATCTCATAAGTCCTGTGTATTTATCTACTTGGACTCTTTTCTCTAACAAACTCAATGGAGCGAGTGCGACTTAAGCTCCTGTATGTAAGTGGACCTTTTTTTTTTTTTTTTTTTTTTTTTTTGTTTTTTTTTGTCCTTCCTCCTGTCTGCACACTTGCTTGAAGAAACCCCCCCGAGCACCGACCAATTAGATTTAAGCTTTTGTTCTCAATGAAATCACCCTGAGCTGTGCTTTTTTTTTTTAAAAAAAAACAAACAAACAAACAAACAAAAAAAATAACATTAAATTGTATGACAGACTGACACACCCACACACACGCGCGTGCAAATAGTGTGGCCCTTTTCTTCCAAAGTGGATCTTTTTCCTCACTTTTTGGTCACACATTCTGATTTTTTTTTTTCCCATATTTTGTGAAGATAGCAGGCAGCGTATAACGTGAGGTTAAAAAAACCAACAACAACAACAACAACAACAAAACCATTAACTTCAACCAGCTTGGGACATTTTTATGTTTTTATTTTGTATTGTTCATAAGCAAACACTCAAAGAAATGGTCTCGTAGCTGACAACTGGAATTCTTTGAAAATTCAGCCCCAAAAGCCAGTTTCACTCACTAATGTGACATTGTGTGGACATGTTTATCACGAGTAGACGCACACACACACACAAAAAAAACCTCAAGAACCTACGCCCCAAAACACACCAAAGTCAGAAGACGAACGCAGTTCTGTGTCAAAGTTAGTTTGGCATTGCAGAAGTCAAACGCCCCCAACCCTCGCTAACCCAAAGCCTAATCCTAACCGTTTCTAAACATTTCTGTGGAATTGAGCTTGGTTTTAGCCCCTTTTGTTCTGTTGCGTCCATCAACAGCTGCATTTCGTTCATCTTAAACGGCTTTGCTAATCCATTTTGATATTGTTTCGTGTTTTGGGTGTAGCACATGGGAATGGGGAAGAACGCAAAAGAGGACAAAAAGCCACCACGGGAAGGATGTTTTCTGTGAAAAGGATCATTGCGCCTCAAGATACGACGTGCATGTCAATCGAGTGGGACGAAAAAAAATGCAAATGACGTAGTTTTATTAAAAACAAAACAACTGAGATGAATAACAATAAAAACAATTGCTAACAATAGAAAGAAACAAATCTTGTGTAACTACTACCACTGCTTGCATTAATGAATATATTTCTAGAAATAAAGCTCCTCTAACAAATATTTCATATATTCTGTGCCATTATATATCTAAAATCAAATAGTTACACGCTAGACAATGTCTAACCAAAGTACGATTAAATGATATTTAAGATGATTTGAGCAGCTTCCGACAAATATGTATCATAAATGCAGACTTCGCAGCTTAGTGGGACTTTGATGGAACTTTTGAATGTGTGCTTGTTCAACTTGAAACAGCCTCCGCCGCTCAGTAAAAAGTGTGCCAATCTTTCATTTCAAATTGGTGGAGCTTTCGCATCATCATTTTGGTGGCAAAAGAGGTTGGCGGCAGCTGGGGTAAATGGTCCTAATTGCTGTACAGTTTTTTTGTTTTTTTTTAAGAAAGCAGACCCGACCACCATCTGCGACGGTGTTCGGGTTATCGCTCTTGTCAGTCGTCGCATTTGAAAGTCATTTAAAGTGAACGTGTGTGCGTGTAATGAACTGTGGATTTGTGGGTGCAATAAGGCCAGGCGGGACTGTATTGAGTACCGAGTTTATCGTTAGAGACACAGAAGTGCGTTTGAAGCTGTTATTTGATCTCCTGGACTTCCAATTGCATTCATCTGTTTTATTTATTTATTTTTTTTATTTTTTTTGGGAGAAAAAGACCAATTACAAGCTTTTCAAACTGTTCTGTTTTTTTTTTTTTTTGCTCTGCCTTTCATCCAACTTTGTGCTGCTAAGCATTTAGGGCTAAGACAGGAAGTAGTGATGCAACTAAAGGAAGTTTCGAAGTTTTCTTTTGTTTTGTTTGTTTGTTTTTACTCCCGACACGTCTGAGGCCTCGTGTAATAGCACTAAACTTATACTATTGCGTATATAATGTACATAAAGTGGAGGATGCTGTCTGATTGAAAGATTTTTTTTTTTAAATCCATCTACTACTTCATGGGTAAAGACATGCTGTGTGTTATAAATAATAAAAAAAAAAAAAAAAATAAAAAAAAAGCAAGTGCATAATGAACGAGTGAGTGAGCCCCTCATTGTGTCACATTGCATGATTAGAATTTCTTTTATTATTTTTTGTAGAAACAAGAAACTGTAGTACAGAGTAGAAATAACACACGGAGTCAAAAAAAAAACAAAAAAATAGCGCATGAATCAGAAAATGTACGTGTAATGCATACACAATGTCATATGATGAATGCCATCTCACCTCTCGGCAGTTATTCACGATACTTGCCACTGTGCAAAATAGAAATATAAAACAACATCTAAACGCGTTTCAGGCTTTGCAGTCGGCGACTCCGTAGCCCAGGCGAGCCCATTCGTCGGTCAATCTTAATGAAGTGCGCTTTTATTTGAAATATTGCGATAAGTGTATTTGAAAACACACGCTTATTGCGAGCTCACCTGACAGCACGTTGTAGAGGTCGCGGTAGTTGACACCGTGGTCCATAACAGCGGTGAAGCCGAGAGATTCGGACTGCGCCTGGTGGATGAAATTAACGTCAACTCGTTGAAATGCACTCGATCGTAACATGTCAAGGAGGGAAAATGCAATATTTTGAGCAAGAAAGGTGATGATTTGTCTGTTTTCAGAGCTCAGGCCCAGGAACATTTGGGAGAATGATGCATGAGGTTAATTGATCATTTGGGCCTGATTGCTGCTCATCATTGCCCCCCCCCCCCATCAACCTCTGCCACGTTGCCGCTCGCGCATTAACTCCAGGGTCAGCTGAGTCGGACGTGATCAGGAATAACACAATTTTGCACTTGTTGTCCACATGCTCACTGTGACCCGCATCCAGTAACATATGACTGCTTTTATCACAACTCCTCGTGTGGTTATCAATTCAGAGTCATAATTCTCTTTATTGGCCAAGCAAACACGAAAATGTGTGTCGTTCGACTCATTTGACTAAATTTAACACCTGGTGGTTTAGTTTATTATGTATGTATGTATTTATTTATGTATTCACTCATACATTCATTCATTTATTGCCGGGCTAAATCACATGGTTCAATAACCTTGCAGTGAGGTGTGTGGAATCCATTTTGGCTCAAATTGACAATGGTGCCCTAAAGTATAAAAAACATTTATTTTTTGAAATCATTATGATAAGATTAATAATACATTTTAAAAAACAAATGCGTCCATTAAAAGTTTAAATAAGCAATAAAAAAAAAAATTTCCAAGTCACCAGAAATGCTGCCTTGCCACAAAGTCATACATTTACATAACATTTTACAAAGTCATACATTTACATAACAAATGAAAATTAATACATGAAAAATAAATTCCTATGTTTTTGAAGAAAAAAATAAAATATTTAAGTAACCAAAAAAGGTTCGATGCCCTAAAAAAATAAAACATTAAAAATAAAATCCATTCATAAAAATGAATAAATTACAATAAATATATTGTAAGTTACCAAAAATGGTTGTTCGCGCTCTAAAATGATATATTTAAAAAAAAGTATCAATAATAATCTAATTAAAAATACATACACACATACAGTGCCACCAGAAAGTATTCACACCCCTTTTGCTGTTACAGAATTATCCTAAAGCTGATTTGAGTGCAGTTTTCTTTTTCTTCTTCATAAAATATCCCATAAATGACAAAGTAAAGAAATTTGGGGCAAATGTAAACATTACAGGTACATAAGTATTCACCTCCTTGTCTTAATATTTTCTTGAAGCACCTTTAGCAGCAAGCGCAGCCTCAAGCCTTCTTGGGTATGCCTCTACGAGCTCGGCACCTGCTTTGGGGCATTTTTTTTCACCCATTCTTCTCTGCAGATCCTCTCAAGGTCAGACAGGTTGGATGGGCTGAGAATCCTTAAGGTGCCTTGTGGCAAACTCCAAGCGTGCTGCCATATTCCTTTTAGTGAGAAGTGGCTTCCGTCTGGCCACTCTACCATAAAGGCCTGATTGGCGGAGAACGTTAGCAATGGTTGACCTTCTGGACGGTTCTCCCGTCTCCGCAAGGGAACACTGGCGCTCCGCCTTAGTGACCATAAGGTTCTTGTTCACCTCTCTGACCGAGGCCCTTCTTCCCCGGTTACTCAGCTCGGTCGGACGGCCAAATCGAAGAAGGGTCTCGGTGGCTCCAAACTTCTTCCATTTCCAAATAATCAAACCCAAAGTGCTTTTCGGGAGCTTCGATGCTGCTGACATTTTTTTGTATCCTTCCCCAGATTTGTGCCTTGACACAATCCGGTCTCGAAGGTCTGCAGGCAATTCCTTAGACTTCATTTCTTGCTTTGTGCTCGGATATGCACTGGCAACTATGAGACCTTATATAGACAGGTGTGCCAGCACAAATGTTCTTCTTCTGTAGGGGGTCTATTGGCGGTTAGCAAACTAGTTTAATGGTATATTACTTCCACCAATGCAATATATGCGCAACTTACTAAGGTAAAAGTATTTCCTCTTCGCTCGAGTGAAAGCGCCTGCAGGAACTTTAAACGTCTACAATGTCTTTTTTTTTTCAATCACCACAGAGCCAGCAAAGATGACAATATTCAATCTTTATGCTTTGTTCATGTTTACAAATATACAACCCCAATTCCAATGAAGTTGGGACGTTGTGTTAAACAGAAATAAAAACACAATACAATGATTTGCAAATCACGTTCAACCTATATTTAATTTAATACACTACAAAGACAAGATATTTAATGTTCAAACTGATAAATTTGATTGTTTTTAGCAAATAATCATTAACTTAGAATTTTACGGCTGCAGCACGTTCCAAAAAAGCTGGGACAGGGTCATGTTTACCACTGTGTTACATCACCTTTTCTTTTAACAACATTCAATAAACGTTTGGGAACTGAGCACACAAATTGTTGAAGCTTTCTAGGTGGAATTCTTTCCCATTCTTGCTTGATGTACAGCTTCAGCTGTTCAACAGTCCGGGGTCTCCGTTGTCGTATTTGACGCTTCATAATGCGCCACACATCAATGGGAGACAGGTCTGGACTGCAGGCAGGCCAGTCTAGTACCCGCACTCTTTTACTACGAAGCCACGCTGTTGTAACACGTGCAGAATGTGGTTTGGCATTGTCTTGCTGAAATAAGCAGGGGCGTCCATGAAAAAGACGTTGCTTGGATGGCAGCATGTTTCTCCAAAACCTGTATGTACCTTTCAGCATTAATGGTGCAGCCATAAAATTCTAAGTGAATGATTATTTGCTAAAAACAATAAAGTCTATCAGTTTGAACATTAAATATCTTGTCTTTGTAGTGTATTCAATTAAATATAGGTTGAACGTGATTTGCAAATCATTGTATTGTGTTTTTATTTATGTTTAACACAACATCCCAACTTCATTGGAATTGGGGTTGTAAATTATATATTTATTTAACTTTTGTCCTAAGACAACATTTCAGCAAATTTGGCTTCACGCAATCATGTCATCAATCCAAGTTATGCTCGTTAGCATATCATAAACAAAACAGGAAGTCAGCAATCCCTTCTTCCGCATTGGTCATGTGACGTTCGGCATGTAGCGAATTGATATTGTCCTTCCACTGCAATATGAAACGATGGTTGGTGGCTGTTGTGGAGTCTGCTGCCGCCATCTAGTTGTGGGGGTCTGAAGCGCACGACATAAATTCGTAAGTTAAGGCACTTGTACCTCAAGGCACCACTGTATTTCATTTTGTGTGTGTGTGTGGAACCTTGCGTGTTCCCATTTCTTTTGACTATTTGCAGTGACTGGCTAGCGGACCAGGCTTCATGGAGATGACCAACGAGTGGGCTTGCCTGGGGTATGCACTCGCCACCTAAAAGAAATAAAGAAAAACAAAGCAATTCAAAACTTTTTTTTGTCTGTATGTGTGTGTATTCTGAATTTCAAGCATTAAAATGATCCTTTCTCTGCATTCTACATTTGACATTTGGTGACGCGTCTTGTGTCAGAAATGGTTCCAATGTAAAAAAATAATAATAAAATAAAATACAATTTGATGGAAATGATGAATTATTAATAAAATAATCAACCATCTGGCTAACGAAAAAGGTGCTTTGTCTGGCGTTTGTCTGCCAGAGTGTCTTTCATGGCCAAGCAAACCTATGAAAAAAAAAGAAAAAAGAATGCTGCTTGATGACATAATATAATGAATACTATTTCTATTTTATCATTTAAATTAAGTTTTCATTTTGAAGTTTTAAAAAGAACATCTGAACGTTGGGATTTATTTGGGATTAATCAGAGGCACTTTAATTGTGGCAGATGTGTGCTGACTCCCATTGAACGAGTTTGAATGGGATTGATTGATTCCGAACGCAGCCACAACCCCAGTTATAAGAGGGTGTGCACACTTGTGCAACCGCATTATCTTGGTTGCTTATTGTTTTTCTTCATCTCTCAAATATTCCTTTTTTAAATTGAGTTTTAAAGGTCATAGGTCACATGAATGGTAGACAAAGTTTGGAAATGAAATATCTTGGTCTCATTTTTTCAAACATTTTGTACAGAGGTGTACGGACTTTTGCTATCCACTGTAAATCAAAGCATGTGGAACATTTTCGCTGATGTCACAGTTATGCACACCACGGTGATTACATGGAACGGGAAAAACTCCCAGTTGATAGTTTTTGTTTGAAATATCTTCCGTTATCTTTTGTGACGCCGGTCCTGGAACTTTTCTGACACACCTTGAATTTAAACGGTATAAACATTCCAAAAAATCAAAATCAAAATCAAAACACAATTTTGTGACTTTATAGATCTTGATTATCGTTAATTGTATTGGAGATTGTCTGGGGGCGGGGGGGGGGGAAATCACATGGTTCTACTGCTTTACTCAGATGTCTGATTTAGAATGAGTTTAAATTAACAACAACAACAACAAAAACAGTTTTTTTTTGGTCCTATTAAATGTACAAATTCATATTTTACTTGAGTTTTAAAAAACAAAAAAGCATATTTTTCCAAATTTAGAAATGAAGATCTTCATGACTTTATGAACCTTTCTTATTGTTATTTTTATTTGCTGATCAACTGAGAGAAATCCCACTGTTGGCCTGCCTTGGCGTCCATTTTGTCTCACATCCACTTATTGCGTCCATAAGTGACTTATTGCTTTTGACTATTTGATAATAACAAATCTCAAGTCTCTTAATCTTTGTTCTTTTTTTTTTTTTTTTTTAAATACGTTTCCCACAACATATTAGCTATTAACCTTTAAATTGCGCAGGGTCGGAAGCTCGTAGCTTCTTTTGTCGGTCCGCCATCATTAAAATAACTGATGTAACAGGCGTCACCGGCGCAAGACTGGCACGTTGGGTCAGCAGCGCCCGTCCGCGCTCAATCAATTTTCAGGCCGTCGTTGTGCCGAGCGCATGACCCGGCCCGTATAAGAGGACGCGCGGCCAACGATCATCCCACAACCTCCAGCGGCCGCCATCATGAAGACTCTCGTTCTCCTCGCCGGACTGGTCGTGTTTGTGTCGGCTGTGCCCGTTCCCGGGCCCACCTATCACGCCTTCTGCAGAACTCTCTGGTAAGTGACAAGTAAACGATTGTGCTGACGGACTACATTTGATTTTGAAAATCAGACAGACAGGCCAGGTCATAAAGAAAAGTAAAAGAGCAGGCCATATTGTACTTTTTTGCCCGTGCTTGTTTTAGACAATAGACAAGTGACAACTCTGCTCCACAAGGCTTTTTCCGTCACCCTGTGCTGAGGTCAGCACCAAACTAGAGCAGCAGATCCAAGACTTCAACCCCATGTTTGGCTGTGAGAAGTGTCACTACATGGTATTATTGATTTGGCATCAGAAAACAAATCAAAAATCAATTCCAATCAACACATTTGAATGGATTTTCTGATTGAAATGTCCCTCCAGCTGGTGGCGGGCACTCCTCTGGGCCTCACCGCCAACCACACGTCGGTGGACGGCCTGAGGGCGGAGAACATCACCTTGACCTTCAGCGGCACCGTGATGACCGTGGGCTGCCGCGTGACTGTAAGTCAGCCAAATCTCAACATAGGGTTAGGCTTTGGAGGAACGTCCGAACTTTCTCGACTGAAAAATGGAACTCTTTCTTAAAACCGAGCCAACACACTGTAGGACAAAGTATGGCTAGCTTGCCAAAAGCATCATTGAAACATTTTTTCACATGGTCGTGGTAACCCGCAAAGGTTGAATCGAGGAAACGGGTTTTTTTTTTTTTTCTTGTTTTTCAAATAAGTGTTCAAGAATGACTTGGGCAATTATGCTATTATGATGACTTAGTTTAACAGTTACATTTATTGAAAGAAAAAAAGGGTCTGACGAAGCAAAAATTATTAATATAAATGTGATGTCTTGTAACATTCAAATGCATTTGTAAAAATGTAGTAACATAAAATCTGAATTGTATTTGTGTTAAATAGTTTGTGTTAAATTGTGTTAGCTCTCATAAATTCAACGTTCTATTTTTTATTTGTTAAATTAAGAAAAAAACCAAAGATTTTTATTTCTTAAATTTAAAAAAAACATTGCATTATTTGTTTAATGTATAATCAATATTTATTGCAATTTTACATTTAATAAATGGTGTGGGAAACGTTCAATAAACTTTGGTTAACAAAATAATTGAAAACAGTGTGATATCTTGTAAAATTCAGCTTTTTAATGAAGTATTTATTTATTTATTTTACTCATGTCTTAACTGCTCCAAATGATGTCAAAATCACAATAGACTTGATTGATTAAAATCCTGGGGAAAAGTGCATAATGATTATTATTATTATTTTTCCTTTTTTACTTCCAGGGCCAGTCCACCTCTTTGGGTTTCACCAGCCTTCTGGATAACGGCCTCAACTACTGCAACCTCTATGACCTGCTCTCGGGTCAGCTCACCTTGTGAAGGTAAATATGATTTGATTTGTATGCTAATGTTTTTGTTTTGTCATTTCCACCCAGCAAGCGGACTGAACAGCGGTCCAGGCTTCTTGGAGATGACCAACGAGTGGGCTTGCCTGGGCTACGGACTCGCCACTTGCAAAGTCTGAACAAATCAATGAAGAAAAATGAAGCAACAATATCATTATTTTCTGCATTTTAACTACAGCGTTAAACAAATAAATCACTGAGAATTTCTTTCCTGTATTCTGGCTTTTTAAATAATAAAGCTTTTACATGCCTGGATCCTTTTTGTGTGACTTGATGATGTTAGAAACACTCTTACGCCTTTTTGTGTTTCAGGATAAAGTCCTCTTTTATTTAATTTAATTAAATTTTATTTAATTTTATTTAATTTTATTGAATGGTCCACACAAAAAAATACAACACACAGTACAACAAAACATAACGAGTAAATAAATAATATATATCATAAATAAATAAATAAATTCTAGAAGAATATTTGAATAAAACAATTTACTTTAACTTAAATCAAGAATAATTTCTAGAAATAGTAAATATTTTAAAACAAGAAACCAAAGTTGATGTTTTTTTTAGTTTATTTGAGTAGAAGCCACCCAGGAAAAACTCTATTGCCATGTCAGAATTTGACACAGTTGACCAAAAAACTGAAGAGAAAACGGTTCGGCAGCTGAAACCATCAACGAGCTTTCTTGACTCAATACCATCTGACTTTTTAAAAGATATTGCAAAGTCTGTGTTAGCCGATTTGCAGCAAATAATAGCTCACTTTAGTCAGGTGAGTTTCCTAAAGCTCTTAAAGTAGCTGCCATTAAGCCTCTGCTAAAAAAATTAAAATAAAAAATAGAGCGCTGGACGCTTCCATTATAGCAAGCTATAGACCCATATCAAATCTCCCTTTCATAGCCAAGATTGTTGAGAAAGTTATTTTTAATCAACTCGGCAATTTCTTGAACTTAAAAGGACTTTTTGACAAATTTCAATCAGGTTTCCGAACTCATCACAGTACAGAATCTGCTCTTATCAAAGTGCTAAATGATATGAGGTTGAACACTGACTTGAGAAAGGTGTTAATTCTGGTCTTGTTGGACCTCAGTGCGGCTTTTGATACGGTAGATCATAATATACTGCTGAACAGGTTAGAAATGTGGGTAGGACTAAATGGAACAGTCCTTAAACGGTTCAGCTCCTAACTGGAGGAAAGGAGTTGTTTTGTAACCAATGGAAATGTTCAATCTCATTGAATGGCAATGACCTATGGGGTCCCTCAAGGGTCAGTTCTTGGACCCCTCTTGTTCAGCCTGTATATGCTACCCTTGGGTCAAATTGTTCAGGACTTTAATTTTGACTATCATAGCTATGCAGATGACACACAGTTATATCTAGCAGTGTCTTCAGATGACTACAGTTCAATTGAGGTGTTGTGTAACTGTCTAAAACAGATAAATAACTGGATGAGCCTAGATTTTCTTCAATTAAACTACAACAAAACTGAGATAATTGTTTTTGGCAATAAAGAAAAGAGGATTCTGTTAGTAAATACCTGGACTCACTCTCTTTAAAAACCAAAGACCAACCAAAACCTTGGTGTACTGATAGATTCCGACCTAACTTTCAACAATCATATCAAATCAATTACTAAAACTGCATTCTACCATCTGAAGAACATATCCAGACTGAAGGCTTGCATGTGCCAAGCAGACCAGGAGAAGCTCATCCATGCTTTTATCTCAAGTAGACTTGACTATTGTAATGGTCTTCTGACTGGACTCCCCAAAACGAGCATTCAACAGCTGTAGCTCATTCAGAATGCTGCAGCTCGGGTTCTGAACAGAACAAAGAGGTCAGAGCATATTACTCCAATTCTAAAGTCTTTACACTGGCTCACAGTTAGCTTTAGAATAGATTTTAAAGTTCTGGTCCTGGTCTATAAATCACTAAACGGCTTAGGTCCTGAATACATGAATGAAATGCTAATGGAATATAAACCCAGTAGGGCTCTGAGATCGACAGACTCAGGTCAAATAGTGGAGCACAGAGTCCAAAGCAAACATGGTGAAGCAGCATTTAGCTATTATGCTGCACACAAATGGAGTTGCCAACAGAGGCGAGATCAGCCCCAAGTGTGAATGTTTTTCAGTCCAGGTTAAAAACTCTTCCTTTTTCCCATGCTTTTTAGAGCATTTCCATTTTTATATGATATTTCTTGCACCGTATGACAAGACAAGAAATACAAGACAAGACAAGATATTTAATGTTCAAATGCATCAACTTTATTGTTTTTAGCAAATAATCATTAACTTAGAATTTTATGGCTTCAACACGTTCCATAAAAGCTGGGACAGGTGGCAAAACACACTGAAAAAGTTGAGGAATGCTCATCAAACACCTGTTTGGAACATCCCACAGGTGAACAGGCTAATTGGGAACAGGTGGGTGCCACGATTGGGTATAAAAGGAGCTTCCCTGAATGGCTCAGTCATTCACAAGCAAAGATGGGGCGAGGTTCACCTCTTTGTGAACAAGTGCGTGAGAAAGTAGTCGAACAGTTTAAGGACAATAGTAAGGAATTTAGGGATTTCATCATCTACGGTCCATAATATCGTCAAACGTTTCAGAGAATCTGGAGAAATCACTGCATGTAAGCGGGAGGGCTGAAAACCAACAATGAATGCCGTGACCTTTGATCCCTCAGGCAGCAGTGCATCAAAAACCGACATCAACGTGTAAAGGATATCACCACATGGGCTCAGGAACACTTCAGAAAACCAATGTCAGTAAATACAGTTCAGCGCTACATCCGTAAGTCCAACTTGAAACTCTACTATGCAAAGCAAAAGCCGTTTATCAACAACACCCAGAAACGCCACCGGCTTCTCTGGGCCTGAGCTCATCTAAGATGGACTGATGCAGAGTGGAAAAGTGTTCTGTGGTCCGACGAGTCCGCATTTCAAATTGTTTTAGGAAATTGTGGATGTCGTGTCCTCCGGGCCAAAGAGGAAAAGAACCATCCGGACTGTTATGGACGCAAAGTTCAAAAGCCAGCATCTGTGATGGTATGGGGCTGTGTTAGTGCCAATGGCATGGGTTACCTACACATCTGTGAAGGCACCATTAATGCTGAAAGGTACATACAGGTTTTGGAGAAACATATGCTGCCATCCAAGCAACGCCTTTTTAATGGACGCCCCTGCTTATTTCAGCAAGACAATGCCAAACCACATTCTGCACGTGTTACAACAGCGTGGCTTCGTAGTAAAAGAGTGCGGGTACTAGACTGGCCTGCCTGCAGTCCAGACCTGTCTCCCTTTGAAAATGTGTGGCGCATTATGAAGCCTAAAATACGACAACGGAGACCCCGGACTGTTGAACGGCTGAAGCTGTACATCAAGCAAGAATGGGAAAGAATTCCACCTACAAAGCTTCAACAATGAGTGTCCTCAGTTCCCAAACGTTTATTGAATGTTGTTAAATGAAAAGGTGATGTAACACAGTGGTAAAAATGACCCTGTCCCAGCTTTTTTGGAACGTGTTGCAGCCGTAAAATTCTAAGTTAACAATAAAGTTTATCAATTTGAACATTAAATATCTTGTCTTTGTAGTGTATTCAATTAAACATAAGTTGAACATGATTTGCAAATCATCGTATTCTGTGTTTAACACAACATCCCAACTTCATTGGAATTGGGGTTGTATTTTTATTTTATTTTTTTCTATTTGTTTTAAATGCTTATAAGCTGTTTTTTTTTCCTTTGTTTTTAAATACTTTTAATCATTTTGTGTATGAAATTCGTTATATAAAGAAATTTGCTCTGCTTTGCCAAGTTTAGCATCCAATGAGCAAAACACTAACAACAAACAAACTAGCAAACAATATGTAGACACTTCTTGGTCACACAACTTAATTTATGATTTTATGGACCTTTTGGTAGCACAAAGCTAATGCTTGTTGACATGTATTCATTTCTTGTTATTAATTTTCTGAATGTCTTTTGGCCATGACTGTGCAACGGGGTTAATTAATGTGTTACTTATGAGACCACATGATGGGGTTTTTTGCACATAGTTTCATACTTGTTATCTAAATAGTGCTAAGCAAATTGATTATAGTTTTTCAACCAAGTGTCAAGTAGCAATCATTTAACTCTGCATTGCGCATGTGGTTATGCTCTCATTTACACAGGACATAATGTACAAGTAATTTCCTCTCATCCATTTAACTTTCATTTTTATTTAGGCAACCAATTGTACATAGCAGTGATTTTTTTTATGTTTCAGCAAAATACACATTTGCAAGAAAATATGAAATAATTTTATGAATGATATTTTACAATATGTAGTTGGACATTATTGTATTGTATTTATTATTATTTATTTAATAATGATTTTACAAATAATGATTTTTTGTTTAGTTTCTGATCACTTTAAAAGAGAATTGAATTTTTCAAACAAAATTTGATAGGACCAGTTAATATTAATAAATTGTAATAATTATATGTTGTATGCTTATAAATTATATATACAGTATGTATCTATTTATACTTAATTGGTTGCTTTTTATATATATAATTTTGAGCTTTTTTCAACAAAATGTGAAATCTTAATATATTAATATAATATATTAAATATTAATTTAATATTAGATATATTTATAAATATTTTATTATGTATATTTGATTATACATAGTTTACTTTTTATTTTATGAACATTTAATTATGATTTTTAAAAATCTTTTTCTCACAAGAAAACTCAACTGTGTGGAATCATTTTGCGAGAAAATGTATTGCATTAATTATTTGTTGTGTTGTTTATGTAATATTTACATATTTTATATATTGTATTTATTTCATCATCCATAATTTACTGCTGATTTTATATGACTAAAGCACGATTTTATTTAGAGCTTTTCTTTTTTTTGAAAGATGTGATTGTGTGCAATCATTTTGTGACAAAATATATATTTATTGTATTAAAATATGTTCTATGCTTATGTATTATTTATGGTTTTATGGGAACTGTGGCATCTATTTTGGGTCAAATAATGAATTTTATTTTGTGTATTCATTTATACTGAATTTACTATTTATTTTATTAGCATCATAAGCTTCTTTTAGTGGGGGTGGGGGGGGTCAACAAAATGTGCTTCTGTGGAATCTTTTTGCAAGAAAATATTGATTAATTGTGTTACGTATATATTCTATATTTGCATAATTATTTTTATTGTATGTATTTATTCATAATTTCCTACTTAACATATTTTATTATCATTTTAAACTTGATTTTGCAGTGATTTTTTTTTTTTACTTCAACAAAATTTGTTTTGTGGGATCATTTTGCAAGAGAATATTTCATTTTATTGATTGTATGTCCAATATTAACATATTATTGTTATTGTATGTATTTATTGATAATTTTAGACATCCTTTATTTTATGATAATTTTAAGCCTGATTTTTTGTTTCTTTTTGGGGGAGAAGGGGGGTTCTTTTTTTGCGCGTGTGTGAGATGCTTTTTGGTACAATAAAGGCCAAAGAGACTTTTGATGACTTTTTTTTTTTTTTTTTGAAATCTTTGCTAACACGAATTTCCTCAGTCTGGCTGGTCCATTTTGCAGACATTCTCTACACAGTGGCCTCTAAGTAGGTCAAATTTGGCATTTGTCCACTTTTTGCCAGTTTGGCGACCTGACACACTACTGTCACGTCAAATCCTTCCGGAACAAGATACGCCGGGCCGACCTCACGAGGCGATGACCTTACTTCGGGTCACTACAATAAACAATGACCACATGAAGAGAATAGCAGAGGTGACTCAGAATTGGCCTCAGCATGTGACTGGCGTGATATCGTTTGGATGAAGCCTTATTCGCCTTAAATGGTATTTGGGGCGGATAATCAGCATCCCCCGTGAAAGGGCATTCACATGATCAGATATTTCATGTCCTACGGTGTGTGGAACTGAAACAACACACACACACACACACACGATAAATGTGTGACAATCTCAAATGTCTTCATAGGAGGTTTGCCACATGTGCTTTGGGGGCGGCGTTGAGACTTTATGTATTAAAAAAGAAATGCCATAGACAGGCTAACAAATAGCATCTGTGCGGCAGTGGGATAATTGTTTAAGCAACAGATATTTGAGCACAAACTGTGCAGCAGCACATGTAGACAAACAATATAACAATATTCACATGTATGTATTCTTTATCATGTAGGAAAACTGCTAACATTTTTGCAGCTTACTGAGTCACTTACAGTAGTTGAGTGAAACGCTTCATTTGTATTTGCATGACTGTATTATACACCCTGGTGGCCATAAAAAGCTGCAATGAATTCATCATGATGTACAAGCTGTTTAATTCATTATATTGGATTTAATTATGTTATTACTACATGCTTCTATAAAGTATAACATTCTATAGTGCGGTTTCCCTTATTAAAAACTAATTTATTGTTTGTAATTTTTGGGGGGTTTGCGTTCGGAGCGCCGTCACCGAACAAATTAAACTTGTATCTCAACGCACCACTGTATTTAAATGTCAGGCAAAAATATGTATTATATGACATATGATGTGCATTAAATGTTAGCTGGGGTTTTAGTTGTTTGTAGAATCGTGTGGGGGTCCGGATAAAATGCATTTGCAAGTAGCCCACGGGTCGTAGGTTGCACACCACTGTTATAACGGGAGCAATTGCTTGATTGATTGATTTTACTGTTATGGCTCATGTGACACAATGTGTGTGCTGTGTTTTGAATAATCCGTTAACATTTATCAATGTTTTATTGAACACGTTTGAGTAACTACACAGCTGCTTTGCTTTGAAGCAAATCAAATAACACGGGGGAACCATTTGAAAACAAAAATTCACCAAAAAATGTGTTCCCCAGTGTAATCATTAAAAAAAAGAAAATAAAATGTTCCCATAAGTTAATAAATCATCATACCACAAACAACAGAGGATGCAAGGATCATTTTAATAATCACATTAACAAAAGAGTCACGTGTCGAATGCATTGAATTTGGAAAACGTAAGGACCTGGAATTCAACATTTCCTTGCGTACACGCCACATTTTTGTCAGCCATTTTGTGAGCCTTGTTTGTAAGCCGTCCTTTGGCACTTTTCAGTCCTTTGAGGTCCTGTTTCCCGACCTTTATTTAGCCGAGACACATTTTAAATTAGAAAAATCTCACAGTACCACAGACAAAAATGTCGCAAGTATATATGTCATAAAATAACAATGATCCTGTCTTAATTTACTGATAAATTGTGTTATTCAGTGTGAAATCTGGGCGCGTTTAGTTGAACACAAAGCTGATATACTCGCAGGAAGAAATGACCTAACGACCTATTAGTTTGATGAAAAGCAAGAGGTGGATACACAGGTTTATAGTACCTACTGCCATCTAGTGGAAGCGTATTGAATTGTTCTGCCTGTCACTATACGTCATTGGCACAGACAGCTTATATTGCCATTATTAGTAGTAGTAGCAAACGCAAAACAAACATTTTCCGACTCATTTGCTCTTGCAGCCGGAAAGACTGTATCCCAGGCAGAGCCACTCGTTGGTGTACTCGGTGAAGCCGGGCGCCTTGGCGAGGCCACTTCCTGCGTGGACAGGAAATGGTTAGCAATCAGAAAAAAACATATATATGCAGCGTTGAAGGTGTAAAGTGTACCTTGTATAACGTTGCGGAGATTGCAGTAGTTGGTGCCGTTATCGAACAGGCTGGACCAGAAGGCGGACGTTGACGCACCCTGAAAGGAAGTCAGTTGTTGCATCTGTACCAGTGAGTCTCAAAGTGTGGTACGAGGACCACTAGTGGTACGCAGGCTCCCTCTAGTGGTACATCACAATCACTAAATTGCAGTAAATGTTCAAACGATAAAGAACTTTGTATTATGTATGTGGCTTACACTGTTTTAAATCAAGCAGTATATTTGTTAAGTGCAGTTCGTTTGTATTTTTGGGGTTACTTTGTTAAAAAAAAATATTACATATAATATTTGGGATTATTAATAAATAATAATATTTTTAAAAATTATACTCTTATGTTTCACAATTTAACTTTGCCCATCTGTCTAGTACAGTGTTTCTCAAACTTTTTACACCAACCTAATAATTACTTACTACCAAAATTACCAATATTAAAATACACCAGTTTGCCAAGTGTTAATCAAAAACAATAAATAGGTTTTAGTCCTAAAACGTACATTTATGATTGTCAAAAACACCAACCTTGAATACAGGAAAATTTTAAAAAAAACTACTTAAATGATTCCATTAAAAATGTATTGCACAAAAAACTTCAATAAAAAATACAAGCAGTCATGATTAAATGAAAATGCATTGTATTTAAAAGTTAAATACAACTGGGCTGTACTTTTAAAATGTTCTTTACTTGAAAAGAGAAAAATGTGCTACTATGTATTGAACAGGGAAAACTGTACAGTAGTAGATTTAAAAAAAAAAAAAAAAAAAAAAAAGGTACTATGCATAGCAACAAGCTTCATTCTGTTTGATTAAATTTCATGTTTTAAACTTGGTAGCTATCAGAAAAAAATCTCTCGTACAAATTTGCTTTTGCAGAACCACTGGGAATCGTCACAATTACTCTAAAATGGTCACTGCCAACCAAAATGGCAGACTTCCTCTGTGTTTTCTTGGCATGGGTTGTCGAGACTTTTTGTTGTCGCGTGTGTGTACTCATGATAGACGTGGCAATAAGATTTCAGGGAAACTGGCTTTGGGGGCTGAATTTACCAAAAGTTCCGTTTGATATTATTAGTAATGCAACATAAAAGAAAAAAAAGTCTTACATCCACGCGGCATGCCAAGCTCATGGTAGTGGACGATATGGTGAAGTTAACGCTCTCCACCTGACCCACAGCAGAGGTGTGGTTGGCCTGGATTAGCGACGCCGTCACTGGGCCCAGCTGGATTGACACACAGTGGGAAATGTTACATATTAATCCACAACTGCATGAAGTAATCGTTGATTTCTTACCTTGTATGAGCCCATGGCTTTTATTTGAGTCACAATGGCGAGTTGGGCCTGACTACACGGCAAACCGAGCAACCTGGAGGGATTAAAAGTGATTGTAAATCTGTGTATTCTGCGGATTATTAACTCATTCACTGCCATCTTTCCCAGTAAACATGGATATATGACTTCTAAAGCCGTCAATGGCAGTGAATGTGTTAAATGCCCAATAGAAACTTCATTACAAAGGTAAAAGGTTAAAAGGTTTTACCAGACGATCTTGCAGAAGGCCTGCGTGGTGTCAGTGGGGGCGCCATTTGTAAAAACGCACAAACCTAAAACCAGGACGAGAGCGGCAAACTTGGTTTTAGCAGACATGGCGGTAGGACAAAATGGTGGTCTTGCTCGGAGTGCGGCGGTGGCGGCTTGTGTGGGAGCGTCCGCTGCGGAGAGCGGTTTTTAAAGAACATACTTGCAGAGGGGCAGCGAGGAAGATCATGTGGCGCCGTGCAAAAAGCGATTCGCATGACACTTCATGCTGCATGCTTGAATTTTGAACACATTTTACAGGGAGACAACACACACATCACATTCACATTTATCTATTGCACAGAGTTTGTACATAATACTGTATTGTCTAACTTCCAGTTTGTCATCATTGTTTGCCATTGTTTATTGGCATTAAAGGGTGAATTGTTACATTTCCTACACTGGATAAATGTTTGTCCACTTAGACTTCAAATCAATAGTGATTGTATTTCAGTAACATTGTCATCACTAAAGGTCATGTATGCTGATAAATTGTATTTTTTTTTTTTAAATATAATGACAAAATATTTTTTAAGTAAAACATAAAGAATTAGTGAAGCAAAACGTTTTTAAGTAAAATATATTTTTTCAAAAAATAAAACAAGGTCAGCGAAACAATATAAACAAATATATGAAATGTTAGGTGAGGTAACAAATAAACAAAAAGAAAAGCAAATAAAATCAAATGAATACAATATTTGGGGTAAGCTATAATTTAAGGAAAATGAATGCAACAAAATAGGTTGAGGAATTAAAATTTTAGTAAAGTATTTGTATGTGAAGAAAAATATTTTGAGTAAAATAAAAGAAAAAGAAACAAGTGAAGAAAATAAAAGAAGATATTTTAATTACTTAAAATATTTCTCAAGTTTAAATTAAATCTAATGCAATATTTTTAGTTAATAAAAAGATATTTTAAGTAAAATAAAATTATGCATGGAAAACAAAATATTGTAAGTAATGTAAAATCTATTTATAATAAAATAAGACAAAATACATTAACTAAATATAAAAATATGATACATATATTAAATATATCTAAAGTAAAACAAAGTAAAATATGAATAAATAAATAAATAAATACAAAAAAATAATATTTAGAAATAAACTTCAAGAGAACAGAAGGAAATAAAATACAATATATTCCTTTAAATAAAAAGTATCGACTGGAAAGAAAATAAATTATTTTTAGTATAAATACTTGGGAATTAAATAAAATAATGAAAAATGTTTCAAGTGAATAATATATTATCACTATGAAACAACAACAAAATAAAATAAACAAAAAGAAATGTAAATAAAAAAGAGAAATATGTGTAAAATAAATTAGAAGTGAGAAATAAATATTAAAATAAAATGTAATATCTTTATTTTAAGGAAATAGCATAATATTTTAATGAATATAAAATACTTTCTAGAAAAGAAAGTATTTTAAGTAACGTAAATCAACGTTCACCCAAAGAATAATATTATAATAATAAATTTATAGTCTCAGAAAAAAGGAAAATAAAACAAACAAGTAGAAATGACAAAAATGAAATATTTGAAGTAAATTAAATATTTTCTTAAGTTAAAGAAAATATTTTAAGTCAATTAATAAATATACATAAATACAAAATACATGCATCCACTGAGTCTACAGGTGGCGCCAAAGTACAAATAACAAGACAGTCTCTTGGCTTCACAGTATGCATTAATGCAGCCAGAAAGAAAAAACGTACAATCACAAATACATGTATTCATAAATGTAAATAATCGTGATGGTCATTGATTTAAATAAAAATAGTAATTATTTGATCTTGACTAGTCTTAATTATTGCTTATATTTTTAAATGTGTAGATAGATTATTTGATGATTATTTGATGAATATGTTGTTGTTTTAGATTAATAATATGAATTATTCTACTGAGAAGTCCTTTTAGAGTTTTGTGATTCAGGGCTATAAAAATAACACTTAATTCAATTCTAGGGGCCAGACATCCAATGTGCAATCAATATACAACGATGTATATGTATACAGTACTAATATAAACATGAAACTGTAGATTACGTATTGTAATACTGCAGTCAGTGGTAGTTTAGAGAAGATATTGTTAGTAAATGGGGGGGGGTTATTCATCCCTCTCCCCAAGACTGCCCCGTCGGTGATGTGTGTCTGAAACATGGCGGCCGTGCGGACAAATGAGTGTCACTCTACTTTTTGCCACTAATGAGGAACCCTGCAGCCCCAACCGTAGTCACAGTGTATGAGTAACTGCCTATTCTATGTGTGTGTGTGTGTGTGTGTGTGTGTGTGCGTGTGTGTGTACAGTACAGTATTATAAAAACAAATCCAAACTCGGTTTTCGTAGATGTGAGCACAGTGACGAGGTTGAGACGTATAGGACGCAGATGGTCTCCAACATGAGCATTGGTCACAGGGTCGACCCTGTGATCAGTCACTATTGCACTTCGAAAATAGCCAAGCAGATGACCGCACGAGGGGATAACATGACTAATTCCTCACAAGTTGTTGCAACAAGGAGGCCAAGACAACGTCCGTCCATCCGGCCTTTTTTCGATTCGGCTTGTCGTCATCGAGGCAGCGGGTATTGTGTTGATACAGTGAATACACTCCATCATTATCATCATCATCGTTATCATCATCGAGCAGGAGGCTACGGAGCATCCGATGCAGAACTATAAAACTCGTATAGTGCTAAATAAATGTTTTTCTTCTTCTGAAAACATATTTAAATAAAATAGTATATTATTTTAAGTATAATGAATACAAAACAAAAAATTAAATGTTAAAAAAGTAGAGAAAATAATCCTGCATGCATAATGACCTATGGTGAATAACTAAAAAAACAATTCTTTATACATAATTAAAATCATTAAATAGAATATTGTATGTAAAATATTTTAAGTAAAATAAAAATAAAATAAAAACTACAACAAAAAAAATGTGTTTCAAATGCAGAAAATATTTTTTTAAATAATACTGCACACATAAACAAACTATGTTCAGTAAATACATAGTTTTTTGTATAATAATAATAATAACATATCATATCATATCATATCATAAAATATAATATAATATAGAGTGACCAGATCAGGGTTTACCTCATAAGCGGTAGAGAAAATGGACGGATAATAAAAATGTAGGTTGATGCATTTTCATGAACTGATGGTACAATCTCGTAAAATCTCGCGATGACTCCTCCTCCTCAACCTGCTTCTGGTTTTATATCCAAGAGGGGGAAGACCCGAGTTGCACGTTTAAGGTCAGCACTTTTCTTTTTTCCATGCTTTCAACACATTTCCGGCTTTAATTTGATAAAAGTTGAACTTCCGTTTAACGACGTGTTACAACGCCAGGCCCTTTAAGCAGTTTTGGCCGAAGTTAATCGATTTGTTGCGTGTTCATCAAACGCCGCTTGTGGACAAGTCAAGCTAGCCCCACGTAGGTCGTTAAGGTCCCTTTCATGGGCATCCCGGTCTAGCGTTGTCATTTCAAAATAATAGCGTGACGTTGTCATTTCTAACTTCCCGTAACTAACTTCCAGCACTTTGCTGAAGAAAGTTGGCGGAATTAAGTTCAGAAGCGAGTTTTAGTCATTTAGTATTCTGGAGTCCAAAGGTTTGCGCTCTGTTGAGCTTGTCTGCTCACCTGTCATTTATCTCTCGCTTTGTCTGGCACACTGTCAAACATTAACAGACTCTTGTTTTGCATGCACTTCATTCAGCTTGACGAGCCGTCATGACCGAGCTGAGCGGCAAGGTCCAGAGCGTCCTGGGTCTGCTGGACCCGGACCAGCTGGGCCGCACCATGACCCACGAGCACCTGACCATGACCTTCAAGTGCTGCTACATCCCCTCGGCGCCGGAGAACCGCCCGACGGCCGAGAACCCGTTCCAGATGGGCCAGGTGCACTGGCTGAGGCAGAACCCGTACAGCTGCCACGAGAACCTGCTCCTGCGCCAGGAGACGGAGGCCGTGCGAGATGAACTGCTGGCCTACAGGAAGGCGGGTGGCGGCAGCGTGGTGGAAAACACCACCACGGGCATCGACCGGGACCTGCCCACCCTCAGGAGGCTGGCCAAGGCGACCGGGGTCAACATTATAGCGGGGGCCGGGTACTACATAGACTGCACGCACTCGGACGAGACTCGCAAGATGAGTGTGGAGAAAGTGCGTATGCAAAACACATTTAAAAAAAAAATATTACTGAATTACACAGCAAAGGTATACACACAAATAACAAATATCTGATTTGAGGTAAAAATATGAAACTTTGGGTGGAAAAAATATATTAGGGGAAAAAGAAAAATCAAAAAATATTGGGGGGGGGGGGTTACAAAACTATATATATATATATATATATATATATATATATATATATACACACACAATAATATTAGTAAAACCAGAAATAAAAAGAAAAACAAATCCCCCAATATTAGAAGAAAAATATTATTTAGAAAAAATAAAAAATAAAAATAAAAAATAAATTTACTATTTAAAGAGAAACTAATTTAAAAAATGAAAGATAGAAGAAAACATGCATTAGGAAAAAATCAAATATACTTGACAGAAAATGCAAAAAAAGAAACAAATATTATAATATTTTTATAATCAAAATAAAGAAATGCAGATTTTTTTTTTAACAAAATAAAAAATATAAGACAAAATCCCATAATATTCCAACAAAATAGAAAATGATCAGACACCCAGCCACGGACACAAATATAAACATAAAAAATACAAAACTATTCTTAAACATTAAACTGGCAAAACTATAGCTTTGCCAGTTTAATATATAACATTAAACTGGCAAAACTAGTAAAGTTTTCACGGCACTGTACTTCATGGAAAATACATCAATTTAAAGGTCCCATATTTTGGCTCTTTAGATCTCCATAGAGTGACTCTAACATGGACTTAGTATAAAAGTGTCCGGCGAGTGCCTTCATAGTTCCGCACAAGTCAGTCATTAGACGAGGACTGCGCGTTGTTACGCTGACCGCACCGCGCCATGTTGTGCTTGTGTGTCCGCGCCAGTGATTGATTTGAGCGGCGTTTTTTTCCAGATTGTCAGTGGACGTACGTCACACCTGTCATAATGAATAGTTTTGCGTCTGACATTAGTTCCGCTTTCTTTACCAGCTCACGGACGTCATCGTGAGCGAGATCCTTTACGGTGCCGACGGCACGGATATCCGCTGCGGCGTGATCGGTGAGATCGGCACCGGCTGGCCCATCACGGACAGCGAGAAGAAAGTGCTGCGGGCGGCGGCGCACGCTCAGGCCCAGCTCGGCTGTCCCGTCATCATCCATCCCGGCCGCGATTCCCCCGCTCCGGCCGAGGTCGTCCGCGTCCTTCAGGAGGCGGGCGGCGACATCGGCAAGACGGTTATGTCGCACCTGGACAGGTGAGGAGTGCGTTGGGAGTGCAGCAGTGGTCTAGGAGCTAATACTGTCATGGAAATGTGCCAGAGTGAGCTGATCTGTGATCAGATCATTTCTTGGTGAAGCAGCATGAGGTTATTTTCCATCAGATTGCACCTTTTTTTCTGGAATTGTTTTCAAAATACAGTACTATTTTTCTTTTTCGTTGTTTTTTTTTAAACCAACCACTAAATTCAAAAAAGCATTTCATGCAAAATATTTTAAAAAAAGTTCTTGATGGTATACAATTATTTTAAGCACTTTTAGATTGAGAATAGTTTTAGCAGGCAGTGGATGTTGCCCCTCTAAAGCAGTCACAGAAAAATTATCAGAGCACTTTTACATTTCTTCTTCGTTTTAATGCCTGCTACCACCAAAGGTATATTAGCTGAAGAATACAATGACCACGACAAACTATATCTGATTCCGTAATACTTAGTCCTGTTTGACATGCTTAAGCTTAAGTGTATTTCCAGTGACTTTTGGTTGCTATCAAGAAAAGCATGGAAAATGGCTAGCTATCAGCTCTCAAATTAAACTTGTATGAGCTAATTCTGTTGTCATCATTATACTTGTCCAAATCAATGTACCTTTAGTTATTCTATGCATTAAAATTGCACATAACACTGAAGAAACAAAGAGTGGTCTAATATTTGTTTTCCTTGACTTTAAATCACAGCTGTAATAAGAGTATTTGTACTTTGAACTTAGAGTGAAATTGAAATCATTGTATGGTTAACTTTTGTTACAGTGGCCCCTGACTTTTAAAATGTAGTTTTATATAAATGTCGTGTCTTGTTGTGCCGCTGCAGGACATTCTTCAACCACGCCGAACTGCTGGACTTCGCCGAGATGGGGAGTTATCTGGAGTACGACCTCTTTGGAGTCGAGACGCTCAACTACGTCTTCAACCTGGACGTGGACATGCCCAGCGACAGCCAGAGAGTCAACGCGTGAGTACAGCTCAGCTGCCTGCACATTCACTTGACTTCCACTGCAAGGGTTGGATTTAGAAATAATGTTATATATTCGTCGTAATAATCATGTGAAAACTTTGAATATGCCTTAATTCTTCTAAGAACTTTTTGGGGGGGAATGTTTGGAAAAGAAATTGACAGAAGTACTGTATACCACTATTTTTTCTCCAAAAATACACTTTATTCTCAGATTATTATTATTTTTATCTTGAACATGTAAAACTTTTTACTCTGAAAAAATTTTTTTCTTTTCTATTATATAAACTTTATTCTATTGTAACTTTTATTCACGAACTTAACTTCAGTAATTAAGCCGTATCACACTTTTCTTCTCGAATAAATTACTTAAAAAAAGAAAGTTTATTCTCGTAAGAGTGGGACTTTTTCACAAAAATGTCCCACTTTTTTTTCCCCCCAAAAGATACGACTTAAATATGGGTTTTAATATACAGTACCGGTTGTAAGATTACAATTTTCGCAAAAAATATATGATCACTCCTCTGAGTATTTTAAAAAAATATACAGGTTAATGTCTGTAAGATTGTGACTTACTTAACTTTTACACACGTGAAAAAAATGAACTTAAATGATTTTAGCAAATGGCTGCAATATAAAAAAAAAGTGAAAAATGTAAGGGGGTATGAAAGCTTTCCGTACCCGCTGTATATATATATATATATATATATATAAAATATGAATTATTTCTGGAAAGAACATTAGCCTTTTAGAAAATATAGAATTTTTTTCTCAAAAGACTCTACCTTTTAATTCCTATGAGAGATATTTCCATGGAAATAACAGACAAATCCTATTGATTTTGGATGATACCTGATCCGAGACGCCTGAGAGGACTGAGTTTAAAGCGGTCCATTGTTTGTTTTGTTTTGCCACGTCCTCCGCCTCCTCCTCCTCCTCCTCCTCTTCTTCCTCTTCTTCCCCTCGCTGCCCGTCCAGCTTGGCCTTGCTGGTTAAAGAAGGCTACGAGGACAAGATCGTGATTGCGCACGACATCCACACCAAGGACCGCCTGAGCAAGTACGGCGGCCACGGCTACTCCCACATCCTGCGCAACATTGTGCCCAAGATGCTGAGGCGGGGCATCTCACAGACGCAGGTGGACAAGATCCTGGTGGACAACCCCAAACGCTGGCTCACCTTTAAATGAAGCACGGGAAGAAAAAAGCCCAGGCAGTTTTTCATTTGTTTAATGAAGCCATAATGATTTTTTTTCCCTCCATCTCGGGATGATGAGACAACAGTGAGATGCGATGTGACCATAATTAATTCATTTGGGCCTTCAATCAATCACAGGGTGCAATTTTGCCTCATAATCATGATGAAATGTGTCATCATACTAATAATATACCATTAAGTAGCCCACAGTGATTTATAAGCTGGAAACCTTTTGGATTCAAAGTGTTTTTTTTTTTTTTAAATACATTTATTGAATGGCTGGGAATGACAAGAAGAAAAGGACCTGGTGCTCCCCCTTTCCTTCACCCCCCCCCCCCCCCCCAAAAAAAGTCAAAACAAAGCCTGTGGGATACTGATATTGAAACGATACCATGGCAAAAACCTAAAACATCAGTTAATGCAGCAGAATAATACATAACAAAAAATAAAACTTCAGCTTCTTACTATTTTTTTGGTATAATATTTAGTATTTTTGTAGTGTAATACTGGCAATAAAGGATATTAAATAAAATAGTTATATGTATTCACTCTTGATTAAATAAAGTAAAAAAAAAACAAAAAAAAACATGGCATAGCAGTTCAGCTATAAAAAAAAAAAAAGTAGTTATTTGTTTTCTAAATTTGATCTGTTATTCTACATATAAATTAGTATAGTAACACGCGGGTCTGCTCCGTTTGTGTCGTTTGAAGGTTTATAATTACCATAACATCTATGCTAATTTCCATTAGCCCGTCTATGGCATTTTACATTTAGTTAGCGGACCTTTGTTGTTTGATTGTCTTTGTTTTATGTGTCAGTTTTACGGTAAACTTCAATTCAGATTTTTCGCTATCTGCCAAACTGCACGCAGCCACTCTTAAAAATACAGATACTAAAAAGGCGAAAGCTTGTAGAGTATCATGGTAGCGCTTCAGTACTGGTACGCCGCACAACCCTAGCCAAGTGTTTAAATACCAATGAAACAAATAAAAATGCGTTTGAACTGAAAATATGTTCCGTTTCCAAATCATTTTGTTGTACAACTGTAGTCCACAGAGACGTGAATTTATTTCATATTGGGGTTACATACATTCAGTGTAATGGATGAAATTGATTGAATTAATTCCTTCATTCTCGAGCAGCCGTGTGTGAGCTCCATGCCAACACCTTTCAGTCCGTGTCACAAAAGCACTCGCGCGTTAGCGTAGCTGCCGCTTCCTAACGAGCACGCCGCTCATCAGTATGCCGCGCCCGCCCTCAACGCCGCGGCGGTTTCAGACGAGTCGGCCCCTCGGCAGCGCGTCTAACGGGAGTGCCCACGTGAAGGACGCGCTCTCCTCTCTCGTCTGGGAACAGGTGGCTTCGCAGGGTGACTTCACGCCATGATCAATGGCCGCCGCGGTCGGAGCCAAACTTTTGATGAATCTTGCAGGAGGATTAAAACTGTAAATTATAAATGATATTCATATCTGAGAGGAAGAGGGGTGGGCAGTGTGGATCGATGGTGTGTCACCGGAGGGTCAAGGACATGTTGCTGTCATGTGCTGACGAACCGCTTGACCCCTGCGCCGCCTGACCCACTCTAATGCTGGATGAGAAGAATCACATTTTGATTTCAAGATGGCAGCTTTAGAGAGCCATGCGTCACTTCCGATTGCTTAAAAATCCAATATTTGTTCCCAATAAAAACACAGATTGAAATTGAGGATGCACGTTTGCTTTCGTTCGGTATTTGGTTTGTTGTCACGCTGTCATTTTTTTTTAAGCAATGCATCTGACGTCACTCTCTTTTCTTATTGGTCGCGAGAATGTAAACGCAAAGGTTTGCGAAAATCTCTTAGAGGGCATCTTTGTTTTTCAGTGTTCCCCAGCCTACTTGTGACTATATTATTCTTTTCTTTAACCTGTCCTCCATTAACTAATTAGCTGTTTTTGTGCTCTTTGTTTATGCCATAAACTAGTGCCAAAGCTCTGTCTTATGGAAAAGTAGCGCTTTGGTCTTGGTGCCAAGAAACGTGTGACGTTGAAGTTAGGGGAGGAGCCTGAATCTTGTCCAATAGAAAAGTAGTGCAGATCTTTCGATATTCACGGGGGATTACTGGTCTACGGTATTTGGCCTGGTATTACTTGCTTTTGTCGTTTACGCAGGTGGTACAAACTCTTCTCCTTCTCCTACTCCTCTCTTTGTGGTGGACGATACGTTACGAAAACGCTCAACACAACCAGCTGTTCTTCTATTTGTGTTCGACAACAGCACGAAGTGATTGGCTTTCGTTCCGTTTCACGTCGCAATCGCGCAGTCCATTTGGCCGAACTCTGTGTTGACCACACGCACAATAAGCATTTGGAGTTGGAAATAGTGAACAGGTTGAAAATGTACGATTACGCAATCAAACTTGTTCGATTTGATTGCCGATCGTTTGGAGACGCCTCTATACGCTCGCAACAGAGAAAACCTTAACATAGCTTAATGTCACAAAACTACAAACAATCGTCACCCAAATTTTTGTGGACATGTTTACTTACGCCCTCGTCAACCGCTGAAAATATCAAAATGATTGCCCTAATATTTTGATTGCCCACAAGATGGTGCCTAAGCAATACTTTCATATTAGACAGGTCTTGGCCTGAGCACAGAACAGCAAATAGTTTAGTTGTCTTGTTTCACAAATAGTGGCAGATGGATTTAAAAAAATAATAAAAAATACAAATCTATGAATTCGCAAGTAAGAGGTATAATTGACTTACCAGTATGTAGCCACCTGAGGCCATTTTTATGACAGAATAATAGTTTTGTGTTCAACCAAACAGGCCCAGATTTAACTGATTAAGCACATCTGTGAGTAAATTGAGAGATCGTTAAAAAAAGATTCTACTTTTGTTTGTTTGGCGGCTTCCCGTGAGATTTTTCGACTGTAAATTGAATGCTTTGGCTCAATGAAGATTGCGGAAAGAGCGTTCTAAATGCTACTGAACAAACGTCGTTTGATTTAGTCTGACCGCCTCGTTCACACTGGACCAAACAAACTCGAGTGGGATTAAAACAGATCCGAGAGGGGAGCGCTACCGTGAATACATTCCAGAGTGTGCGACTATTGTGATGAATGAGGGTTGAGACACACATGTACTGTATATCGCGTGTTATATTATACGGCGGCAGCTACATTACAACGTGGCATTGCTTCGCAGTTCATCCAGTTAGACACCAATCAGACCACATGTCAACAAATACATTCCATTCTTGCCTTCTCTCTCTCTATGTGTGTGTTTGTGTGTGAAGACGATATACAACAATCTCGGCAAGCTCGTTTGGCGAACAAGGGTGATGTGAAGCACTGGCTCTACTAATCCAACAAGTGATGGAGCGTGCGAGGGAGGAAGCGAGCAAAGAGAGAACACGAGATGGTGGTTGTTGTTTTTGTTTTTGTTTTTCAGTCGGCGTACAGCATGAAGCCCGAGAAGGTGCTGTACTTGTTGTTGTTGCCGCCGTGCGCCTTGCCGCCGTCCAGCTTGATGTAGATCTCGTCGCCGGGCTCCAGGTGCAGCACCACGCTGTTGCTGGCGTAGTCGTAATTCTGGTCGGCGTCCTGCGCGATGGCGCTGGCTCGCACCTGAGAGGAGACAGTGGGCAGACACGGGACAGTTCATTAGGTACGCTGGCATCAGCTGTCCGGTGACGACCAAGATAGATCATGATGCTCTTTTTAAAAATAATAATAATAATAGTAATCATAAATAAGATTTAGTGCTTTTCTTAATGCACGAACATGTTTTACAGACTCGACAAAAAAAAAAGAATCAATAAATGAAATAACTATGAATAAAATAAATGGTACAATAAAATTAAAATAATAATTTAATGTTTATTATTCCAGTGGTATAGAAGTGCATCAACTTTTTAAAATATTTTGGTCATTTTGGAGAGCAGAATATTAGGTACAACTCCCAGCGAGAACTACAATCACTGCATCTCTTTACTAATGGAAGCTACATTCAGATATCATATAATACACATATTACATATTGTGGTTGTCCAATCGAATACATCTCAAAGTTTTTGTTTTTATTTTTATATTATATGAAAAAACAAAAATGTATCAAAAAATATTTACGTGTACAAATACAATTTTTAGAATTAAGTATAATTTTGATTATTTTAGATTTGAGATTTTCCATTTATTTTAGAGCTACTGTACTTTTTTTTGGGGAACAATAAGTGCACATTTATTTTGTGCATCACTGATGTAAAATTAACCACGAGTATGTTGTGTCAACCTGTGGCTCATTGGGAAGAGCTGTCCGCTGTCGAAGTGCCCTCGGGCAAGACGCTGAACCTTAAATCGCTCCCAGTAGGCCTGGCAGCGCCCAGCGTGGCATCAGCTGCCCATACGAATGTGTGCTTGAATGGGTAAATGTGAGCCTCTGGAGCACACTTTCACTCAAACTGCTACAAGTGCACGCGACCATTCCCATTTATTTTCTCTCATTCTATCCATCTCTCTAAATGATTCTGTCTTCTAACAAGCACAACAATATACTCTGATATTGGAGCTCGTGAGATTGCGCAGGTGGACCTAATAAAGTTTTCCGAGTGGAGTGTCAAGTTTGCCATGAGTGAAAAAGATTGGTCTTTTCTCTAACTGGTCGCCATACATGGCCATAATATTGAAATATGAGAGTGTTAATAGTTCCCGGTTCAGTGGAGTTTGTGGGCATGTAGTCAGCATTGAATCTCTTTAAGTACGCAAATGATGTTGGGCGCGTGCGTAAAAGTGTCCAAATGAAGCCCCGAAAAGTGCGGCGGTGTCGGGCCCACCTGGTTGTTCTTGCACAGGTCGGCCCACATGCTGGTGCCGTCGCCGCCTCGCATCAGCACGTGGTACGTGAAGTAGTAAATCCCCGGTATGGAGCACGTGAACTTTCCGGTGGAGGGGTCGTAGTGGTTGCCCAGGTTGGTGACCACGTCGTCGAACTTGAGCACCTCGTACCCCTCGTGCTGCTTCTTGAGTCCTGCATAGAAGGCGATCTTTGGCACCGTGTTGTAGGTGGCCGCGCTGATGGCCCCCGTGGGTCCGCTGGCCCCCGGCGGACCCGGAGGACCGGGCGCCCCTCGCTCCCCGGGCGGGCCGGCGGAGCCGGGCGGGCCGGGCTCGCCCGCGGGGCCCCTGGGACCCGTCCTCCCCGCGCGTCCGGGCTCCCCTTGCGGACCCTGGATGAAGGTGGGCAGCGACTGCACCGGGCGGTTGTCTTTGACCGGCTCGCCGGCCGCCTTCGCCGGCGCCGTGGCGGCGGCGGTCCCGTGGGGGTCGCACACCATTTGGCAGGCGCCGAGCATCTCGTAGCGGGCGGGGGTCCCGGCGGAGTTGACCATGGCCGGGATGAGCACCACCAGAACCAGGACCAGCGCCACGCCGCACACACCGGTCGCGATCATGTGCGCCCTGCGAAGCGGCTGAGTCCGGCTGCGAGCCTGGTGGTCTTCCAGCCTGCTTGCGAGCGGTGCCTGAGCCGGGGGGGTGGGGGGGGGAGAAGAAGCGCGGCCGAGGCGTGCTTCGGAAACTTTGACGATTGCCCCTTGGACGCGCGCATGCAGGGGGAGCATCCGCAGCTTTTTACGCGCTGCTGCAGCATCCGTCCGAATGGCGCATCTCCTCCCCCACCTCGACAATAATAATAATAATAATAATAATATTATTCAGACTCCTGCATGAGAGGATTCAATCTACTCAACATACGTGACGGTGCTTGTTTCTGCCCACTGTGCACAGAGAGAATTCAAATGTTCGGTTGTTCTGTTCGGAGGGGGAGGTGGGTGGAGGCGATGGATAGAATACACGCTTTTCTTCAATCACACCGCAGCAAGTCGACAAAAACAACACCGGGGCGTGATGAGAATGATTTGCAAGCGTTTCCACAATTCAGATGAATAAAACAACAAAAGGCGGTTCGAAATGCAAATATGCCTCAGAAGTCAAAGACAACTTTGGAGTTCAAAGCATCATCATCCTCGCACACGGGCGTTTAGTCATTTGGGGGCCCGAGGCTGACGCAGACACGCATCCATGTTCTGCAAGTTTACCATTTGAACCGCTCGAATGATGGAAAGCGTCACTCTCCGCTTCATCCTCCTCGACTGACACCGACGGCAGCGCTACTGCTGCCGGCAAGAGCGTGTGAGTCGTGCTTTTGTCGTTTACGCGTGTTCGGTGTCACAGAGAAAAAGGTCGAAATCCTCGCTACCTTTGAACAAAAAACTGTTTTCCTCTCACCTTCTCCACTTTTTTAAATGATCAGTATGCAGCAGGGTGCAGCAACACACGCAGACAGACAATATAACAATACTCGCAAGCATATTTTCTTTATCCTATGTGGAGAACGACTAGTATTACTGCGGCTAACTGAGGAACTGAGCCGGATCCATGTATATGCGTATGTCTGTATTACACCGCCCCCAGGTTGCCAAGTCCCGCAGACCAGAGGGAGCAGCACAATGTCCACTGAATTGTAGTTCAAATTTAATTATATGATGACTGTATGTTTTTATAAATTTCAAGATTATAGAGTGCTATTAAAAAAAGATTTTTGGGGAGGCTGGAACGGATGAATGGCATTTGTATTCGATACTCGTATAAGGCACTGCTGTATATTTAAAAAAAAAAAAAAAAAAAAAATGTAATTGTTACATTTTCATTCAA